>NW_005054302.1:14435928-14519253 GCF_000277835.1 Geospiza fortis
GAGCATATTGGTTCAAGGGCTGAAAACAGCAAATGCTCAGGCTCATTATGAGAGCTTAGGCTGTAAGACAGAAGCCTATGAGGGTAGAAAATCAATTCTATCACATCTTGAATAGTATTGGAAAGCTGTCAACAGAATACAGGATAAGGATGATGCCCCATCCCTGGCAGGGTTCAGAGCTGGGTTGGATGAGGGCCTGCGCAGTCTGGTCTAATGGAAGGTGTCCCTGCCCATGGCAACAAGGTTGGATGAGATGACCTTTAAGGTCCCTTCCAACACAAACCATTCCATCATGAAACTCAATTACGCATCACAAACGTCCCTAGGAATGACCCTGCAGTGCTCAGACGTAGATGCCAACAAGTGGAACAAACACCTGAGACTGATGTAAGCATGGCCAAGAAAACTTTCCTATCACAGGTGCTTTTGTCTGCCAGTGCTACAGTACAAGATGAAGTTTGTCAAAGATAATGCTAGATATTGACACCTCATTTAAATAAATTATAACCATAATTCCTTTAAGAAAACTGAGAGAACTTCTTGCTGTAGGTGACATTTTAGTAAATAATATTTAATGGATATGAAAGTTGGGAAAAAAAGGAAAACAGTATGATAATATATGCCTATGATAAATCAAGAAATTGCTGATCTATGTAGATATTAAGATGTTCATCTATACCAGAAATATTCATGCATTGAGTTGGAATGATTATTTCCACTATATAGAAACAACACTACTAGAAAATATGAAAATCTTCATCTTTACCTGTACATATAAGGATGCAAAAGGCTTAACATATTAAATTCTGAACCTGGCATACCAGATGCACTAATGATAAATAATGTGTCACAATAGGAATTGTTCTGAGTTGAAGTATATTGCAAAAATGTGTGCACATTACCTTGAACCCCAATCATCCACAATCTAATCCTTTTGTGGAGAAAGCTATCAGAATAGCTTTAAAGGATGCTTTTTAAAAAAAGAACTGTGGTACACTGAAATTGAAAAGCAATGTCTGATTCTGAACCTCAGAAGTACAAGCCAAGGGGAGACAGGCCCAAAGAGAAAGCAATTTGCTTCAAAAAAGATTCATTTAAAAAAGCAGAGGTGGAACTGAGATTCATGAGCTCTTCATTAAGTTCTTGTATTCAAGCTCCAAGCTCACTTCTCAGCGACATAAAATATAGATCAAATAAGTTCATTGTTTATTTCAGAATATTTTTTCTGAGTTTAATATTTGGTTAAATAGAGCAGTAAGTGAATTTATTGCACTGAAAGTTTAAGATCATTGTTTGTTTCTGTTTATCTGAAGAAGCTTACTGTCCTGACACCCACTCAAAAATAATAAATAATTTATATACATTTCCTTTATTAATTTATACCACAGGAGAACAAATTTAAGCACTCAATTAAAGGAGCTGCACATCACATTAAGGATTTCTTGTTTAATCATTCTCAAGGACTTCAATACACTATCAGACCACCCAGTCCTGACACTGCAGGATCTGACTGTGAGCAGTCAGAGACTCATTAGGCAGAAGGATGAGAAATTCTTGATAGGCAGATGGAGCACAGCCTGTCCCCATCCTTCTGTCTGCTGGTGGCAGGCTCAAGCCACAAGGCATGAAATCTCACATCATTTCCCTCAATAATAGCTCTGGAGATTTTTGATGCATACATAAAATATGCAATCTCTTTTTCTGTTTACTTTATTTGGCTCTTACCGTGGCCACTTTCTATTACATATTTTAAAAAAATTACTTGAATTGTTTCATAATTTTCAGTTCTTAAGTATGCAAAGTAGGCAGCCTATTTTATGTCAAAAGAAAAAGAATCTAACTTCTTTCTTGAGGTTTTGGATCCTCTCATTCATTTCACTTCCGTCTCATCTCTAAATGAAAAATCTCAACTCATTCAATCCCTATTCATATCAGAATGTTTCACCTCATTCAGCAATATGATACTCCATGAGCTCTGATATCTCATTTTTGCAATAAAATGGCCAGACCTGAGCAGTATTTAAATAGCTTTCACCGACTGATTTATGTAAAAGGCTTTACAAAAACCTTTATGCTGTTTACCATCCTATTCTTTAGGAATTCTCACATCCTGTCAGCTTTTCTTATTATAAATGTGCATGGAGCAGAAATTTCATTGTACCTCCTACAATGAAGCCATGTTCTTGCCTATTAAAGATGTACCAGCTGTGACATTTTGTTGGTTTTTATTGTGACTAAGAGTATAATACTCAGATACATTATACACATTCAGAATACCAAGTTTCAGCTGAAATACTCCCTGGAGAAAAGTGGCTGTCAGCACGTGACCTTATAAAGACCAGAAGCAAATAAAATTACCAAGGGCAGTAGAAAATATATGGCAGGAAACCAAGAAGAGAGCAAGAAACTAATTTAGCAAAATTAAGCCCAAAGGATTTCTTAAACTTATGAGCTAGTGGATGTCTCCACTACATGACTGGAGAAATCTTTATCCAAAACACTTTCAGAAAATAGCACAAGGCCACTTCTATGTCTGGTCACTGCTTCTGCTAGCAACCTCCTTAAAGGAACCAAACACTTGACTGAGTCAAAAATCTTATGTTGCATGCTATCTGAAAATATGAAATTGAGCTAAAACTAATAAAGCAATTATTAGATAAATTTGAATCCGTATTAAAGGCTTATGTTCACCTACTGAGGTTAAATAAAACAGTAAAAAATTTCTAACTGAAGCTGCTGTTCCTTAGATGTCTGTAAATTTATTATGGCAAAAACTCAGTGGCTTCAGGCAAATGCACACAAGTTTAACTTGACACATGTGAAGAGTCATGTTAAAGACAAATGGATCACTCACAATTTCAAGTTAAGCATAGAAGTACATCCCTGAAAAACTGGGTCAAAATGTGAAACTCCCATTGAGTTTAAAAAACACTCTTTGGCAAACCCGAACAACAGTGTTAGCCTGGTAATTTATACTGAAAACAAACAAATGCACTAAAGAGAGCTTATGAATATTAATTTGATGTTTCTACAGACACATATACATAAAAGCTATAAAGTCAAGTATTAAAATAATAGGATATGCTTGTGTATTCTGTATCTTATACATTGTGGGGTTTGGTTAAGGCTTTATTACTTTTTATATTTCCAAACAAATTTCCCTTGCAAAATGTTCTATATCTTATGGGAACCTAAGCATGAATTTCAATTTTTTTTCATTTCAAATAGGTAAATGAGAGAAGTGTCTGTTTATTTGTCATCTGAAATGCAGATAGAAGTCATGCAGATGCAGATAAAAAGAGTCCCTCCTTGTCATACCAAGTAGCAGTGGTTAATTGTGATGCATCATGAAGAATATGCATTGTTGAGAAACAGACACATTAATCTTGGGAAATGTCATCAGGCAGATCAAGACACACTGGTCAATAAAACGCAAATGGCTTTGTCACTCTGGAGGTAAAAAGAAGAGATGACTTAACTATAAATAAGCAAGGGGACTTCTAGTTCAGTTTTAATAGCACTTTCCTTTGACTTTGAATTTTAGATTCTTCCCCCCTGACTTCAGTCAGAAATCATGTGCTCTATTTCTTTAACAATTTCAGAGATTTTTGCATCTAGTTTTTTGTTAAAACATCTTAATCAAGGCCTCCCTCCTTTCACATAATCTATAAAACAAAACCATCTGAAAGGGCTTTTGTTAGAAACATGACATCCTGACATTGAGCCTCAGACCTCTGATGACCAGCACCATCATGAGGCACCCTCAGATACAGCACCACCAGGCTGTGCCTGGACAAACACTGCGAGCACACTGTGAAGCTGAGGGTGTTTGCCACGAAATGGGGGTCTGCTGCCAGGAGAGTCCCATGAACAGATTCATCACTGGCTAGAGCTACCTAAGAGGAAATAAAGTATTTAAATTGCACCTAAGACAAAACACAGGGTTTCTATATTGATTATATCCTTCTATAAAGAAACAGAGGTTTTGGTTCTGCAATCAACCTTTCAAGGCACGTATTTTCTACTTGCCTCATGCTCCTGCTCTTCTGTTTTTTAGGGAACAACTACAGACCTCCTGAAAAGAACTTCTCTTTCAAGCTGCACAGAATGTCCCCAGTGCCCAGGTCCCATTCTTCCACATCTGGAGCACATGAAGGCCCTTGTGAAACCACCTCTACAGGAACCAATCCCTCACAAGTCATTTGCTGCAAGCATTAAGCCATGAAGACTTCTTCACCCATGCAGAAACCCCATTTTCTACCTTCCTGGGGTCCAACTGAAGCCATGGCAAACAGTTACCAGATAAATTATATTTTTTATTTTGGTGATACCATTATCATTTAATTGATATTAGGTATTCTCCAACTAGCTAGTCTCTAGGAGATGTAGCCTTGCCTTGTTTGTATCACCAATATTATGAAACTGAGATGAACAGAATTGCAGTAAGCTTGGGGCAGAGGGGGAAAGGAGAAAGACACAGTAGCACAAACTTGAGATAGTTCTTCATCTGTGCCTAGAATGAAGCACTATTTGTTATTGTGTCCCTCAGATCACAGGGCCCTGCTGAGACAGGGGACTCAAAAACATCACTGTTTGAAACAGGAGACATCTGAGGCTCCCAGGCAGCCAGGGAATACAAGAACTATCAGTCAGCATGAAAAGGATCTGCCTTGGCACACTATCAGCTTGTCAAGGTTTCTGTAAGGCATCACAGGAAAAAAAAGTACTTCTAAAATGACTTGAAAGTTGCTTTGCTGCTGTTTGAGAGAGCTCCTTCCACATGTGAGGGGAAGCTTGGGAAAGGTGATGAGTTGAAGATGTAGCAACAAGAGGAGGGGATCTGGTATCAGCACATCAAAGATGAGAGCTGACATTTAAAACGAACAAGAGAAGACAAACCATGTGGGGATGAGACAAGAAGGTTGTTCAAAATGAACACAAGATTATGCTATATAAACAAAGACAGAGGAACTAATGGAACAATGCAGGAAGGAGGTGATGTGTCAATGTACTGGGATAGGACAATGCCTCTGCATGTAAATTCTGAATTAATTTAAATGGGAGAAGACTGGAGAAGAGAATATTGCCTTGAGTGAGATGCCAGGAGTAAGAGCCTGGGTAAGACTTTTAGTGATGTTACAGTCAAAAAAAGACCACATCCTGAGAAGAAGGTATGCAGAAGGCTTTGCAAAGTCTGACCAAATTGTGTGTAAGAAAGTTCACCATCATGAGTTTGGCCTCAAAAGGAGACCAAAAGTGACAGCAATGAAAAATATTCTTTGAATAAAGAGAAGAAAAGGAGGTGAAGAAATTCTTCTGAAGAAAAGGAGGCTCAGTGGAGACATTATCACTCTCTACAACCACCTGAAAGGAGTCTGTAGCCAGGTAGGAGTCAATCACACAAGAAAAAATTGCCCCAAGCTGCAGTGGAAGTTTAGACTAGATATTAGGAAAAAATTCTTCACTGAAAACACGGTCAGTCATTGGAACAGGGAAGCAGTAGAATCACCATACCTGGAAGTGTTCAAAAGACCTGTGGATGTGGCACTTGGGGATGTGGTTTTACAGTGGACTCTGCAGTGCTGAGCTAATAGTTTGACTCTATGACTTTAGAGGCCATTTCCTAACAGTTCTATGGTTCTATACTCTATCATTATTGAGAGTCGTGTCAGAGGTGGCTAAAACTGATCTCCAGATGTCAGCCCTGTCAGAAAAACAGCCCCTGACCACTGTTTGGAGAGAATAAAAATGGCCTGGATTATCCAGACAAGTTTGTGCCCCATCAACATAGACATGGTAAGATAAATTTGTATTTGTAGACAACAATACCTAGAAACAAGTTAAAAAGGAGTAAAGAAAAATCAAGGGCAGGTCTTCATGGCATTCTCATAGAAAGACACAGAAAGGTAGGAAGATGACAAAATGCGATTCAAAATGGGACAAAAATGTGACAAATGTGATTCCAAATAAGACAAGATCACAAAAAGATTGATTCAAAAGGTGTTGAAATCCCTGAAGAGGAAGAACATCCTGGAAAAAGGTATGGTCAATGGCATCAAAAGCAGCTGAAGGTCAATGAGGGCAGAGGCACATACAGAGAGACTTGACTTGGTGCGAGCCCCTGCAGCCTTCACTGAAGGCAGGGAAGGGATGACAGTTGGACTGAAGAAAGTCTAAATCAGAATCAGAACAGAAAGTTTTATTTTAAGACAAAATCTCTCACTTCATCTGTTCTGTATTCTTTCATATTTTTGGCTTCATGCACTTACAATTTCCTACTTATGTAACTCCTAGGAAGTGTGCAGATGGAGAAGAATTATTGGGATTATGCTCCTAAGGCTGGATAAGTGTTACCGGACAGTTGCCATATGCCCACACTTGCTGGGACTCCTTATATAAACACTGATCAAAGTGGCCTGTCCCCTCCCCTCCAGGGAGCACACCCCCAAGGTAAGGCTCATCTTCATCAAGAGCAACATTGAGAGCTTCCCTCATTCAGTGCTTCTGCACTAGGAAGTCAGGCAAGAAAAGCTGGCAATGTCTTCCGCTCATGTGGCAGCAACCCTGCTTTCCACTCTGGAGCTCTCTGGTTCAATCGGCAAGGTGTCATTCAAAGCCAGAGGCTGTCACAGCTGCAGAGCTGCATTGCCTCAGTGGATAAAGATTTCATTTTCTAGAGCTGTGGAAATGACACCTTTTAGAAGAAATCAGCTCTAAAAGCTAAATAGTTTGCTCACACCTAACTTAATTCGAAAGATTATTCTCCAATTTGTCTATTACTCCCATTTCCTTAATGGATTTCTTTAGTGTTTATGGGCTTTCTGTTAATTGAACATACTCAGGATCACAGTTTCAGCAAATTATTTAGTGAAAAGGTAAAGAAACCTTTACCTATTTCAAAGGACAAACAGAGCTTCAGTTACAGTGAAATAAAGAACACACCCTCATTAAACTAACATTTAACCCAATGCTGCAATGGGTGCAGTTCCCATTAAAAATCATTTCAATGAATAGAGCTGCAAGCTCTGGACCAGTTAATGATGGATGCTAATTAGCAGCAGTTGAACAGAAGAAGCCATCTTAACTAAACAGACAAATGTCTGCACTAAAAAAGCCATCAAGCTCCCACTTATAATGAGGTTAATTTAAACCTACTGTTGAACAAAACCAGGCCTCCAGCTTGAAGGAGATACTAATCTCCCTTCTCCTAACTGCAACAAGGAAAATGCGTTTTGTTAAAAACTTTCAGTTCTGAATTTGTAGAGTGACTGCAGGGGCCAAATTCTTCTGTCCCTGGCAAAAGTCACTCTGGCTCAACTGCTCCAGGGTTAGCCTACACTGCTAGGGATAGGCCAGCCACAGAACAGTTGACTCAGGCTCTACTTCATGTCAGAGAAACCCAAATCCTGACTAAAGACTGCAGCTCCAGTGGTGTTGTGTCACACAGAACACCTACTCTTGTTCTGCAACTGCCAACCATGCTACGACATCACTTATCTCCAAAAAGAAACCTCAAGTGCTGTATTGGACATAATATTACAAAATTGGGTTTATTACATATTCCCTGAGTTTTCATTTCTCTCCTAAAACATGATCTTCTCTAACCCTTTGGGCTTTCTCCTTGCCCATTTTATTCCATTTTTCACTCCATCTCAGGCTAACCCAGGAAAATTCTGCAAAACTTCATGGGCTGTAGTTAGTGACTGGTGCTGGATCACTTGACCTATTTCTTCAGCGCTTTCATCTTTGTTCTTCACTTTGTTTTTCTCAACTCTACCACTGGTTTTAAAGTCAGCCCTGAAACTCAGCAAACAGTCTGAGTGAGGCTGCATCCCTTCCATAGTAACTCCAGGTGTAAAAGCTTTAGGAGCAAGAGGGTCAGTGATGCCATCAAGGTCCATTTCCAGATGCAACACTCATCCTCACACCTGACTCTTAGTAAAATATTCCCTTAACAGTACATGGAAACAGCTACAACTCATTTACTTCTCTCAAAGTGCTTCCAGCTAAGCAGCACTACTAAAACAAAAAGATATTGGCATTGGCAGATATGATTCACCATACAAAATTTGGCACTACAAAGAAGAAGGGTTCTCAGCTGATTTCCTCCCCCAGACAATTTTTCTGAGTATTGTCGTGGCTTTTAAAGGGACGTTGATCCACTCCTGACAGCAGAGACAATTAGGATTAATGGTTACTACAGGCACACCTCCAGTGAGAAGATTTTCCATCTTTGTCAGATTTGTCTTAGCTCACTGTTTCTTGGCATTACTCCATTTTTCAGAGGCAAAAAGGATGGACTGTTTTGCTTTAAAGGATTTGCAAACACAAGTGGGGAAGGTAGGAGCTTCCTAATATTGTCTGAAAAGCCCTAAGCTGTGAAACAATCCACAGTATCACCTCATTAATGTTAAACCTAAATCATTTTTTGCACTCTCCACTGACTGTGCCATGGTAAAAACAGAGGTAGCTCAGCTGACATGAAGAATATTTTTCTTGTTCACAGCTGCATTCACAGCTACCAATTGCCTCTCATAAAAAGATAAAACTAATGCCAGTTGTTACTAATGCAACTGAAAATAAAGTTCTAGAATGAAAAAAAAAACTCTATTGAGAAAAATCTATAAAAGATGTAAGAAGTCAGATTCTCAGATGCTGGGAACTAACACAAGTCAGTTTGCATCAGCAAAGAGTCTGCCCACAAATTTCTATTTCAGAGGTTCAAATTGAAAAACTGAATTAGAAACTGATAACTTAGAAGAGGAATAAAAATCAAATGAGAAATTTATATCAAAGGTTAATAAATTTTGCCAGAGGTTACTCCTGTGTTAAAGAAGGTCTCAAAACATTTAAACGAATTTTAAAGAAGTCTTAGAAGCTGAACACGACTTTTATCTTTTGTAATAGCTTACTTTGTACCTACTCAGGGACCTGTACAATTGAGTATGTTTCATACTGGGAGCAGAGAATTGGAAGAGCTGTGCTTCAACTTGATGACAGCAAATAGGGGCAAACAACATAAAGCCTTTTTAAATGAAATAAAAAAGGAAATAAAGCACTGGGATCCCTGCTTGTGAAATTCATGCTTATGATCAGTTAAAGGATGCTTTTGGTTAGAAAATGAAATATAGGGTTTTCCAAAAGCATAAATTGTTATTTTTCCCCAGACATTCCTAGACAGATTACAGAAGCAGCTTTTAAGCTAATAAATCAGAAACCTTCTCAATACAAGAGAGTTTAGCTTCCCTGTGCTCCTGAGAATATCAAGTCAAAGACAGCCGCCTAATTTATATTTTCTAAGTAGAAGATAAAGCTAATTATTTTTAAGTGGAACAATAATTGCCATCAGAAATTAATTCCTTTAGCAGACAAAATCCCAGACACGATTTAGAAAAGAGAGATGTTTCAGTCTTCTATTGATTTGTGGATGATCTGATTTGATTTGCAATGAGGACTAACCAGCACCGTGCTTGGTTACAAATGCCTAGCAAATCAGGTGGGCACTTTCCTCACAGGGGAAAATCTGCAAGTCCTTCTTGGAAAGCTAAATATAAAACAAACTGTGAGCAGAAAGAATAATTAATACTGGTAGAAACAACAAAGGGAAACACACAAAAAAAATTCAGATTAAAGGTCAGAAATGGACTGGCAGGAGATCAGAGTGCAGACTCTGGATAAAGCACCTCCTGTTTCCTGAAGGACTCCAAGGAGATGGTGGATGTTGCCTCACAGCACTGCCCAGAGCCATGAGCGGACAAGGACAAGCAGACCTCACCATCATTCTCGTGTCCCCATCCAGCTTCCCCTGCTGCCACCGGACCCTACAAAGCCCTGTAAATACTACAAATGCCTAGAGTCAGGCTGGAAGTTTTCAAACCCAGCTGCTCTTTGCACACCTCTGCTCTTTGTGAACCTCTGTGGTAGTCTTGAATCTTTTTTCATCATTCCACCGCATTTGCACATTCACCTGTGTCAAGCTAACATAAGCTCTATCTCTTCACTGGATGGACTGCGAGCTTGCCTGCTGCCCATGTGGAAAAGCCCTCACATCTAATGCTGCTGTTGTCACCTCATGGCCTGTGCTAGGAGTAAGAAAATCCTTCTTGAAATGACAGTATCATTTTCCTTGGAGCTTAACATAGTTCAGATTTCTATTTAATATCAGTCTCTGCCTGAGAGATATGGATATTATTGAAACCGCAAGATCTGGATATTATTGAAACTGCCTCCAAAATCCATTCTCAAGAACAAAGCTACCTCCTGACAGACTTGTGTTCTGCTCACACCTGTTGTTGACACAGAAAAACCCACACATTTTAAACCTTCCCCAGTTGTTCTATTTCCAAACCATTCGAGGACCACTATAACTTTTCAGTGCTCTGTTGTCCCACCCAGAGTGTCTCCTCAGCTTGCTTTGCTCCTGATACAATTTAATAATGAAAGCTTACAATCTGTCTCCTTTACGTCAGCAACACTACTCAAATGACTGCAGTATGCGGAAAATCATTTTCATTCTGTCTCCAGCCCACACACTTATCAGGGAAGGCTTAGGACCTCCGTTTGTAAGGATATAAGGAAGATTTAACAGAGAAACAAGTCACTATAGCAACACAGGTTAAAAATGAGAAATTACATTTTGTGGTGAGAGAGGAAAAGAATTTTTTATTAAAATTTTTTTATTAAAAACATACAGGTCTCAGCCTGTAAGTTTGTGTCTTTTAAAACACATGAAAAGTACCATCTGGGGATACTCACAGTGTCATTTCATAATACATATTTCTGGTTTCTTTGGTTTTTTCCTACACTGCACTCCCATTTGCAAACCTTTTCTTTGCACAAAAACAAGCATCCTACCCTTCCTTCTCATATGAAGTTTAACATTTTTTTGCTGTTTCCTTGGACTCCATAGCTGGAGAAGAGCTCACACAAAATCTCACAATATTTGAAAGCCTTACACTTCAGGCTTACTTTCAAGCATATGTCAGCAGGATCAGAGGCCAGCCTTCCCAGGTTTTCTATCTTAAAACATACCATCATGCTGTCAATGCATTCACATGGTTTTCCTCCAAATTCTCCAGTTACTGAGGAGAGTATTTCAGCCACGTTGTCTTTGCATTTCTCCAACCACTGCTGCTATTGATTAAAGCCACTCACAGAGCCGCTGTCAGCTCGGGGAGCTCACACACAGCTGCTTCTAGTCAGCTGCACACATTCCTGGTCAGAGAGGTATGGAAAGGAGCTGGAACCCCAGCCACCTGTTACAACATGTTTTAATAAGTGAGGCTGACTGTATTTTCTATGGAAATAGACATTCTTAGTTATGGTTTATCATCAGAACATTCCTAGAATTTAGTATGGCAAATTCTGTTGCTCCTCTAGGTAGACCTGTTAGACAGAGCTCATCTGCCATGGACAAAAGGGATGAGCAATGGGAAAAGTGTGAAAAGTTGAGATCAACTTAAGTTTAATTCCCTCAACTGCAAAAAGCCTTTGTGACATTGAAAAAACCATAAAGTATTTCTTTCTCTCAGTGTCCCATATGGAAAATGGTGACCTTATCACTTGGCAGAGACACAAGTGCCCAGTGAGGACTTGGGCATTAGTATGAACAGCACTGTCAGCTCCATACCATGGAGGGAAGGAACGTCATCTCCCTGATGTTTTAGATGCAAGGCTATACTCATTTCCAATGCTCAGATAAACATCAAAGCCAATTTCCCTGCTGCCTCCAACTACTCTTAGAATATAACTTGAGATAAAAACTCATAGTTATTGAAATTCAGAGAATAAGGCTAAATTTTGACTGTGAGTCAGCCAAATTGATTTCCAGACTGATTGGTATTCATGCATAATTAAAGCTGGCCTTTTTTTTTTCAAGCAGTTCACACATTTACCAATTATTAGTACCCCAGGAGTAAGAATTACTTTTACTGGACATCCACACACTTTGCCCATGGGTGCATACACCCTGACAAGCACTTTGAGAAAGAAAATCACCCATGTAAGGCAGCCTGCAATTGTTGTTTTACACATTGATGATGTTTCCAGCCTGATGCACCTCTAATTTGAATGGAAATATGAACTTTTTGTAGAAATTCAGGAAAGAATTTACTTGCAAATAGCCTCCTATAAGGTGACTTTGAAGATGCCAATGCTAGAGGAAAATACAGTTTTGGTGCATTTCTCTATCTTACATCAGTATGTCATGTTTCTCTTTGACTAGATGAGTGACTATTCTGTCGTATCAAAACTAACACATAACATTCCAGTAAAATAATACATATGTAAGAAGTTCCCAGCACATTCTTGTCTCTCCAGTTTCATGTCTTGTAGAAAAAAAAAAAACAAAAAAACAACAACAAAAAACCCAAAACAAAACAAAAACCAAAAACAAACCAAAACAAACAAACAAAAAAACAAAAACAGGAAAGCACACAAGCAAGGGCATTAAATTTTTTCTACCAAAACCAAAGATTTAAGACCCTCAACTATTCACAGTTCTTCTCCTGACTTATTCTCTTCATGCTGTTGCAGATTCATGGAGCAACTGCTCAATTAAAGCTTCACCCATAACTGCAGGCAGGAAGTATGGAGAAACAATCCCTAAATGTCATGGCTGATTAAAATCATATTATAAAAAGTATGTTCCAGAGTTAGTTTTACGTCTGTTTAGTATTCTATTTTTCATACAGTTAGAAAGTAAATTAAGCCACTTACAGTGAACCAAAACTTCCCTTGTTTCCATGGAAATGGGTAGAAGGCTGATCTGAAGTTAACCAGAGTGGTAAATACAAATGCTTGTTACCAGCCAGCTTAATCCCCAGGGCTGCCTGTTGTGCGCACCATCACACCCAGGAAGCTCTCACGCTGCGAAACGCTCCTTGCTGACAGCTGATTCCTAATCCAGTGCACAGACAGAGCAGGACCCTCTCAAACATGTGTCACACTGACAGGGGCAGGGGCCACCAAGGCAGCACACTCATCAGCTAAAAACTCTGTGTCAACAGTAGATTCTTTTAATATTCCACAATTCAAAGGATGAGCTGGTGCTTTTTTGTTTTAATTCTCTGTCACTGCTAGTTTTTCATCTACCACTGCAATTTTACACTGGTGCAATGCTTGCATCCAGTGAAATTACTTCTGCTTTATCCCAGGGCAAGCAAGATCAGAATGAGATCATTTGTGCTTTATTTGTTGGAGGGAAATGATGGATCACTGTTCAAATATTAATACTGACATTTGCTATGAGAAGATCCTACATAATACATCAATAATGCACAGCAAGAGTATTGCCTGTGGGTGTGGTTGCAGGGGAAGTGTGAAGATGTCTTCAGAGGTTTTGTAAGAAAAAGATATATGAATATTGCCGCAAAACAACTAATAAAACTCAGTCATTTGTCCCTCTGCGAATCTGCAAACTTCATGCACGTATCAATTTTTTGGCCTGTTCAAGGCAGAAACCTGGCAAAACAGAAAATGAGAGGCCAGTTTTGCTTGGCCAAAGTTTGAGTTCAAGCTTATCTGAGAGCTTGCTGCTACCTAAAGGAGTGGATAGTGCTCCTCCATCTTTCCATACACCTTGCACTCAGACCAGATACCTCTTCCGGCTTCATTCCTTGCACCAGCTTTCATGCTTGTCAGGCATTTTTCTGATGTACTTCAACACATTAATTTGGCAGAAAATAATACACTTTGGTGGGGGGAGTTATTTGACTTTCTGAGCTACAGGAAAAATAACCCCAGCAAGGGATCAAACGAATGCCAAAGTCAACATGTATGGCCAGAGATGACTGCAAAAAGCCTCAGCTGTGCACCTGAAATGTACCTCAGCTCATCAGAGCCCCTATCACACACAGCTAGAAGGGACTTGCAAGGATCAAGTCAGAGCTCAACTCCTAGCTCTGCACACAACAACCTTAAGAACCACACCATGTTCCTTAAGATGTTGTCCACACACTTCCTGAACTCAGTCAGGCTGGAGCTGTGAGCACTTCCCTCGGGAGCCTGTTCCAGTGACCAAGCACCCTCTGGGTGAAGAAGCTTCTCCTAATATCCAACCTAAATCTCCCCTGACACAGCTTCAGGCCAGTCCCCTGGGTTCTGCCACTGGTCACCACAGAGAGAGATCTGTACCTGCCCCTCCTCCTCACAAGGAAGTTGCAGGCTGCAATGAGGGCTCCTCTCAGTTTCCTCCAGGCTGAACAGACCAAGTGACCTCAGCCACTCTTCATATGCCTTCCCCTCAAGGCCCTTCATCATCCTCATGGCCATTTTCTGGATGCTCTCTAATAGTTCATAAATGATTAATTATCAGTTTAAGTAAGATGTTACCTTTCTGTACATGCAGATAAACATATGCTTCCATCTAAAAGGCTGAAAAACCCCAAACAAACCCAAAGGTGGATGGACAGTGACTGGCTTTGCAGTTACCTTGTGCCCAGTTCAAATAGAATTAGCATCCACAATATTTATCTCACCAAAAAATAAGGAAAATAGTGGCAAAAATTCTTAGTTAAACTGTGGATTAGGTGTCAATCCACCACTCTGCTGCAGCACCATGTATTCCATCTCCAAGGAATATAAAATACAGTAAACAATGGACAAAGGGGTGCCAATGTAACAGAGATCCAAGAAAATAAATGTTTGTATGTACAAGCCCTGGAAGCAGGTAAAATGCTCTTAGCCAGAGGTATTCAAGCCAGTATGAACAAATCTGGAGAGAATGGCTTATCAAGTGTTCTCAGGAGGACAAAACTGCATTATTTGTAATTGACACATAATAGTTACTCTGATATTTCTGATGTGTCACATGAGGTCAAACCTTTGAACATTTGTCAAGCTGGAAAACAACAGCAAAACTTGAACTATCTTTCACTGTGGCTTGAGTCAGAACAGAGCCCAGCCCTGACAGCAGCTGCACAAGAAACAGCTGGCAAAGACCTAACATGCCTGAGCAGTCTCATCACCTCAGCTTGTCAGTGTCTCAAGCCTTCCTTGGAAATTGAAAAAAAAATTAAAATAACAGAAACTGAAAGTAATTTCTTTCCTAGTCAAAGTCTTCTGAACAGCATAAATGGGAGAAACACTCATCTTCCTGGCATACTGTATCTGCTACTCTATCCCAAATAAAACAGCATTTCTTTTCAAATACTTGCCGGGAAAAAAAACAAGCATAAAAGACAAGAAAGGGTATTTAATTTTAAAAAGTTATTAAATTTAATACTTTTAAAAAATATGTATAAATCAGTGTTGCTGATTAATTCTGGGAATATAGAGGTACTATGTGAATCAGAAACCTCTAACAAAACTGAAGGTTTTCCCTGAAGCCCAAAGGACAGTTTGAAGTTTGGCTTGGTGTATTCTTAAGATCCCTGAAGCAAGCTGCCTTACAAGGACAGACTGAAAGATTCCGGCTTTTCAGCCTTGGAAATAAAAGGTTAAATGAGACTCTCAGAGCTTCCAACAACTAGATTGGAGGGTCTGAAGAGGGAAGACCAAGCCTTCTCCTCAGACAGGAATACTGAGAGCACTACAGGCACCACAGGAAATGGCTTCTCAATGCAATCCACATGACAGCAGCCAAATATTCAGAAAGGAGACCTGAGAAGCTACAAAATCTCCAGCTAATAAGGTCCTCAGCAACCTGATCTAAGCTGGTCCTGCTTTGAGAAATGGCTGGACCAAATCCTTCAAAGGTCTCTTCCAATCTAAACTATTGTGTGGTTCTACCTCAAAGTAGGCAGAGAAGATCATGTCCTCTTCTTCCCAGCAGTTTTCAGGACAGCACATGTGTTTGGAAACCACCAGTGTCTTACCACAGCTTTCCAGGAAGATATCCCTGATTAAAAATTCCTAGTTTGTCACAGCCCCTTCTCCAGAAGGGGAGATTGCACCACCAAAATCTGAAGTTAATCTTACAAAGCTGAAATTTTGTATTCAGAGTACATCTGAGAGTAGTCTGGACTATTTGTGCCAGCGGAAAAAACTGCTCAAGACAATAAATAGCCTACCTCCTTCCCTAGACCTTAATGAATACAGTCAAGTCCAACTCTGAAATGTTCCTCAGAAGTCAGGAAACTGGGTGACACAAGTAAGCTGAATGCAGCCTGAAGCTGTGCTTTTACCACGAGTCCTACTGCACAAAATTTCACCACTAATTTCCCCCCCTGAAAATTCAGTTTCATGGCACAATTACCTTAATCAGCTGCCCCTTTGCAAAATAGAAAACTCTGTTTCTATTCTCAGACACAGTCCTTTATTTCTGCTGATTTCCTTGTGCCAGCCTTGGCATGGGTTTAACTCTAAAGTGAGATGACACAGACCTATTTTGTTGGAGCAAAAGAGAATACTTTCCTGGCTACAACTAACTTGCCTACTTGTGGATCCAAAGGAGCAGCAGGGCTGCTGCAAGAGCAGAGGGGACAGGAGGGGGTAACTATACTGCTGGGTGTTGCCTATAATCAGAAGAGAAAAAACCCTTGCAACAGTGTTAGAATAATAAAGTCAAAAGCAGACCTTTATTCGGAAGCTTCCAGGTGTCTCAGTGCTGATGGGCACAGCCAGAATCAAATTTCTACAACTTTATAAGGTTAATTAATTGGGATATCAAACAGGTACATCCAAGAGGAGATTCAGATGCCCCAGTAATGCACCCTGGGTCAGCCCCTTGGAGCTGGTCCATGGAGTTCTCTTCCCCACTTCTTATTACATCTTATTGTAGATCCCCTACTTGGAATAGGACTAAACAATATTTCAGGAATGTGTTTAGAAAGCTTATTGTTCTAAAATCTTGGGGAAAAGGGTAAGAACTAAACTGGAGCTGCAGCCATGCATTATCTACAAAGCTACAAATATATGAAAAGATAAAAAAAGCTTTGGCATCACAGGGATTCAGAGATCAGCTGAGTGAGAATTTGAACCTGCAGCTCGTAATGCAAATGCTCTTCAGTGCCAAATACCAATGTCAGGAGAGGCCCCTCCAAGCAGTGCTGGGGCCGGCTCAGCAGTGCAGCCCTCTGGCAGTCCCATGCCAGAGAGCTGCCAGGACCTGGCAGCTGAGAACAAAAACCAAGAGTGCTGATCCAATGGAGCATAAGTACTCTAGAGCCAACTTTCTAGTTTTAGCAGCATTTTGGACCAATTTAGCCTTAGCTGTGTCTCCCTTATCCAGCACTTCCCACAGGCTCCCAACAAAACTGGATGTACTTTTCATTTTAGCATTAACTGCCCGCCTCAATATCCTGCTCTAAAGGATGCAAAAGGGAGTTTCACCACTGAGTGCAGGGGTAGATGATCCATGTAGACTTGTGGGAACACCAGGAGCCTGCCTGGCTTCTGGCACGCAGCTCAACACTTTGTGTATTCCAAAGAGACCATTAGATCATTTAGCCCAACCTGCTGTATATCACATGACATTATATTTCACCATCTCATCCTTGCGCTCAGTCCAACAAATATGTATCAGGTACAATAAACTGTTATTCCTTGTATATATGCCAGCCTGAATGAATGAGATATTGTTTTCTGAAAAGGCATCCCGTCACTTCCAGTATTCGGCAGCCTAAGACTTCCTTGAATAACTCATGAAAGGGAGGGGAAATCTGACCACTGAATGGTAGAAGTTGCTGTTTACAGGACCAATATATTTGATTAAATTGGCATCCTATGACATGGCATATTCAGTTGCCAGTAAGGATGCTGTGATAAATATTTTTTAGAAATCAGAGTATGTGTCATGATTCAGTGCATGGTGCCTACTTAGATTAATTGCATTTGATTCCAAATGCTTGATTAATACTACAGTTTTATGCAAGCAATAGTGATGTCACATCCCTGGAAGTGCTCATGGACAGGTTGGATGGGGCTTTAAGCAAACTGGTTGAGTGGAAGGTGTCCCTGCCCATGGATGATCTTTAAGGCCCCTTCCAACCCAAACTTCTCTGTGTTTCTACATATGGTGATGTAAGGGAAATTTCAAGATGCCTTACAGCAGAGATGTCAGGATTACCATGCTCCTTCTCCAAGCACTACCCATAGCTCACTCATGTCTCATCTTCAGCCAAGGCCAACCACCTGCCCTCTGCACTCCCATGGTTTATCTCTTTAACACTGACATGAAGGACAGTGCTTGAGTGTCCAAAGCATAGCTAATATAGAATTCAGAATTCCTGGCTAAATGAGAGTGCCTCCATTTAAACAAAATATATGAGCCTTTTTATGATATGAATCTCACAACTGTTCACTGAAAGCCCATCATTCAATTCTTCATTATTTAGCTCCCAGTGCCTGCAAGGTACAAAAATCAGTAAACCCCCAAGGCAATATTTCTGCCATCAAGAATTATCTACCTTTCATGCATTTTCCTCAGGTGCAAGATAGTAATCATTAGCCGTAATATTATAACTCTCTCATGACTTTCACTTCAACTCATTTGTCCAGTCGGGATTTGCAGCACAGAAGATATTGACATACTAAAGGGAATCCAGGAAATATTATCATGATAGTCAGGGGGCTGAAGGACATGGAACATGGAGAAGCAGCTATGGCAACCAGATTTACTTGGTTTAAATAAAAGGTAAAAGGAAGAGGGGAAATCTCACAGCTATCTACAGCTACTTAATACTGCTGGGGGTGTAAAAAAGATGGAGCCAGGCCCTTCTCAGAGTTAGCAACAGTGGGAACTGCAGGTAGCACTTGGCACTGCAGATAATGCAGTGCACTAGAAACAGCACCGAGTTGTTGTCATCTTACTACAAGGGTTCCATACCGCTGTCTCCTATCACAAAAGTTTCCTACCTTCTTGGTGTTTCTCATGGGCAGCTCCTGAGAGCACTGGCTCTTTCTTCTTCAAAGCAGCCAACTGTCTCCAGTTCCCTTCTCAACCAGCCACCCCACTCTTTTATAGCACTCTTCTTCTCATTGGTTACAGCTGTGGCCTGTTAAAGTCAGGCCCGTTCCTAATCTTTGATAATTGGCCCAGCTGCAACTCCCTAGGGGTAAGATTACTTTCTACACTATCTTTATTTTCTTATATTCTATCCCCCTACAATGAGTGACCTTGGGGAGCAGTCACGCCGCTCCGGGCTGATTTTCACTTCTTTGTGACAGAATTGTAGTGCATGACGAGCACTGTACCTCCGCACCTAAGCAACAGCTTGCAAACCACAATGCAGATATACCCTGTTACGGAAACTCCCCCGTCTGGCCCCCCAGGAGCTGCTCTGGCAGCCACGCTCACCCACCTGAGCTGGGACCGAGGCCCCTCGCAGCCACACCCCACACACACCAGCATTCCTTACCTGCTACCAGGGCTCCCACGGCAGACACTCAGACATCCAGATGCCTAAAATAATTTGACCTTGGTGCAATAACTAGATAACAGAAGAAGAGCCCGAGCTGGTCCCTCAGAGGGGGCCCCGAGGAAGGGAGCCCCGTGCTTTGCCCATCAGGCTTTCACGCAGGGCGGCCGGGCCGCTCGGGCACCTGAGGGGCCGCAGGTGCCCCTTGTCACGGTAGGGGCGGCTGCTCCCGGCCTCCTGGCTCGGCTCCCGGCCCTGAGCCTGAACCGCAGCTGCTCACTGAGGTACCTGCCCCGAGTGTGTTCCTCTACATCCCCGCCTGTGTTTAATTCACGGGTAAGATACAAAGGGCTCAAGCTGCCCGTGCTCCTGCCCGTAATAGCCATTAGCTGCTGCCACTGTGAACAAAACTGTCTCTCGCCGCCAGCCTTGTGGTCGGACTGCCTCATACTACATTCGAATTTTGCTTTAAAACCTGAGCTTCTTTGAAATATACGCCTATTTTTCAGGACATGGAGGCTCCCTTAATACACAAGCTTAAAATTTACAATGCAGAAGTGCAAGAGAAGTGCAGCCAGTTAGCAGATGTTAGGAAAGACCCATTTGAAAGCACAGCAACTTTTACAGGTCTCATGTATTCATTTTTCACAGCAAGGTCTAGAGGCAGAACGAGAATATCATTATACATGAAAAGAAGAAAAAAAAAAAGGCAAATTACAGGCACCACATTTTGTTGAACATTCAGTATTCCCACTCACAAATATTCTACCTTCAGAATAACTTGAAGCTAATGATGCACAGCTGCTTTATATGCTTCAGAAGCAGATTAAGACACAACAGGATGTTCAATAATTATGTTAGAAAAGCAAATTCCCTAAGGTAACTATACCAGTCTAGAGAAAAAAAAAATCTGCTTGCCAAAACTGCCTCTGTACTTTCACTATCTTAGAGTTCCTTTTGATTAACACATTCTCTTACACTGGATTCAAAAAAGTAAAAGCAAAGTTGATGGCAATTAAATCTCGATCCAAACCCTGCTCTGAGCTGTCTGCATGATTATGTGCTCAGCCTGAATTTACATCCTTTCCTATGTAAAACTTGCATCAAAAAAGGGTGAAAAAACTTCAGCAGCAGTTACACAGTTATCTAAAGTAATGACACCTATTTAGACTGTGCTTGCATTTCAGTCCATGTTGAAAACTAGTGTTGTAGTTGTTAAAGAAAAAAAAAATGAGTCCTTTGCCAAAGTTTTCCAAACTTTAACATACACCTAATTTTTCAAATATTACTGTGGTGCACAGTGTTTTCCAAACTCAACACATTTTTAAATTAAAGTGGAAAAGAAGTATTGGAAAGCACACAAATTTTGCAAACGTTAAGAGGAAAGAATTTGCAACTTCCTATTATGCTATACAACACTCCTGGATCATAAACATAATATTTCTGACTTTTGATTTTTACTTCAACATTTTCACCTCAGAAATTTCTTTTTAAAATATTTCTTGCTATTTTCAAATCACTTTTCCAATTGCCTTTATACCAACATCACTGATGTGCATCACACCTTGGTAGATTAGGTCAGATCCTACTCCAGCTCTGGCAATGTAAATCTGGCACAGGTGACCTCAATTAAGGCTACTTCGGACTGGCATGGCTGTAATTTAATACAGAGCTTGGATTCCTTGGTATATTAATATTCCTTTTAAACACCACTCCTTTAAGGTCTGCACAACTGGGAGATTTAATTGTGAAACACTTCACTGAAACACTGAGAATTAGCCCCCATTCTAACATATACAGAGCTTTATTATGGCTCTTAGCTGGTTTTCCATTAATCATCCCCACAGTTTGCAATGGTAGGCATGCTGTTTGCATGGATGTGAGCCTAGAGAAGATTCAGTGAAGTCTCTGGAGAAGTATATATGCAAGAAGGACAAGAGAGAGCACCCAATATATCTATCATGCTGATACACACACAGGCCCACCTGTTATGCATATTCAATGCAAGGATCTGCTGTTTACTTTACAAGACCTTGTTAGGGATAATGAATCTGGAGCCTTAGATCCTAAGGAGATGAAAAGGTAGCAAGTGTCTGGTATGCAGATGCACTGGAGAGTGCACTGTGATGATTAGAAAAAAAGGTCAAGGTGAAAACTGTAAGGGGTCTTGCTAATGATCACAGGTAGATAGAGATGGAGTGAGGAGCAGGACAAACGTCTTTTCCTTCTCTCATAAGTTAGAAATGTAGAATTGTTGAGGTTGGAAAAGACCTTTAATATCATTAAGTTCAACTATTAGCCTAATACTACCAAGACCAGCACTAACCCACATGCCTAAGTGCCACATCTACATACCTTTTAAATACCTCCAAAGATGATGGTGACTCCACTGCTTCCCTGGACAGCCTACTCCAGTAGTTGACAATCCTTTTGGTGAAGATTTTTTTTCTAATATCCAATCTAAACCTCCCCAGACTCAATTTGAGGCCATTTTCTCATTTTCCTGTCATTTATTATCTGGGAGAAGAGACTGAATCCCACCTGGCTACAACCTCCTTTCAAGCAGTTGTGGAGAGTTAAAACCCTTAGCAGAGGTGGTCAAGAACTGCATGGATATCACTCGCTTAGACCCTTCACTTACATAATTAAGCACCAGTGCAAACTCTGTGGAGTAATAGAGCCTGCAGCTTATATACTCCATCCATATGTATGTTCTGCCATTCCTCCAGCAGCTGCAACCTGGAGGGAGGGATCACATCAGCATCCTACCTGCAGCTGAGGGGAACATGAATCAGGGCCCTGGGGACTACTTTGATCCAGCAGGGAATGCCATGCAATCCTATGGTTGCATTCTCATCATGAGAGTTTAATGGTGCGCAGAAAAAAATGTTCATCACTTCACCACACTCTTAAAGCAGCGTGAGCACTCACAGCTGACAGAAACAAATGTTTTTCACAGAAATAAAAAAAAATTAAATAATAAAGGAAAAAAATATTGCAAAAACAAATAGGCAATTAAAACTTATTTCTTAAATATGACAAGCCTTTAAGTGGGACAGCCCTGCCATAATAAAACCATTAAAAACTCATTAAGTGGGCTGTGGAAACTTCTATCAAATAGATATGAGATTTCATTGACAAAAGAACAAGACCCAACAGGTGAATGAGCCTGGGATCTGTAGATTTTAGGGTCTTTTAAAGTTTATTGTACTTTATAAAAAGCTAAATTTTATCGCCAAAGTCTATGGAGACCATTCCCACATCTATCTCTTTTTAATGGAGTGGTCAGAGAGATAACCAGGAAATTAACTTCTCACGTGCTAGTAATGGAGGAATTGACAATTTTCATTAGAAACAAAATAATCCTTGCAAATGCTGTGATTTAATCTCAGTAGACATCCCAATATCTTCTGCATCCCCTCTCATTGCTTTCTGTCCTTTCCTTTTCCAAAGTGGATGACAGGCCTGGCAGTTAAATGACGTGGAGGGATATATGCAGGAAACCATCAGCACAGGCTTCCTGGAAGCACTAACATGAGTTCATTGCTCCAATTCCTTCTTCTCTAGCCCTCTGCACACAGCTATCCATGACTGCCGTGTCACCCTCAGATATTCTCTGCATAGTACGTTTGACACTAAATCAGTTGCACATTGCAGTCCTATTGGTGAAAATCCTCCCACTTTGTTCAGCTCACATTTCAGATACAGATATGGCTATGACATGGTTCCAGAGTGGACAGTAACTGATTGATCCATCTTTTGGTAAATTTATATACACTGATACATTATTGCAGGGAAAATCCAGAAGCAGGCTTTAACATCTAGTTTATACATCTAATCAAATGTATATGTGTTTTATATATATATAAAATTATATATATATATAAAATCTAATTGAGATAGGCTAAGAAATGGCACAGAAATTCCTTCAACAGGAAAGCAAATAGGAAAACAAAAAAGACTTGCCTTTGCTTCAGAGAGCTAAAAGGTACCAATTTACTTGTTAACTAGGGAAGCAGCAAAGAAAGCAGTTGTAATAGGAAGCTGAAGTCAGGAGGACATGAAAAAGGACTTGCTAAAACATGTTTTTCTATAAATAGTCATATTTGTCAAGTCTTTTGATACAAAATGAAGCATTACATTGGTTCACGTCCACAGAAGTTGCATATTTCAGTGATTTTCAAACAGGCCTCACCATGTACCATCACAAAGGGCTATTAATTCATTAGTTGCTTCTTCCTCAAGACCACCAATCCTCCTTTTCATTAAAAAAGCAGAAAGGGAACTGCTATTCTCTAGAGACCATCAGGAGAGAATACAGGGAGGGAATACAGAATACCACTGCCTCTCACATCGAATCAGAGCCACAGGCAGAAGAGATGCACACAGGAAATTGAGTGGAGTCATGGTTAGGAGATGGGAGAAAAGACTGTGAAGGATGAGGAAGTGGTAAAGGGCAGCAGGCTATGCTGATGAGCCTGGCAGACAGATGAGCTCAGAGGAAAACCATTTAACCCTGGAAGCAGATAAATGGAGTTCCTGCTAGTGGCCATGAGGAAGGAGGAAAGTGGCTGCATCACTTGTGGGTCCCTTAAAATTTTACACTCTATTGGGACAGGCAGATTCTCCTCTAAAGTCTTATAAAACCAGAACTCAAAGTGAAACACTAGACACATTTGTGATATTAGAACATCAAGGAGTGCTGGGGATCTGACTCATATTTTGAACACATAATGATGGCAATATTGTGACACTAACAGCTTCAATTTACTATAACAGAATTCTCACAGTATGTGTGATGGGAGAACACAGCTGCAAACATTTTCATGGGGAGTGTTAGATGTTTAGTTATCATTTAGGCTGGGTTTATGGGCTCAGTCTTCTTTCAGATTAAGAAAATGGGAAGAAAATAATCCATTTACTTGATGATTGTGTACCCAGGAATTACTGGAATCCATAATAAAAGGTATTATTAATCACTTTTATTACTGACCAACATTTTCAAACCAGAGCCTGGAGCAAGATCCCAATCCATATTAAGGGGGTTTAAGCATATTTGGTCCAATATGATATATTTTCCATTGATTTTTCTAGAAGCAGCCATAAAACATTTAAATTACTTCCCCAAAATTTGATCAAAATTAAAAAGAAGATCCAGTGCTGGATGTAGAAATATTTATTCAGTCAGGTATTAGAAAGTAAGCAGACGATCTTCTACTGAAAGGTTTGGTTTCAACACAGTTCCTGGCTTCTCCAAAACCCATATAATTTAGGATGATTTGGAGGTTCAGGGGAATTACCTTATGGTGTGGAGCTGCGGATGGAATTTAAATGGCAAGTATTTATGTCCTGTTCTATTTTATGCCAATGTTTAGTGTTGCTCCATAAAGTAAACCCTAACATAGATATAAATCTGCCAGCATTGCACAAGTAGTGTCAGTCCCTTGGTCCTTACATGGATGCTGTTGCTGAATGATCCCTAGCAATGCCACTCTTCCCATGCTAATTTGTGCACCTTGGGCACAACACAATAGGCAATTTGTATCCAGAACTGCTCTACCAGCAACAGACAAAACAAAATATCTCTAAAATAATATGCAGCTCATGTGGAGCCCAAAGGATGATTGAGAAAAGGAAAGAAAAAGCTGGGAACTAGCAGCCCCTGAATGCAAAGGCTATGGGAAGCCAAGTCTGTCCTGCACTTGCTTTGACAGCTGTAATCCTGACTGAACCCTTTTGGCACTTTGGACACAGGGATGACATCAATAATACCTTTCAAATCATTCCTTTGGTTACCTCTGCTTTGTAGCTCCTATTTATTAAATTACTGCTTATCTCTTTTTATATCTATTTTCAAAACAAGGGAACACAGAGATAGGATTTATCAAAGCAAAAAATAGCTCATGGGTCAGCTGCCCCAGGCTAACATTGCAAACCAAACAAAAAGCATGTTAAGCTGCCTGTCACCAAAATCATCAGTTCCTGTGACTACGAAAATATTTTTTTGCTATTCCAATGCAAAGGCCACTATTGACATAACCAAATTTTGTCTTTGGTCATTACAGGTCTAAGCTTTTAAACTTTTTTTTCTTTAAAATGCTGGACAACATTGTGCTTTTAAAGATCAAGAATTCTGGTTAGTGTTTTCCAGAAAATAACAAACTCTAGATGCTCTTCCTTACCCTCCTCTTCATTAATCAAATGTTTTATACTGTGCTTACAAGCATGGAGCAAGCTGCCTGCATATTGCCTGGAGCAGATAGTGGGAACTGGCAGCCTGCACACAGGAACCCATATCCACATCCCTTTGACCTTCAGGCTGCTGCAAGCATCTCCACTCGTACTCAGAACATCATTTGGTCTGTAGCAGATCTTCCTTTTCTGCTACTTCCTAAGCCTTACTGCTCTACGGGGCAGTATCAATCTGTGGTTTGCTTATTCTGATACCACAGACCTAAACAACACCTCCTTCAACAATTTAGATGAAAGAGGTTTTTCCATCTGTCTGAAATGTTACACAAGCTGCTATTTAATGACCACCAGCTGAGTTTTGTGCCAAATAATGGCTACAATTACAAGTATGGGATTTTCCTTGTCTAAATAATTAGTTTTTATCTCTATTTTATGATCTCCATCCTTTGCAGCACACACCTCACATTTCAACAAGTCTCTAATATGCACTAATATTTAAAAAAAGAAAAACCAAACATAGCCTAAGCAATTTACAATGAATCCCACAACACTGACTGAAGAAGGTCTATCATATCATTACAAGTTTTAGGATCTGCCCAGCTGCTGCCTTGACAGAAACATCTAAAATCATCTTTCCAAAACACATTTGCTTTTGACAGCTGTATTGGGTTTGTATGGCAAGGCTTTTGACAGCAGGGATGCTATAAGGTGGCTTCTGTGAGAAACTGCAAGAAGCTTCCCCTGTGTCCAACAGAGTTAATCCCAGCCAGCAGCAGGATGGACCCAATGCTGGCCAAGGCCAAGCCCATCAGTGATGATGGTGGCACCTCTGAGATAGAACTTTTTAGAAGGAGGGGAAGGGGAGAAAGGGACAGGTGTGAGAGAAACAGCCCTGTAGACCCCAAGGTCAGTGAAGAAGGAGGGGAAGGAAGTGGAAATGCTCCAGGTACCAGAACAGAACTTTCCCCATGCCCTCTGGAAGGCACCCATGCTGAAGCAGATCATGAAGAACTGCAGCCTGTGGAGAGGTCCCATGCTGGACAAGTTTGTGAAGGACTGTGTCCCATGGGAGGAACCCCATGCTGGAGCAGCAAAAGAAAGCAAGGATGAAGTAATAGCAGAGACTACTTGAGCTGAACTGACTGCAGCCCCTATTTCCTCTCCCCTTGCATCACTGGAGAAAAAGGTAGAGAAAATAAGGAATTACTTGGCCCCAGGAAGAAAGGAGTGAGAACAAAGGTGTTTTTAAGATTTGGGTTTATTTCTCATTACCCTAATCTGATTTCATTAGCAACAAATTACATTAACTTTCCCCAAGTCAAGTCTGTTTTGCCCATCACAGTAACTGGTGAGTGATCTCTTCCTGTCCATCGGTTGTTCATGAGAAGACTTTTACTAGATTTTCTCTGCCCTGCCCAGCTGAGGAGAAGAGGGATAGGGCAGCTTTGATAGGACACCATGATGTCCAGCCAAGGTCAACACACCACAACAGCTGGTTCCCCATGGGCAGCAGAAAAATGATATTTTTCTTGTCAAGCTCTGAATTGCAATTAAAAACAGCAGCAACAGACATGAGCTACTCAGGGTTCCACAAGTCCAGTGGTACACAGTGCTTGTGGCAGATGAGGAGCTGTTGAAGATGCTGCAGCAGAGACCAGGCTGTCCTGTGTGTGCTGCTCATGCCACAGGGAGCAAAGCCAAACACTGCCTCAGGAGGCTGGTGCAGATCAGTGCCAGCAGCGATGCTCTGGCCCCATCCTTGTGGTGTGGATACTGTAGCCCACCACCAGCAGATGCTATTTGTGTGATAGAACAGAGTGGATGTAGCTTTCACCTTTCCCTCTGTGCCTCCTCAAGCTGTGCCAGAGGCTTCTGCTTGGCTGGCTCACGGGAGACATCCTGGTGATGTGTCATGCTCTCTTGTTATCTTGTCTTCTCTGTACCACACATCCACAGCAGGCTGCCGTGGTACAGGGCTTTGCACTGATGAAGAACTGGAGTTTAAACATACAGAAATAAAAGAAAAGGAAGATAGCTCTGACTTTTTGATTCACTGGTCTTCAGCATTTAATGTGTTGAAATAATTGTGCTGCTCATTTGTGCCTTACAGGATGTGTCACACAGTTAAAATTTAACAGACAAATTTCACTCTGTGGATTTGGGGATGGCAACAGTCTGTTTTGTAGTAGCCAGGCAATGCTTTCTGAAACAAACATTACATGCACCCCAGAGGTTTTGGTTTTTTTTCTACTGAGAAGTATCTTCTGACCATTTCCTAGCTCATACTTTTCCATAGTCAAGAGCAGCTCCATCACTGCAGATAGCGAACACACAGGGCTTTGTGGTGCTGCATTCAGGTTTGGGGTGCAGTTTACCTCAAAATGGGACTTAATCTGTTTGCTGCAGCTAAACTCTCTACCCAGCTCATGCTTCTAAGAAATTGGACCCATCACCATTAACAACTTCAGCTCAAAAGCCCTCACAAGATCACAGCCAAAGTCACATCTGGTTTTGGGTCAAATGTTGAGAGGTTTTTGGTTATAAAATAAAACTGAAAGCAGCAGGGGAGTAACAGACCCAAGTAACTGTGTTGCCATTCATTGATAAACAGTGCACTAAAGTCTGTGCAATGTTAATTTGCTCATCCTCAAGTGATGCTCTACTGTTCTTTGTGGGTTTGGTATCAGTGAAGAATAATTGCTGAATAATACAAAGGTCCCTGCATAGCTATCAGACATTAATGACCTTTGCTTACCAGGCAGCACTGGAGCTCAACCCCTGAGCTGCAGTGAAAGGCCACATGGTCTTATTAAACTCCCTGTAAGAGTTGCAATCAAAGAAGGCATCATAGTCTCCATAGCAACAACTGAAAAAAAATCTCCATAGATATCACAAATAAAATAAAGGGCTCTGGTTGGAAATCTTAAATTGTAGGTGCAACCCAGAGCCTTCTCTCATCCTCCCCATAGCCCAGGACCCACTTTCAGCCCAGCCTGGGTCCACTAGTCCCATCCCAAGTGATGCCATAGGATACTGGACTCCAGTTTCACCCCAGTGGCAAAGTCAAGGACATAAAAATTTGTGTCGTGTTGCTAAACAGACGTTGAGTCCTGCAGTGTTTCTGAGGGAAACAGAAATATCACAGCTGAAAAGCACCAGTGCAGGGAAAGCAGAGCCCTGAATGGCCTGAGCAGGTCTTCACACTCGCATGTTTTTGAGGAGGCAGGTGGGGAAGAGGCACAGCTCCCATCAGGGCAAAGACAGCAGCAGCAGCGACCAGGTCTGCTGTCCTGCATGTTTAATCTGGAAGGAGAAGACTGGTCACATCCTTGGAAAACCAGGGGATCTCTGTGTGCTTTAGTATGACCAGGAGTGAGAGTACAAGAGAGAGAAGGAAGGATGGCTCTCTGTAGCAACACAGGAGGAGTCATGTCAGGCACAACTCAGAAAGGGATGTGAATATGACCAGAGAATGCAGAGGAGAGAAGGCAGGTACCTTTGCCAGGCAGACACCCTCATCCTCTAGGTCCTCTTTCAAACCTGGTTTCCTCTGGGAAACTTGGGAGAGGTTGATCTCTATTTATGTAACGAATCATGTTGATCTGGTTGATCTGTATCTATGTAAGGAACTGTGAATGAGTCACACCTGGGAGATGTTTAGGGGCTAAATAACGCATCTGTTGCTCACCAACAGAGATGTCTTGCTTGGAGAGATCTGCTTGAAGCTCTGTGCTGCTGGGACAAACTTGCTCTGGCACCTGAGTTACCCTGGGCATCTCTGCATGTTCCTGATGATGCTGAAATGTGCCCATGGCAGACATTCACCCCTTAGAGCTATTTCACAATTATATGTATCTGTCTTGTCCTCAGTTTTTTCTCAACTGTGTGCTCCTTGATCCTTTTTACCCTGTATATGCACACCTATTCTGCCATCTTAAATGTCTTTCTTCCTCTTTGCTTTTTGCTGCCTTCAGGTTTTGTAGAATGTTATCCTTTCTAACTCAAATCACTGCCAAGCCATATAAAATACATAATCTTTCTTGCATATATTTAAAAAATATTTTCTCCATTCCTTTCTTTTCTATTGACACATTTCTTCAATTCATCCACGTCACTCTGGCATTGATATGCCAGAACCAGCAATACTGTTCCACCTGTGCTGTGTACAGCTGGATCATCACCTCCCCAGAAGATAATGTTTTTGCCTCTGTGTGTAGCCCCAAAATCATACTCTTCAGTGCCAATATAAGCCCACTAAATGGTTTCCCACTGCTTTCTCTAGGGTTTGTTTTTTTTTTTTTTTTTCATTTCTTTTTCATTCTTTTCTAGTGCTCTAGAAGTATCTCTCTCCCACAGAACAGCTGAATCTCTGATTATTTTTCCCAGATGTAAGAAACTGAATTTTTCAAGCTGGAACTTTTCTTTTACTATTATTCTATATTTCTAACATTTAATATCCTTTCTACCACTTTTACCTCTGCTCGCTTAGGGATACAGTATATCTTGAGCAGAAAGCAAACCCAGGAACACACTGTGACTTCAGCTGACAATTTGTTCCCTCATGAGAGGCATCTGTTAGCATCTACAGATACATGGCAAATTATTTTTCCCTCCATGCCTTCTCCTTGCTTCTGCTTGACATGCTGGAGAGAAACAGTGGGCTAAGGCTGGGGGTCCCTCTTCCACCCCTTCTTCCCATGGCTGCTAACCTGTCTGTGTGAAGGAAACAGAGCTGCCCCAGAGAAGTGAATCACACACAATTACTGGATGGTTGGGGCTGGAATGGACCTCTGGAGATCACCTTATCCCCACTATTAAAGCAGGTTCAGCTAGAGCAGGCTGAACAGGATCACATGGATGGGAGGGGTGGGTTTAATATCTCCATGGAAGGAGACTCCACAACCTCACTGGGCAACCTATTCCAGTGCTCTGTCACCCTCAAAGTAAAGAAGCTTCCCCCCCCATTCAGACAGATATTAATGGGTTTCAGTTGTTTCAGTTTGTGACTGGTGTCCCTTGTCCTGTTGCTCAACATCCCTGACAAGAGTCTGGCCCCATCCTCTTGACAACCACCCCTAAGATATTTACATGCTTTTTCAAGATTCCTTCTTCTCCTCCTGCCTACAGATGCTCACTCACATCATCTTCATGGGAGATGATCTTGTCCCTCTCATTCTGCGTACAGTTCCTTGTAGCTCAGCAGGGAAGCAACTCCACAACAATGAAAGACAAATACCAGCAGCCTCTCTCTCTCTCTCTGTGACTCCTTCCCATTTGTTATTTCTTCCTCTATTTATCACCTTCCTTGATGGTCTCAGGCAGTGTAAAAGTACTCTCAGACAAAAAGAACTCCTAAACTTGTTTTTGTAATTAGGTGAATCAAAAGCTCTCCTTTGTGAGAGTTTTTTTCCTAGAAATACAATTTCTACACAACCTCCCACTGGAGCTAATGAAGGTTTAGATGTTTTCTAATCTTTCTCTCGCTGTAACTCCCATCAGCACTGATGGCCAGACAGGCTGGATGCACTGATTTGAAGTGCTATTCTTATGTTTTCATTCTCTTGCTCCATATGTTCCCTAGCAAGAGAACAGGTTTTTCTTACCGGCTGCTCTCAGGATAGATCAGGCAGCAATTGGTACTCAGAGCAATATAAATAAAGATGTGTGGACAGGAAAAGTTATAGAGTTTAAATCCTTCCAGTACAACATTGATTTAAAGTAACAAGTACTAAATATTTATCTCTACTTTTTAAATCTCACATCATTCTAGAGTGGAAGTAGATGACCATCCCCACCCTACAGCTAAGCAGAACACACAGAAGCACAAAAAATATCAAAGTTTCCATTTAAAATGTCCTCTTTTAGTTGTCCCCAGAAACTGTCAGAGGTATTTTTTAATTTTCCCCAGATGGATTAACAATTAACATTTTTCTAGAGACTATTACTGTTGGTACCAAACGTAAGAGTCCTTCAAGTCTGATGTGAAAGGCTATAGAGGTTTTCTAACCTGTGGTTTCTGTAGAAGCAGTGGGAGATCCCAGCTTCCAAAATTAGCCCAAGGCATTTGAGGGGATCATATGAGAGGGAGTCTACTAAAAGCAAATGTTTCTCTGCATGTGCTACTGCCACTGTTCCTAAAATTATATTCACAATTTTTAAGTTTTGAGAAGACATTTAAGATCATCAAGTTCAACATCAAGTCAGCTAAGCACCATCACCATGTTCACTATCACACCATGTCTTCAAGTTCCATACCCACACAGGTTTGGAATACTTCCAAGGATGGTGTTCCATCACTTCTCTGGACCGTCTGTTCCAATGTCTTACAAGCCGTTCAATGAAAAAAAAAATCATACTATTAAAACTAAACCTCCCCTGGTGCAACTTTGTCTTGTCACTTGCTGCTTGGGAGAAGAGACCAACACCTACCTCACTGCAATCTCCTTTTACATAATTGTGGACAGCAATAAGTTCCCCCATTTCCCAGGCTAAACACCTCCAGTTCCTTCAGCTGATTCTTGTCAGGCTTGTGCTCCAGACACTTCCCCAGCTCCATTGCCCTTCTCTTGGGTCCTGCTTCCAGGCTGGATCAGTGGGAAAGGGTGTGGCCAAGACATTATGTTATTCAATACCACCTTATGTCATTGCCAGAGGAGGGGAAAAGGGTGTCCCTCTCTGATGGAAGAAAGTCTGGCAGGGTGGGGAACCTGTCAGCCACTGTTCACTGTCTTAGGGTCAAGGGGTGTGGAGTTGGGCTTAATCAGCATTTTGCATGGAAATCACCCTCTCTATATACAATTTTGTTACTGATATTGTGGCTGCTACTGTTTGTTTGTTTGTTTGTTTTTTCTCATTGCTGTTTCCAGTAAATTGTTCTTATCTCAACCTGTTATCTCTGCCTTTTGTATCTCCCACTGGAGTGGGGAGGGGAGCTGCTTGTGGTTTTCTTTTAGTGGGAGTACTAAATTGGGAAATACCATTCCTAAACCATGGCATCCGGAAATGTTCCAGCCCTCAATGTCCTTCTTGCAGTGAGGGGCCCATAACTGAACACAGGATTTGAGATGTGGCCTCACCAGTGCCCAGTACAGGGGACAATCCCTGCCCTGCTCCTGCTGGCCACACCATTGCTGATCCAGGCCAGGATGCCATTGGCCTTCTTGGCCACCTGGGCACTGCTGGATCATGTTCAGCTGCTGTCAGCCAGCACTGCCAGGTCCTTTTCTGCTGGACAGCTTTCAAGCCACTCTGTCCCCAGCCTCCAGCCCTTGCATGGGGTTGTTGTGACCCAAGTGCAGGACTCATGACTGAATTTCATTTCCAGCCCTTCAGCAGATCTACATTCCCATCTACACCCATCTTGGTGTCATCCCTAGACTTCCTGAAAGTACACTCAATGAATGATGAAAAAGAACTCCATTTCTTGATTAGAAAAAAGAGAATACCTCCACTGCAATGCTGGGAGCCACCATTGCCAGTGAAGGGGTGAGGAGAAACTGGAACAAAGCTTGAAGAAGGAAAAGGCTGAAATCAAGAAATCAAGAAATGTGCTTGGGTAGCTGAATACATCACTGAGCAAATACCTCTGAGCACTACAGGCTCAAACCATGTACCCCTATGAGTTTGTTCCTCTGCACTTCAGGTATTTCTGGTTCCTTTTTCCAGACACAAAACTGCTCTGAACTGAGAGTTAACAGCATAAGACTTCTTGAAGGGCTAAAGCTCTAAAGAGAAATAGCAACTACTTCTGCAGACAAATGTGATAGATGAATGCATCTAGCATGAGGTCTTTGGAACAGCCTTTCCTACCCCTTGGGAAAAAGAGAATGTAAATAGCCAGAGAAACCCTCTGGTGTCAGGAAAATGAGGATAATAAGTATGCTGGTAATGCCCTAAGAAAGCCACAGAACATAAAATTTATCTTTTTTATGACAATAATGTGAAGCAAAATATACATATTTAGTACACATATTTATCTATACAAAATACCAGATGCTACTTTAATTGTTAGCTTTTATAATAAATGTAATTTATTAAAAAGATATAATCTTCAAAAAGGGAAGGTTAATGAAATCTGCCAGCATCAATTGGAAAGTGGATGCAAAGACAGAGAACAGTGCCCATTTATCTCTTTTTCCTGATATCATGAAGAAAAAGATTAACAGAAGGTAAAAGTAAAACCCACGTGGTCAGGTTTGATTGCTTATTTGGTGCTGCATTAGATCTGATATGCCCAATGAAAACCAATGAACCTTAATACCAGAGCTGGGCAGGAATAAAAGATCTGTACTCTCAAAGAAGGAGACAGAGAACAATAATAATTCAGATGGAGATTGTGAGTCAGGGCAATGCTTGTCTCACCAGGTTATAGACACCTACAATGTGGGTGTGTCCAGGAGAGGGACTTTAAAGGCACAACGGCTCTTATTCTGAAGTCTGCATCTGAAATAGGGTATGCCTCTTACCTTGGAAATGCCTCTTTTTCCACCATGTCAATAGAAAGGGTTCCTCCTGAATATGTTGATCTATACTACAGAAGTCTAAAGCTGGGCAGAATTAATATAGATTCCTTATAATTCAATGATAGCACAGGGACTTACCAGCAGAGCAGAACATTTGCCCCTGGATCATTCAGGACTGATCAGAGTTGTACCATCTTTGGAGTAGCAGCAAGTTATGGGGTAGGGCTAAGGGAGCATAGTCATGAGGCTGGGAACTCGAGAACCAAGCAGGAGACTTCTTCCAGCCCTGTATCACTATCAGCCACAAGAGAGCAGAAGGAAGGGAAGAGACAATACTCACCCAAAGCTGTCCCTCATCTGTGGGCTCCAGCACATTTAAGCAGGCAATATGTGAACTGCATCATTAAATCCTGAGAATTTCTCAGGGACTCTAAGATAGGAAGGACAGTCCTTTGGATGCCCTAAATATTACCAAAGGTACTGCAGTGCCCTTATATAAATCACTGTTACTCTTTTCTCTAGAACACTGTGTGCAACTCTGATCACTCAGTCATGAGAAGCACACTGCAGAACTATAGAAGGGAATATTCAAAGAAGGGCAGAAAGGTTGGTGAGGATGAAAATATTTGGACTGTGCATCTCTGTGAGGGAAAAAACAAGACACATAAAGAAATACATAAGATAATGACTGAGATGGAGAAGAGGCATTGGGTCACTCTGTCCACTTCAATTCATACAATGTGTCTGAGATGGGGGATTGCTGGAGAGCCAGTTCATGGAAACAAGGACTACTGGTTCTCAAGGACATCCCTATCCCTTCTCTCTCCCCCTTTCCCTCCCCCTTCCTTCCTCCCCTTTCTGGGGACCAGACCACCTGCCTGCACAGCTATCCAGGCTGAACTGCCAACAGGAGATGGGACAGGGATATGGTTTGGGTTTGTGCAGGCCCCCAGCCCAACAACAGCACATGTTATGGTGCCTGAATCAGTTATGATGTCCCATTTCAGCTTCTCAGAATGCTGCCAGTATTTTAAGCCAATATAAAATCCTTAAACTGGCTGGTTCTCAAAAAAGAAACAGACTTGAGAACATCTACACCTTTCTCCTAGCAGACTGCAAAAAGACAGAACTTCCTGTTTGACTCCAAAAAGGAAATATCCCACAGAGGAAGCAACACCACAACTTCACAGTTCCAGGGAAGGGAACCCTCTACCACTGGTGCAGTTCTACAAGGCAAAGCTGTAAGCACTAAGGACAGCAGTCATACAAGTTTTGTTCATTCATGTCTTTGCAAGTTCCCTGATTCCTCTGGAAACTTCACAGAAATTAAAACTATATTCTTTTGTCTGTGGACATAGCCGTGGTCAGATTCTTGTGACTCACATGACCCTCTCACAGGTTCAGCCAATGGAACTGGAAGTGGGTACTTTCACAATAGAGCAAAAAATATATAAATAGGGCAGAACTGGATTGTGAAACTCACAGCTACAAGACACTGCTGAGATCTAGATCTTGGCTCAGGAAAACAAAGCAGAAGATTTTTGTTTAAAACAGTTCCCTCAGGATTGTTATTTGTTTGATTTTTCAGTACAGGACTGAACTGCACAGGACATTGCACTGATTCAGCATGGCAGCTCTTATAATCCTGTATAAGATAACATTGGCAATCATACAAATACAATTCTTGAGCACAAGTGCATCATCATTAGATCAGCAGGATAGATTTTGGTTTCCAAGAATAAGTTTGCTCAGCAATCTGTGTTCTTACTGAAGAATACATAATCATCCTGATGTCTTGTAAATTACATCATTCTTGCACCCAAGTAATTTACACAGAATAAGAAAAATAATATTAAAAATATTTCAAATTAAATAGGAAATTAAAAACTAGACCACTCTTAAAAATTTCTTGTTCACTGGATTCTGAAAAGAATATGTCTAAATAGTTCAGTGCATCTCTAATAGATAGTAGGTAACACTTCCCATCATTCCTGATTTCATAGTTGCTTTGCTTTTCTCTTCCATTTTCTCTTATTACTCTTTTAAGTCTGTGCAAATGGTTTGACTTCCACATTTATTTTTTTCTCAATTCACTTATTTCAAGAATCGTTGCTGTATTAACCACTATATTTCCTCCCAGCTGTGGTTTCTCTCCACTGGGAGATAAACTGTTCCTCTTTATTTGTAATAGCTTATGATTAGTAATTCAGTCCTTCTGAGGAAAGTCTAAGTTACTTTATATGTGACAGCCATTTATTTTATGAACAGCAGGACCACAGACTAAAAACACTAAAATGATCCTGCTTGAAACACCTAAAGTGCTCAATCCCACAGTGGTGCACTGATATTAATGTATCACCACCTGGGAAGAAAATTATAATTTCACGCTGCATTCCATATATTTTAGCAAAGATTTCCTGAACAAGCATACTCAGAGGCTGGTGTCATAGCCTCACAAGAGCTAAAGAGAGCAGAAACTGAAGAAACTGGAATGGTGATGTTTTAACAGGATGACAAAAAGAAGCAGAAGGCCAGCTTAGTCTGGATGGACATTCTAAATCATTATCCAATTCTCAGCATGTCCATTGACGCGTCTGGAAGTATGAAATACAGAACTAGCTAACACTAAAGTATGCAGAGTTCAGGTTTCTTAGATTGGGAAAATTGACATTATCTTCTCTGAAATAATTCCATGAGTAAGCCAGCAGAAGATTTGGACTCATTCTTCTGCAAAATAACCCCTCTAGCTGTGTAACTGAGAGTACACAATTTTTTCATGTCATGTTGGGTATTCCACTGGCAAAGCAGCAGCCACGGGTGGATTACTTTAACTCTCACAGGTAGGGCAGACTACCCAGGTTTGCCAGAACAACCACTGACTGTCATGGAAATGCCACACTGGGAGGCACCAGGAGAGTTTATTCTATTTAAATAGTCATTTCTCTAACACTGCTTTTTCTCTGGCAAGGTCCCTGGTAGCATTAAGGTCATGTCAACAAATTCTAATTTACCAAAGGCACAACAAAAAACAATGTCTGGAAGGTGTAACTGGGCAACTTCCAATCAGAAATAAGCCTTACCTTTTACCCAGGAAAGTAATTAACCAAGACATTAATGATAGAGACTACTGTAAAATTTGCTGATTCTTTCTACCTTGATGTATTGAAGCCAAGACTTGAATGCCTTTTTGGCAAGGATTCTTTATCCAAACATAAACACTGCTGGGCTTGGTAAAGGGTAGTGAATAAAGTGCAATTGCTTGTGATGTATGGGCCATCAAGCCAGATGAGCTAATGGTCCCTTGTGGCAATCTGCTTTATAAATCTATTAACTAGAATTTGGGATTTATAGAGTAGTGGGCCAGAGGAACAACTGTGATTGAGGTTGTACAACCAGTTCCCGTGGACTCTATCATGTTCCTTTTGAAATTGTTGGCAAAAATCCCACTGTATGAGCAATACTTGCCACCAATCACAAAGGGAAAAGGCTTTTATAAATGCAAGTGAGAAGGCTGAAGGGGTGAAACAGCATTTATTGGTTGTTACATCTATAAATACATAGGAATTTATTTCTTTGTTAGCATTTAGAGAATTCAGTCTCAATGGAAGTTGCCCGGACAGAAACAGAGACCTCCACACCAACCTGCTGTGTAACAACAAGAAACGTACTAATCACTGCATAAGCCTGAGCTTTGACAAGTTTAAACATACTTTTCATTTTCTGTTCCATTTCTAACAAAATCAAATAACATGAAGTTTAACATGTCTCATGTTACCTTACAGAACATTTTATTTGGAAAGCTTAACATAATCAAAGGGAAACCACTCTCAGGAAGCAGAACTCCATCGCTGACCCATCAATTACCCTCACTGTAAAATATATATCTTTTTAAATGCCCTAACATCTCCTTTAATGCCAGCTCTCAGAGAGAATTTGCCTGTAAACTTCAATTTTCCTTTAGTGCTTAAAATGCAGCAGACGTAAAGAAACAGCCCACAGGCTTGTTCACCTGCAAAAACCCTGAACAAAATTGGACTTTATTACAGAGACATTAGTAGACAGAGCAAAATCCAGGTCCTAGATGGTTAGAACTCTCATGTGAGTATCATCATACACCATGGAATATCACTGTTTAATAGGCTTCAAAATGCTGACTGTGTGTTCTCCTTGCTGACCCACCTCTGCCAGTGCCATGAATAATGGCAGCTCTACCACCAATCCCCCATTATGTTCCCAAAGTCTGTTTTGTGCCCTGGGTGCTTCAAAAATTGGCCTCTTCTAGATGGCCAAGAAAAGCAGGCGACAGATCTCAGCAGGGTGGACAAGAGGTCCCATATGGAAATAGAAGAAATAAAGATGGCTGGGAAACATAGGAAAATAAACCAATATGTTGAGGTGGGAGAGCATCTAGGGATGAATTCAATGCCCCCTCAGCTTCATTCAAAAATGAGTGTTAATGTTGATGGATACTTCTCACAGCAGTAGTTGAATGGAGCAACTCTTTTGGGGGCTCCCCATGAACACACAATGCTGTGGGCACAGAGCTATCCACTCCTGGCTTCCTTCAGAGGTGTACAGCAATCAACAGCTCCAGCTGTCATCCCACATTTTTACCACTTTTTCCTCTCCAGCTATGTTTTGCCTCTGCTGCATTCCCAAACTGCTGGCAGAGAAAGAAGCTGTAGCTACAAATGTGCTGACTAGCCATTGCAATTGGACTGCAGTAGCACAGACAGTATGGATAAGTATAGAGTTCCTACTTTCCTGGAAAGGAGAGATGGTGGGGAAGAGGGGAATTATTGTCAACCTTTTTTCTCTACCCAGCCACCAGATTTCAGTGTTTGTAGATACCTTGCCCATCACAGACATCTTCCCCCACTCCTGGCAATATTCAAACCAGGTTGGATGGGGCTCTGAGCAACCTGGTCTAGTGAAAGGTGGCCCTGCCCATGGCAGAAAGGTTGGGACAAGATGAGCTTTCAAGTTTCTTCCAACGCAAAACATTCTGTGGTTCCATAATCTTCAACACATCAACACTTAGAGCAGCTCTAGAAAAAACTAATCAACAGCAGGGAAATGTGGGTGTGGGAGAGAGGGGAGGAAATGACTGACAAATACAGGCAGATGACAAATAAGTGCCCTTCAATCCAACAAGACAACCCATTCTTCCTGCAAGTAACCCTGTGTGCCACAGCCTTTTCCACAAAATTCCTGGCTCTCGTTCTCCAAAGAAAGGAAAGATTTATCCCAAGCTCTGAGTTTTATTTCACCCATAACTACCTAGGCCTGTAATAATACTATACCACCATCGTTAGCAGCAGTCCTTAGCTTTGTCTTGAGCTTTCAAGGCCTCAGAACAGAGCTTTGTCTCTTTTGCCATCTGAACTTTTCTTGGCTTGCCTGCAGCTTTACTTTAATTTGGTTTAGCTGACACAGCAATTTAATTGGCCAGGTTGCCCATGGCTGATTTGTTTTACTTAGGTTTATCATAATGTGGTACAGCTATAGTTTTAGAGAGAGAGAACTAACAAGGAAACAGTCCATCTGGAATGAGATATTTATGGCTGTAATGTAGGGATGTGGTATAGAGTTATACAAGCCTGGAACAACATCAGACTTTCAGAGAGGGAGACACAGGACATTGCATCCAGGATTACAGTCAGGGGGTGATAAGAAATGGGGCACAGCCCAGCACTGGAGATTCCATCACCATAAATAAGTCATTCATGGTCAATTAAAGGAAATACTGGGCAAGCATGGGTTTATAAAAAACAAAGGAACAATATCTATCAGACAAAAAGAACATCAAATATAGACTACTTGGATGCAACCTGGAGCTGCAGGCTAATGAAGAATGAGCAAAGGCATAAAAGTGTCTTATAAAACACAAAAACACCAGAAGTGGACCCTAAGGGGAGTAAGAAGAAACCATCAACATAAACATCATATTCCAACAAACCATTCCAGATGCTAATGATTTGTCATGAAATCCAGCACTCCTCAGCACCACAACCAGACTGAAACCACAAACCCTAGGGCCCATGGAAGAGCAAGCACAATACCAGGAAAAGGGGTAGAAACTAAAAAGTGTGAGCATAGCTATTGGAACTGATTATTTTTTACAAAACAGTTACATCCAGCCTAGTAATGATAGAATTTTTATGATTTCAGTTATACCAGCAATGCCTTTACTTCCATTCATCACATGCTTGCTTCTGGCCATTGCATAAGATTTTGAGCAAAATAATCCAAACATTAAATACTGCCCTCCAGTCCATTCCTTTGGGAGGAAACAGATACTAGGAATCTGCATCATCTATTGCAGAGACCCACTGAGGCTAAAGGACTGAGCCTACCTAATTGGTGGACAGGGTCATCTGAGGTATCCTTATTGTTAGAAGGAGAAGATTTAAGACTGGCTAGATTAGTCACATTAATTATTTCAACATTAGTACTCGGTTACAAATGGCTTTTGCCTTTTATGATTATGATTTATCCCTTCACACACAGAATCCTGACCAGAAAGGACTAATGGAACATTTCCATACAAAGAAAAGCAAGGTACCCATCTCATTTTCCCATCCCTGATAGAGGCTGTTTTTCCAAGCTCCCACAAGGATTCAGACCAGTTCATCAGCCCCAAGGATGACAGCAACAGGGAGAGAAGTCTCACTTCATTGCCTCTCCTCTGAAGTTATCAGGATTTCTATACATTCAGAATGGGACTAGAAACTAATAAAGGCAGAAACCATCTTTATGATTAGGGGTATTGACTGTGCTTGTGTAATTGCCTTGCTACAAATTCAGAATAGTCCATTATAGGGTCTCGGTGGAAATTATTGCACAAGTTAAAATACAGATAATTCATTTCTCTAAATTGCCATTATGTATACTTTCATTTGGGTAGCAGAGAGGAAAGTTAAAAACATACATTTTTTAAATAAAGTCTCTTCTTCCTCTAAAGAAGCATCCCCAAAGCCTAGCTCTAATACAGATATCACAGTGCTGTAAAAATTAAGAGAAATAATGGTGTTCCTATTTCACCAAAGCTTTTTACATTTCTAAATTCTGTCCCTCCTTCACCGCCATAAATAAAGCAGTTGCTACGGCACAGTGTGAAACCAAACAGCTCTTTCTCTAGGCCAAGGAGAACAGCCTACCTCCCCAAGAGTAGCAGCTTGTCTTTCAAAGCTGAGTGAAAATAAAGGGAGTTTCACTTCTTAGCTTTGAATTCCCCTGTGAAAACCTGAATAGAAATACATGGAATGCATATAATCTACCACTGGCTGGCAAAGATGCAAAAGGATTTTTCTAGGCCTGTAGGTTATTAAGACAACCCACTCACAAAAACTTCTATCAGTAAATGAGTCACTAAATCTCAACCAGGAGATGAATAACCATTTTAGGGAAGTAACTGTGACCTCAAGAGGCTCTTTCTTACTTTGCAGCACAGATGAACTGGGAATTGGAAGAAACAGTATTACCACCTTCAGCAGAAAAACCTCCAAGCAGTGCACAAACATGACTGGATGAAGTCCCACAGTGCAAACATTAGATGCAATTCGCCTCCTATAGCACACTGGAAAATCACACACAACAGCCACGTGTCCTGCTGAGGGCTCAAAATAAGTCAGCAAGGGCTCTGAGAACTGACCTAGGAATTACAGGTTCCTGCTCCAGCCACTACAAAATCTGCAACAAAGGAGGATGAAAGTTTCAGAGTTACCCTGTGGACACAAATATAGCAGCAGGGCACTTTTCCTGCTAGTATGAGCAGGTAGGCAGAGATGTAATCACTACATGCAGACCCCCCTAGGTGTCAGTCAGGACTTTTCACCTGGAAAAGCTTCAATATGTGCAAATAAGCTCAAAGTATCCATCCATCTACATTGCAAGCCACTTCCTCAGGCTTGTAACTAAAGGTGTTCTTTCAGGAGAAATACTTCCAGTGTCTGTCAGACAAGCATTAATGCACAAAAATGATACCCCTTTTTTTTAAGAAACTTTAATAATAAATCTTCAACTTTAAAAATTACATTTTAAGTCAAACATTTTTTTTACAAACTCATGGAGATCAGGGTTTTAACAACATATAGTATTTCTTCACTTAAGATGGAACAGCCTATAGATAAAATTGTGACCTGCAGTACTGTGTATTCAAGACTGCAAGTTCATAAAACTACAAACAGAATTATTTCTTCAATAAAGTGGAAAATCATAAACTGCATGGAACATTAGACTCCCGTATGCCACCACACCAGTCCCTTAAAAGTGAGGAATGTGGCTTCAATGTCTTCACAGCAATTCATGGGCTACACAGTTTCAAATTTTCACTCTGAAAGAAATACGCAGCTTAAAAGAATTTGGGACTGGGAAAGCTGATACACATGCTGAGTGATTCCCTAAAAAATATGGCCTACTGAGAAAGAAGTGATGACTTAGGGAAGTTAGAACTGACTTCTCTAAGGATGTCCATTTGGTACTCTGTCACACATCAGCTTCATCGTCTCAATATCTGCTTCTGCAGAGCCCCATGATTCAAATGAATAATGTTCAAGAAGACTTTCTCCCACTTCATGATGGGTTTTTCCTGCTGGTGATGCTTTTAAATTATGTTTCAGGACCTTATCCAATAGCACACAGGTTTTTTCCTCAAGTGGAAAACATTCAGGGACACAAATATACAAGCTGGTCTTCATGTCCACATTCTTTATAGCAGAAGTATTGAGTTCTCCTGGATGTCAAAATGTGCCAGGGTAGAAGAACCTGTCAAAGAATGAATATGGTAAGGGTCATTAAAAATTAAGCTTACAATTTTATTATCTTATGTAAATAAAGCCATGCATTAGGAATTTAACATACTAAAAATACTAAATAGGGACCTTGTCAAACCCATGCACACTCTGTACTTATTCCTGGCCACTAAACTTCAGAAGGTACTGAGATGATCTTGCCTGGTGCTATTGTGACCCTCTATTATCTTATTAGCTGCAATAGGATTTAGGAGAGGATTTAATAATTCCTTTTTTAAACAGTTGTCTTGACTTAGGCAGCCAAAGAATATTAAATGTTTCCTAATTATTCTTCCCTTTTTGATTTTCTTTAATATGGGTCAGAAACACTGCAGCCAGATTCCTACATCTCACCTTCCCAAGAAACCACAACTACATGACTTGGGAAGGCTGTCTCTGGAAAAAACCCTGAAACTGTGTGATACTTTGTCACAGCCCAATTTGGAATAAAACCATGGCAGTGCAAATGAGAAAGAGAAGTGGAAACATAATAATTCTTCCTGAAAGCTGAAGGGGTAAAAGTCTGAGTTTGCTTCAAAGATGACTTTGCAGATTACTGAATCAGTAATCCCTCCTTACTGGCCACATCCAAAACCACTCAATTAAAATAGGAAACTTGATCAAGTGAATCAATTTCATATTAAAATAGATGAATCATGTTCATTTTCATTAAATGAAAACTTTTGCCATTTTAAACCAGCTCTTATGAGAAGCAGATCCTTCTCCCTCCTTTTTAGACCTCCAGCAATCATTTGGAAAGCCATATACAATTTTCTGCATATTCTCCTCTAACCAGGAGACTTTGAAATCAGTGGCATCAGCGCAAAAGAGAGAACACCCTTAGTTTTTGTTATTGATTGTGAAAGTTCTTCCCATTTAGAATATTCATTTCTCATCCCCACTTAAAGAGCAAGATTACAGTTACTGCCAAGCCCATGGCCACGTGAAAGCCCATCTGGCAACCTCAGGAATGGGACTGAGCCCTGGGAGGTTCCTGCAAGGCTGTGAGAGGAAAGGATGGCAGCCATTACTTTCTCCCATTCTCCTTGCACCTCCTTTAGTGGAGGAGAAGGATTGCAATCTCATCTTTTCTCTGCCTCCTAAATGAAGTTTGGTTTTACAAGTCAGCCAGTTGAGGTACCTGCATGGCGCTCGTGCTGTGGGAAAAGGGTATTTCCACCCTAAGAAAGGCAAATAAATGGATGGAGGAGGGAGCACATATTGTCTCTCTCAGCTTGTAAGAATTTAAGCACCTGGCTCTGAGACTGAGTGTATTTAACCCAAGATGAATGAAAGTTCTGTGCAATTTATTTTCACACACCTGTAGCCATCCCATCCTGCACACTCAACATCTGCTCTGTGAACCTGACAAATCCTAGAAAGGTGGAGGAGATTGGGTGACACTAACATGGCTGCTTTTTGGAAAAACCATCAAACCAACCTATTGGAAAACACCCCTTTATTCTAGGACTACAGCCATCTTACTCCAGAACAACTCTTCTAAGCAGAGCTTCCCACAAAACCACAAGAACAACCAGAGATGTCTGTTGCTTCTGTGGGATATGTGGAGAAATCTTGGCCCAATTACCAACAAGAGTTTTACAATAACATCATTAACACTCTGTTACTGCCAAATTGATCAGCATTGAGCACCCTCAGAAATGCCATTGACTTAATCAATGATCAAAAAACCCAAGTCAGCACCACAAATAAAATATCTAAGCTGCCAAATCACACCACAGTACCTTCCAGAGGAAAGTATACCAAATGCAAGTTAAAAGGAAGCTTTTCACCCCTATGAGTTTATGATTCTACTAAGAATGCCAAGAATTGAAGGTATAAAAGGTAATCAAACAGGTGAGACAAAGCAAGATTTTTTTCTTATTCAAATTACACTGAATAACAAGCATTCTTGAGCAACAGCTCAGGATCAAGCACTAGGAACAGATAAGGAGAGTTTTTTCAAGCGACCTTTGTTGCATCTCTTTCACACAGTAGTAGGGTCCTAAAACACTTCATCTCATTTGCTCCCATCTCTGTGTTTCTCATTATCCAGCTGTTCTCACCCTGTGATACAAATGTAGTTTCTCAGTACTCTAAGAATCCAGGACAAATTTACTAGTCTTGTTTGGCCACAAAATATATCAGACAGTAAGTGGGTTAAGTTTCCATATTCTGCCTTACTGATGTCTCTCAGCATCAATTAACAGGAAAAGATTTGAAACAGCAGATCACTTTATAAGACAATTTCATCTTTGGTTTCTCTGCCTGCATTTGCCCAATTATTGCCAGTTTGGATTGAGTGACGTGGACATAAAAGCACTAAAAATCACAAATCAGTCACTAGAAAACCACCATAAGGCAGTGTCTTTGATCAGTGGTCGTGAGATCATGACTTTTCTAAAGGCGCCCATGACAGTTTTGCCAATCATCCCTGAAGAAGTATATCCCACCTTCCCTCTCCTCTTCAGTGAAATAGGAAGATGTAAATTTAGCTTGTAAACCCTATCCCTGTTCCACTAAGTGTTCAAGATCTGTAGCAAGATGCTACATCAGTAAACAAATAGTAAGAGACAAAATGAAAGAATATGGTTTTCTGGAGCAGATTTTTATAATTCTATAAAGATTAATATCTCACAGATTTCACCTAAGTGGGATGTACCACTGCCTCTTTGAGAGTTGCATCTGAATTCTCTAATTTTCTCATTTTGCATGGAGAGAGGGAAAAAGAAGACCCAGAGTTAACAGCTTTTACTGAATGAATGTAGAATAAAGCCACCTAGGAGGTGGATTTTAAAACAAAGACCTAAGGGAAAAGTATAGTGTGCAATTTCTATCAGGAAACATCAAAAGAAAGAAAGAGACACTATAGGAAAGAAATAACCCCAAGGCTTTATGTGTGCATGGTCTGGATGATGAGAAACATTGAAAGAGTGATCACAAAAGAGCCAGTCACAAAATAATCTCATAGCTGTTTGTACTGAACTGTTAATGCAACCTGCTTAGAACAGACCAAAAAAAAGGGACACTGCAGGGCACAAACTAATAAGGGACCAAGGCAAAAAATGTATTTCCCATCTGCTTTCACAAGGGGAGAAGGAAAAGATGAAAAGTTGCAAGAGTGAGAGATGAATGTAAAAAAATGTAAGACTTGAAATTTCTGACTTGTGAAGAGACTGCAAATACAAATACAACACACGATGGCAACACCCTCTGACCCATGCATGTATTGATAATCATTGCTCTAAGAAGTACAGGTTAACACTTTAGTTTAATCAGGGACCAAAGAATAATGCAGAGATCTAGGGAATGAAAAAAAATTACATTTTTTTTATAATATTAGATTTATTCTCCTTGTATTAGTCTGTATTATTCACTAAAGTAAAATATATTTTATTAATCACTGCCAAATTGGTAACTGTAATAGATAGGAACCAACAGACATATTTGACATCAATTACTCTTCATAAGTCATAAATAATGAAAGAAAAACAGGCATTCTTCCTGGGGAAAGCTACTAATGCATTATGTCTAAAACAGAGTGGAAGCAGTTGAAGTGGCTTTGTAAGAAGGTTACACACAACCACTTTGGGTTTCTGTTTCCTGTTAGAAACTAAGAAAATATTTAAGCTGTACTCACTGAATATAATTACAGACGCTTTCAAAGATCTTTAAATATTTAACTACCGAATCTTCACAATATCTCTATTAAATAGACGTTTCTTTGTGCACCCAATTTACACAAGAGAAACATCTTTTATAGCTTATTTTTAAAAGTGGCTTTGTTTCTTTTATGAAATGCTGGAAACTGAAAAAAAACCCACTGGATAGAGGCCTCTGCAGGTGCAGCTTTGTAGATGCAGACACAAATGAGAAGTTTTCTGCTCTTTGATTACTGCTGCCAGTCAAGCCAATATTCACTACAGGCCTCAAAATGCAGAGGCAATTAAGTAAAAGGACAAAGCCATATCTGCAAATTTCAGCAGAAGCTCCTTCAAAGTTCCGCATGGAGAATAAGGGCCCTGCACACAACTGCACACCTGGCTGTGCCAAGAGCAGACTTTGCGAGCTCTTGGCACTTCAGCTCCAGCTGAATCTATTGACGGATTCTGCTTTTCTGAGCCAAATTTCCAAGGCAGAGGGAATGAAAGGAAGGCAACAGGCTTATTTTAAACTTGACATTTCAGCAGAGCAAATCTATAGAATAATTGGAAAGACTTGAAACAAGCATATAATATCTATCCATACATTTTGTCCAAAGAATTGCTGGTTGGTCTAGCACTACACTGAGAAGCAAAAAGAATATAGAAAGAGTACAGCCAGATGAATGAACTTGGATGCTTTTAGGGTATACTATTTTTTCACAGAAGAGCTGAAAGATGTCACCTGTACCTTAATTAAATTTTAAGAAGTTCCCAAATGAAGAGCAGCTACCAGACAGCGAGAGAGAACAAAATGAGAAAATGAGGTTTCTGCTTAATTATATTGTGTATTCTACATGGGCATCTGATAAAAGAAGCTGAATCTTAAACAAGATAACGCATACTAATATTTGTTTTACTTTTTAAAAAGAGAAATTAACAACCTAGATCTAGAAAAAATTAAACCTAACATTATTTGTTTATTTTAAGCCACTCCCTAGGACTGGGACAGGACTACTGGGTGACACAGAAACACAGAACACACACACCACACATGCACAAGAGTCCCCCATACTACTGAAATAATAACTCTAAGAGTGCAGTACGGTGCAGCCCTTGTGGCAATGGAAATGGTTATATTGATTTTACTGAGCTGTGAATAGGACAAGCTCAGCATTACTTTGAAACTTAGGATAAAAATTAGTCTACAGGAAAAAAAGCAAAAGCCAGGCAGTAATACTCAGGTAAAACAGTACTCACAGAATAAAGTAATACATGGTGATTAAGAGTAAGGGAATGAGACTTTACAGGATGACAGGCAATGCTGCATAAATGCCAATGAAAGTCATTTAATACATACAAAATTGCAATTCTGCAAGTATTTGACAACAATGAAAACACACAAGAGGAAATATTTGCCAGAATTGTTAACAGCATTGCAGTTACAGAGGAAAAGATAAAACAAAGCCTGTCTGGATGTTTCCTTCCAAAAACTGCCAGGAAATTCAATTTTAAAAACGGTGCAGTGGATGAAACCACAGGATAAGGTTGCCCAGGACCACTGTTCCAACATCTGTACCAGAAGGCTGTAAAAGAGGGTTAACTCTGCTTAAGAAACTCTTTTGATGGGTGACCCACTTCTAGTCAAAGAGAATTATGATGCCCTCACTCTTCATTCCCTACCTGGACTGCTGACTCATTGTCCAGTGCTACAGAACCCGTGCAGTGAGTGAGAGACACTATTATATCAATCCCAGAAATAACTTTTTCACCTATTTCATGCTCATATGATTAGGTCAGATAACATTCAGCATTTTTACCCTTCCAAAAACAAAGCAGGTATCTTGACTGGCTGACTAACTTGAATTTAGAGCCAGTTCTCTTTGTTAGTGTCATTAAGTAGACAAATCATAGCTATGAACCAAAAAAAAGCTGGCCTGCTTTGTACTGATGGAAATGATGACTTGAGTTACAAGGTTGAACGGGGTCTGATAGCTGCTTGGAACAAAGTGGAAGACTTAGTGATATTTGCTATTATATATATAGGTGTGGAATTATATGTATGAAGAGATTTATGACCCTTGCTACACCAGCAATCCTTGGGCAAGATTTTTGAAGGTACATAAATAATCCAGCAATGTGGCGAGTGGGGTTTACCAAAGCACGTCCAAACTGTAAGAATTCAAATTTTACTAAAAGTCGGCATGTACTAAAATATTTTATAGATTCCAGGAGGTGGCCTCCTGCAGATACAAGTGCCTAAATACCTTTGTCATCTGCACTGAAGCCCCATGAGGCTGCTGTGAGACAACACATACCACACCATGATTTCTTGTAGGGCAAAAACATCTGGAAGCTGTAAATATGTAAGATGTCAAGCCTTTGGTCCTCAAATCCACCTGAATTAAGCTGAAATTAGTGGCACCTGGGGACCTATATATTTTTGTACATCTGGTCTAAAAATTTCAGGCCAAAGTTCCTTGTCATAACAAAGTTTAACAAAGTTTTTACTTTGTTTCTCAGATGTGTGTATCAGGGATGTTAGTTACTAACTGCTGATGCTGCGTCTGGTGTAGGAACCCTGTGTAGAATCCAGTCTGAACAAGGTTGAGCAGACACACCATAACTAGTTCCAGATGTTCTTGGAGTGGTGGGATGGTTTCTACACAATGAAGTAGAGAAGAGCTGCCTGAGGGGACAAGGGCAATCAGAGGTGACACTTTTCAAATAAGAGGTGGAATGGAAACAGTGATCTATTGGTTTGGCCCAGAGTGAACTTCATAAAGGACTTGGGTCTGTGCCTCACCCAAGTAACCAAAGCTTTTCCAGAATATTTAATCTGAGATTTTTATCCTCTTCTTTCTAAGGGCTTCCAGCAAGGCAAACTAATGGGATTATGACAATTTCTGAATTTGGTCAAGCCTCATCATTGTTGATAGCTCATTTACAGAGTGGAGCTTCATAAGCAGAAAGTCTTCCCTGTAGTGCAACCATCTTTTCTGAACCTTTCTAGGGGCAATCAGCATCCTTGGGGGTATAAAAGGACAGATTACTTCCAATGTGAATCTGATGTAAAAGCAGGGCCTTTCAGGAGACCTAGAAATAACAAATGATTACTGAATGCTCCAAGAAGCAATGGGATATGCCTACTGCTAGCAGTATCTCTACTCCCAGCTAGAGGACCATTAGCATTCATGAAAGGCTGATTCTGAAAGAATAAAGCATCATCCCAGATGTAAATGATGCTGCTCAAAATCTTTTTTACTGAACTTGTGTTTAGTTAACCTGATTACAACTTTGAGAACTGTTGACTCAACATAGTTTCTCTAGTTTAACAGGTTCAGGGTCAAAGCCATATGCTCTGACAAGGGTGAGATATGAAAAGCACTCCCTGGGACATGGTACAGAAGCACAAATCTGTCTAATGTAATTTGAAGACAGGCACTGGCAGGCAGTGATGATCAGCTGGCAAACAGCTCTGTCTCAGGACACACAAGAAAGAAAGTGTGCAAAAGTCGACATATGCCAAATAGAAACATCTTTCTTCCACTAACAGGCTTTAATTATTGAATACAATGGAAAACTGTGGCAATGCAAGGCGCTACTGCATGGTAGTTATGGGAAGCACTGACATTTTAAATAGTGGCTAATAGTGTTCTCAGTTGCTTTTAGGAGACACTAAACAGACGAATTAAATTTTCCCACATGCAAATTTCATCAGAGAGAGTCAAGATCTCTTGAGGAAGATGCTGGCACAAGCTTCATTGTATTTTGTTTCAGTCTGTGGTGAATGCCCTGCACGGCACAGAGAGAATGAGCATGATATATCACTGAAGGGCATTTGAAGAGTGAGAACGCAGCCACTTTGACTTACAATGTACAGAGGGACACATTCAGAATTATAAGTACAAGACTAATAGGTTCACTGAAGATAGGGATGGCTGAAGGGAAGAAAAAGCAATCACAGAAAGCAAAATTCAAGCAGAGCAAAAGTCTAGTAACTGGTTTGAAAGGAGCTTTGCATCTCTGTGGAGCATGATAATGTGAGTAGAATATCTTCAGTCAGAAAGCGCTTAAAGATAATTAAAGCATTTTCACACTTTTAATGTCCTCTAAATGACTGAAAATGTCAAGGTTGCATCAATTTGAAGCATCCATAACACACACATACACAGCTGCAAAATAAAAAGAAATTATCAAATTCCCTGATGCTGCCAAATGTTGAATATTTGGTAAGAAGAGCACAGTGCATACCACAGAAGCAGATCACATCAGTATGAACTGATACAAGTGCAGGCTGCAGAGTTATCTATGCTGAGTAATTCTGCACTCAGGGAAGTTGATCCACATTTATATCACCATAAGAGGAGACAATAATTTGTTTTTCTATCTCCAGTTACAACCAGACAGTGAAAATATCAGCTCAAAGACACTTACACTGAAAGAATATATTCATAGACTCCACAGGCATAAGGGTAAAACCTGACATCTGTACTTACATCAACATGTAGGGCTGACTTTGAGGTTACTCTCACAGATCCCTCAACAGATGAGCCATTGCACCTGCATCAAGGAGTTACTCAAAAATCACTGAGGTGACACCCAACCAAAGGTCAGGGTGGGCCCTCAGAGAAAGCAGGGACAGGGGCTGGGGGACTATAGCTGGCTGATTTCTCCTGATATAAGTAGATCACATATCCCAGAGACTGAGGAGCAAAGAGGTGGATAGGGCTGGACATCTTTTTGTCCATGGAAAGTCAGCAGAGATCCAAGGTCTAAGCTTGGTGGGAACTCAGGCTCAAACCAAGCTAACAGGATCACCACAAAAATGTGGGATAAAGGGAAGGGTCTGGGTGAGTCCTCAGGAAGTACTGTTTGCTCCACCAGCAATACTGAGAGATCCCTCAGCAATCCTTCATGGCACCCTCTGCATAAGATCAAACTTGGTGTTTAATTGTTCCTTATCTCAGGTAACAACACAAGCAAACCAAATCCCTGAAATCTGCCTATCAGTGCTAACAACTGGTTTGAAAACTGGGAAGAAATGACATTTTTACTATGATTCACGGAATTATAGAATCATTTAGGTTGGAAAAGACCTCTAAGATCATCAAATTCAACTGCTAATCAAAAAGGCAAACAAAACCAGTTGTAAGAATGTGTCTGTTATTAAAAATACATAAACATTTTGTCATCTCATTGAAATAAGAACTAGGTATATTTTAGATTTTGTTCAGTTTCAAATTGCTTCATTTTTTCTTTCATTTCCTGTAATACTAGACCATACCCATTTTTCAAGAATCCTGACTGCTTTCTCTTTCCTTACCTCTCCTGAACAATGTAGTGAATGCTACAAATGAAACCATTTCATCCTTTTCATACTTTTACATTAATATTTTAAATAGAATGGAACGTTTTCACCATTTTTACAAACTGCAGTTTATTTTTTCTTTGGCTGTGATTCATTATGGGTTTTCATATCACCTCAGGCCTAAGATAGAACTCTGAATTCCACGTTCAGAGCCCTGTTACTATAATATCCTTCCCCAAACCCACTCCTCACTGTTCCTGCATCACAAACTGTTACTCTATCTCCTCAGACATGGCTTTCTTCAAAAATTAACCTTCTCACAGACACAAAAATTTTTCCAAAAGTGATTCTAGAGATAAAAATTTCTTACTTGCAGGCAACCACCACAACACTGCCTGTGGCAGGCAGGTATCATTATCCCTGTTTCACAGTTAGGGAAACTGAGGCATGCATGTCAATAATTTGGCAGTCTGAAAGTTTGTGACAGAATCGTCTGACCCACGGAGACAGGTAGAAGCAAGAACCTACAAATTTACAGCAGGCACCCAATTCTGTATGATATGAATGAATATAAATGTAGGAGACAGCCTGGTTCCTTCTCATGGCTGTGAATGTTCCAGCTACTCAGACAGTGACACAGACTGTGACAAACGGTAACACGGACTTGAAGGAGTCTTGTGAGGAGGAACACTGAATTTCTTTCTGCAGTTGCAAACAACTTGTGTTACACTGGGGAAAATCCAGTGCCTCTTCTGAATGCATTTTACCCATCACAAAAAGGAACAACTCTGAAGTGATGTATTAAAAGCAAGTGAGAGTATAAGCCAGAATGATTTACACAAAGAACTCTGTCACAAGCAAATGCAGAACTTGGGCTTTCACTTATCTTGTGCCTAACTAAGATGGATTTTTCTCTGAAGGGCTGGATATAAGGATTTGTAGCAGAAATAACCACGTATAAAATATAGTCTGGTTCACATCCTTGTCTACCCTGCTGTTGGGGAGCGATAACCTATACTCCTACTCTTCTACTCCTTTTTTATTTTGCCACTGACCTTCACTATTTGTTCAAAGCTCTTGGACGTCCCAGCAGCCCAACAGGAGCTGCAATGACCCAAAGACCTTCTCAGGAGATCTCACGGTATTCCCAGGAGACAGCTCCCATCCAGACCCTTTGAGAAAGGAAATTGGCATTTCTAAAGCTCAGCCAGTTTCTGGCAGTATCCAAAGCAGATTATCAAACACATCAAGCTATAGAGACCCCCAAAATAACTTAACCATCACAGTCTTTGTGCATTTTTAAATAAATGTTTTCACTGAGAAAGAAGTCCTCCCAAAACAAGGAGTTTATGGGTCTTGTATCACTGGTTTTGGCAGCATCTGTAGTCAGACACATTAAACAGCTATTAAATGCCAAGGAAATAATCCTACAGTGTCCAAAATGTTCTCAGTAGTTTTCCTAGTTCTCTTTTACATTGAGCTGGGCTGCAAGAATGGAATCCCTAACGTGTCACCCATGTTAAAAGAAAGACAGGAGGGAAGATAAGAGGAGTGTCTCAGCAGAGGGGAATACAGTATTGACATTTGAAACAGTCAATGTGGAACAATTTTAATGAAAATTATTAATATTTCTGAGCACTTGATAAAACAGAATATGTATTATTGACCCACTTTTCAAATGGGACTCAGCTCCCTGCAGGGAAACACTTCTGTAAGTGCAGTGTTCAACCTCTTAAAAAGAGATTATTTCTTCCCACTGTTAATAAAAGAACCCTCAGACAGCCAGCTCAGAGTAGGTCACTGTGGACCTCTAAAATCTGGATTGCCGAAGCTCACCCTGCCATTATAACTTCAAAATACATCAGTTATCAGTAAAACTCATAATGTGACTGGCTGATACTATTCTCCTTCACTATCCATCATTATTCCACCCTACCCAAAGGCAGTTAGGCACACATAGATACAATATCTCTCTTCCCTCTCAGCCTTCACTTTGCAAAATTGTGCTTCCTTTCATACAAAAATAAGAAAAAAATCTGAAAAAGACAAATCATCCGGTTGAGATGCTATATACAATCATTCTAATGGCCTCCTTTACTCCTCCTGTTCTCATGGACATTTTTCTTCAAAGTTTTAATCAAATCACTTTTCTCTCCTTTGTTTTCTGTGCTTTTCTCCTTTGCAATTTTTTTTTGGCCATGTTTTCTTCTGCTCCTCAGTGGGCTGATTTTGAATTCAATTTCCTCAGGCCACTGCCTTTACCTTTTTGCCCTGCTTTTGTCCTTGAGTTCTTCCTCTCTCCTTCCTTCTGTGATTTCCCAGTACCCTTCCCAGTACCTCTGAGAATATTTCCTCAGCACTCTCCCCCAATCTTATTTCTGCTTTTTGCTATTACATAGGAAAAGAAAGTTTGTAAGGCTTCATTATCCCAAATCTATGATGGTATCCAAGCTATTTAATTACCAGCCAACTGGTCTCAGTGATCTGCATATCTCTGCACCATTTAGGTGTTTATACTAAGCATATTCAACATAGATTGGCAGAATGGTTTGGGTGGGAAGGGACTTTAAAGATGACCTAGTTCCAGCCCCCTGCCATAGGCAGGGACACCTTCCACTAGTCCAGGCTGATCAAGTATAAAATATTTGCTTACATGGATGGAGACAAACAGAGAGAAAGTAATATTCATTAAGTCAAGGAGCTACTGAACAGCCAGTGTACTGCAAGAGATTAATGCTTGGTCTAAGACATTAAGACCAAGCCATTTTCTCTAAATGGCTGAAATATATTGAATGAGTATGAGGAGAAAAGAAGTACATATGTTGAGGGTAAAGATTAAGCCCATTCAGATCCTTTGGGGGAACTTTCTAAAGATCAGCTAATGCTTTCTGCCAGGAATAGGCTCCCTTTGATGCATGAAAACCTGAAATGTAAGACATGCACAGATAAAGGAATTCCTCAGAAGGTGTGCATTAGGAAAGCATTTAGAGCCTCTCTGCAAGATAAAGGCAGACAGAGACCTCTCTGATTTAATCTAGGTGTAAGAAGAAGAAGTCTGGTTTTCATTTCTTCACCTCTGTTTGTAAACGACATTTCTATACAGTCCATTTGGTCTTAAATAACCAGTTTTATTTTCACATTACACAAGAGCATTCTTCTTCCAGGTACGTAGCCTGAGGCACTGGGATATCTTCAGTGCTATAGGAAATAAACAAGTACGCATCTTAAAATTATACTGCAAGCAGGAAGGCTCTTTGGCAGGTAAAAAGACAGTAACAGAGCAAAGCTAAAACCAAAGAGTCTTATATGAACTTTGTAATTCTGTCCCTATAGACTCTTTGCATCACAAGCCTCCTCATTGTGCATCTCAGTCCCATTTCAAGACTCTTTCCAAACCCCCATGACTTTCTAGCAAAGCCTGGATGAGCCACTGAAATCTTCATGTCACTCTTCCCACTGCACACGGATGGTTTTGTTTGATTACTCAGAATGTGACCCTTCTCTTGCACAGGCTAAATCCTCTACAAAGAGCGGAGAAGCCCCTCCACAATGACAGTCAGCAACATCTGGAAATACAGAGGAGTATGAGGAGTGCCCAGCTGTATACTTGATTCACACTCACCTCTATCAACCCACTTTGAGCAGAAATTCAGCTGGGAAACCAGTAAAGATGGAGATGTGCCTACATGGAGGTACATCCAGAAAATGCCAGCCTTACACTTCAGAAAAGAATTTAAGAAACAGTTGCTGGATAACTGGATAAGTGACTTGTAGATAAGTGTCAATACAGACATCTCAAGAACAACAGCTTCCTGGCCACAGAGAATCTTGTCAGAAGTCAACAAGAAGAGACCAGAGAAGAGTGTTCTACCTTCTTTGGCATCTAGGGAAAACATTTTGATGTCCCACACCTTGAGTAATTCAGAATCCAAATGAGATCAAGCTTTATTTTCAGTATTGATGGCAACACGTTTAGGATGACAGAATCATTGATTTCTCAAGAATACATATTTTCTGTTAGATTAAAAGCAGTTGTTTCTTCTTAAGAGGAAGATAAGGTTTGGTAGTTATCAAACTTGCAGTAAGAAAAACAGAAAAGGACACAGCACCAAGAGAGGAAAATAATTTCTTCAGGTATAATGAGCATTAAATTAGAAGTTTAAAGTGTAATAATTCTCTGAATTCAAGAAAGGCATGTGGTATCCAGCTGGCCAAGAGCAATTTTGACTACATGCCACCACAAATGTAGACTCTCATTTAATGTCTGTGAAACCAGACCAAAACGCAAACACGAATTTCACATCAGTCAAGTGCAAAGCACATATTTGGTTTTAGGTCCTTGACTTGATCTTCCATAGGCTGCAGCTGACAATCAGATGCTTTTCCAATCAAAATGTGACCTTATTCTCTGCTCAATCTGGTCCTGAGTCAATGTCCACTGAGAGGCTGAAACTTCATCCAATTTCTGGATTTCTACTGTAAATGAACTGTAACTGAGATTTAGTAATTGGAAGGAAAAGACCTTGCATCTCAACAGAGAAGGAAAATGCAATTGCCCTACAAAAACTGTCATTTCATTAAATCAATAAAATTACAGCAGAAGAAATTTCAAGATTGGTGAATATATGAGATCACCAAATCGCAGATTAAATCTGCATTTTTTGCTTTTTGTGTGATTTTTTAACAGATTCCTAATCTATGAAAACAAAAAGTGGATGTAAATTTGCCATGGCATGTGTTCTGTCTGTTCATACTGAGAACACAAAGTAATTTTAAAGGATACCTTTTTTGTTGCTCATAATGCATTGCCACATGAGAGGACTGTTGCCCCCATCAAGAGAGAGATGTCCCTATTAGTCTTCTCAGACTAACTTTCAATTTGTTCTCTTCACTTTCAGAGAGCTGAAAAAGAAAAGAAAGGAATATCAACTCTTGTACTTCATAATAGCCTTCACAAAGCTATCTTTCTTAGACTGTATTACAGCCTTTACTTCATTTAATAAATTCATGACAATTGGCAGACACAAATAACTTTGTGCTTCAGTGTCATTACCAAATAAAAAGCAGTAACACTGCTTATTATGAAAATACTGTGCAACTTAGTAAAAGGATATACTTACCATGAGCTTAAGTTTGTAGATGGAGAAACACCATTGATCCCTGTGACATGGGCCAGGTGGATGAGACTGGCTAATCTTTTGGGCATCCAAGGACATCACATGCAAGAGCCGCTGGCAGTGAAGTGTGAGAGGCAGTTCCATGTCTGGTTGCTTTCTTTTTGAAGCTATCTTGAAAATGGAGAGATTTCTTTTGCCTTTTCATCACCATCTTGCAAAAGGCACAGATGCAATTTTTGGCATAATTTCCCTTTCAGGGTATTGTTCTGTTAATGTAAGTATGAATTTTGGATGTCTTTTCTTTCTCCTGTCCTGTCTTTTAAGTTTATTTAATCTAACTAATTCCTAGAAGCAGATAAGAGTAATGAAAGGAAGAGCAATATTGCTTCTTCTTTTTCAGGATTTTTCTTTTTTGCTTTTCTGTGTTCATTCTCTAGGTTTCTCCACGAAACCCATTTCTCAGCTAAAGACAGGTTGTTTACAAACAGAGACACTTAGATGACATATTTCCAAATGATATCTTGAACATTAGAACTAACTAACCCCAGAGAAATTTTCCCCCCTCATTTGATAGGTCTGAGTTTCCCAAATAGATGTACAGATGTACAGGGGAAGACAAGTCTGAAGAAAAAAAGCAATCAAATAAACAATAGGCATAGGAAGCATCCACAGCTGTACAGATGTGATTGTTGTTAGCAAGCTTCTACATAATTATCCACTTGATACCTACATGGGAAGCACAGCATCATAGTTAGGGTTTCACCAACAAATCCAGTTTGGGGAGAAACCTCTTTTAATGAACATGCTCACCCACCCCTGACTCCCACCCGGGCAGCACAGCAGAGACACAGCCATCTGTGCCAAATTAATTTCTGTTCAGTTACAGTGTTGACCTTCCCTGCGAACTATGACTAGAAAGGTTTGTGTATTCAGGTGATTCAGAGCTAAACTCATGGAAAAATTCAGTTGTAGCAGAGCTGCAAGTAAAAGAGAACAAATAAGGTCAAGAGCAGATAAGAAGCAGTCGTCCTGGCCAGGAGGTCAGCAAACAGCCCCTGACTTTTGAGAAGTGGACTTACGCAAACACACTGAGCTGGCTCTTCCATCTCACAGGTTAACAGTTCAAGGACAGCAGAATATTTTCCTTGCTTGAAAGATGTCTGCTGGCACAGGGAGGAATCTAATTCAGAGTATTTTTCTGAAGAACAAGCTCCAGGGGTTCCCCATGACACAGTTTTCAGGTGTAAAAGGAACAGCAGCAGAGCAGAGACTAACTTTGCACTGTCCCCTCAGTGCACAGTCAGTGCTTCCCAACTACAGTGAAAATAGTTGTGTGCTACTGAGTTAGAATTTCATTTTCCAATACTCAAACTAATTATTCACTTCCATGAGAAAGATACAGCTCTTTGGCATATTTATAAGCCTAAATTTATTTGGATCTTATAAAAACATGTCCAAACACCACTATGCCCACCTTTCTATGTGTCTTCTTTAGAGTCTGCCTCTGCCACACTGTCCATCTCTCCTTACATTATACTATAAGCTTCTTTAGCTGTAGCCATGGAAAAATTATTTCACTGTCATTTGGGTGATCAGCATCCTTTGTGAGCTTGATTTAGGACTTAATCAAGACTCAGTGCAAGCCAATGATATTAGAACCACAGAGATTCCTGTGAAAATTTTATGAGTGTGTTCTTCTAGAAAGTTCTTGGGTATCTGATGCATAGCCAGTAAAACAAAGCTGAAAAATATACAAGTTTACATCTATTCCAGAAAATGTGGTATGCAAGCACGACTTGGGCATTACTACACTTTGCTTTACTTGGAGAAAGAGTAGAGCACTTGACAGAATTCAGTTAAATTGGATTAATTAACCTAGAGAGGAGGAGATGATTGAAATGTCAAATTTCAGAACACAGCCAGAATGGAAACCTGTGCCAGTCACTTGGTAGCTTGGCCAGTACCATGCACTGAAAACGAGTGGATACATGAATCTCCATTCCCCCAAATAAGAAACTAATAGCCAGCTACTGCCTAGTCCCGATATATATCTAAATGCCTTCATGTTTTCCCGTAAGTATCCAGAAAAGAAACTGAAATCTACAAATTAAAAGAGGGGAAATTATGGTTTAGATAATAGGAGAAAGTTTTTTACTGTGAAGGTGGCAAGGCACTGGAACAGGATGGCCAGGGAGGCTGTAGAGTTCCGATCCAGTTTGGATAAGGCCTTGAGCAATCTCTGGTCTAGTAGAAGTTGTCTCTGCCCATGGCAGGGGGTATTGGAACTAGATGATCCTTAAGGTCCTTTTCAAACCCTCAGCATTCTATGAGTCTTTGATTCTATGACCACAGTACCATGCCTGTCAGAGTTAAGAGAATGTCTGGATGCTGCCCCTAGTCATACAGTTTATTTTAGGTAGTCTTGTGAGAAGCAGGGTGTTGGACTACAAGCCTTATGTGTCTCTTCCAATCTGATATATTCCATGATTATTTTTCAGTCAGCAGTCCTTGCCAAATATGAATGTTATTTATAAATAATTTTAGCTATTGTCAATTCATTTAAAAAGAAATTAAGAAGAAAAATCACTCACAAAAAGTTTCACCTGTCAGTTCTCCTACACTTTAGATGAGCATTGTATAAATAATAACCTGAATGCAAACTTCTAACAGAAAAAGAAATATAAACTATTCATCAGTTGTCTATATGAGTGCAGATATACTTCTGAAAAACAAAAAGGAGGTCTACAGGTCCTATAGACATTCTGACCCCAAATCTCACATTATGAAACTGCCCCTGTTCACCACTGACCAGCCACTGAAAGATTGTTATGCACTGCTAGACTGTCAGTGATGGATAAATTGCTTTCTTCATATGCTTTGCCCACATTTTTCCTGATATATCTGGGCTTGTGCAAGAATTTCAGTTTCAGTGAAGGCTTGCAGGCAAGCAAACAGCAATTATTTAAAGCTGTCAGGAACAGAATCAGTTATAAGCACAGCCAGCTGCCTGCAGTATCACACCCAAGAAAACATTTGGGTCCCTGCAGTACTTGCTGGAAATCCAGATGATGCCTGTACAAAACCAATGGCTTGCTACTGACCACAGAAGATGAAAAATAAAGAAAAAAAAAAGGCAAAGCAATTTAAACCAGAAATGTGAAATAATGTGGAGAAATACAAAAATTATGTCCCAAAGGAAAATAGTGAAAAGAAATGGTTTGAAGTATTACTAGTGTTTTATGACACCAAGGAATTTAGGATTTACGTTATGTCATGATTATCAGGCTTTATAGTGCTGAGGATTCTACTGAAAGCAGCATCCTAGATAAAGATACCTACACATCAGATTTATTTTCTTTTTGCTGCCACATCCATGTCGCCATTTAAAAGTGAGAGAAACAGGAAAACAATAAACAACGCCTATCATGACTCAGGAGTAATATTCCCCATACCCCATTTGGATCCTTCAAACAGTGAAAAAAGATAACATTTTTTGGACCACAGATGCATTTGATAATGTCACTGTTTCCATTTGCCTTTTATTACATAAACCAACAATAAAATCAACATCAGGGAGACACTCTTCCAGGCAATACCATCTTTTGTCAAAAAACACCCTACTTGGCTGCTCTTGTTTTCTCTACAAGCCATGCATCCCTTTCTTCCTTAGACCATGGTTGCAATAATACTGCTATTGCTGCTATGTAAAATGCCCACTGAGTCAGTACACTGAAACTTGAAAAGGTTTGAGTGTACACAGAGGATGGTTTAGAACTGACAATATTTTTGCCAGATCCTCAATGGCACTTTTCTTTAAGATATTGTGTTGCTGAATCTCTCTACCTTCTAACCCTCACCAACTAATTAACTAACCCACCCCCAAAAAAATCCATGGCTGATCAGCACCTGGTAGAAAGATTCACCATGCACATTTTCTGCTTTGCTAGGGGATAAAGACAAATTGGAATTTAAGTGTCTATTGCATTGTAATGGGTAAACATCAGTAAAAAACTGCAGTAAAATGTAAATCTCATTAAGAATTGTTCTTTCCAAATGCTCTGAATATTGCTCTTATCTTTACGAGCAAGGAGTGTACCTGAGAACAATTCTGCAGTTTCCACACAGGACACTTCACAGGCTTAATCAGAGAAATTCCAAAATTCTGTTTGCCAACGCCATTCTTCTGCTAGACACAGAGCCAGAGTGGCAGGGGTTGGAAGGCAGCTCTGGAGAGCACCTACTCCAACCTCCCTGCTCAAGCAGGGGTAACTAGATCAAGCTCCTCAGAGCTGGGTCCACTCAGGATTTTAGCATACCCAAGGACAGACTCCACTGCCTCTGTTCAACACAAAGACTGGACACTGACACAAAGACTGCATAATCAGTGACCTTCACAGCTGACCAGAGAAGCAAGCAAAGGTAAAAAAACCACATGAAATATGTATAAACTTAAATTACAGCATGACTTGCAGTTTAGCACAATAAAATGCTACCCAGTAACTCCCTTGGAATCACTGAAATGGGAGCATATGGCCCAGTACAATCAACCTATTGCTTTGATGTGACCTAACAATTCACAGTTCACATGGACAATATGTTTTGCTCTAATAAAAATTTAATGAAATAATCCTTTAAAGTATAAATCTCTGGTTTCCTGCTTACTTTTATGAGCTAAGTAGGAACTACAACCTGTACCCTACAACTACGCTTTGAAGGATCCCAGATTTGCTAGCTAAAACACTGCTGACTTTAAATATTCCAGCATATTCAGAAAGAACTGGTTGATGGTCTGCATTTCTTTAATACCTGATCAGAAGACAAGAATTTGCTGTTTCCCAAGGGCCAGCCTAGTCTCCTGCCATTGGTTAATTTCACTGCTCAGGATCAAGCTGATAAAATTCACTGAAAGCCATTTAAAAAGCAATCTGACCCTTTCAAAACAAACTCTAACTTTTCAACTCAAGCTGTTTCAATGTCTGCAAGGGGAAAAGTTTTGTTCCTTGCTTCAGAGGACAGCTACACCACCCTGTGAGTGCCAAGAAGCAGCGCAAGCTGATGGAGGCTGCAGCAGTTCTGATGCAGAGAGGGTCGGCACCAGCAGCACCACTCGTGAACAGCAGCCAGGGATGGGGCTCCTCATCTCCCCTGCACTTCCCATGCTGCTGCTCACTGTAAGTAAGAAAAATCGATTTTCTATTGCTTAGCTTCATAGAATAATAGTCTTAAACCATTCAAACAATATTTTGACATGAGTATTTTCATCTGAGAACCCCCTGGTCTTGTTCTGGGATTTCAATAAAGGAAATTTTGCTTTTGGATGTGCCAGATGTGAATTATATTGCAAAATTCTTAAGCAGGCAAGGGTTTTCTGGAGAAATATAGGTACGCATTTTACTTACCAAGCACAAAGCAGGGAAGAATCTTCACCACATTATAGCACTGCAAATGCATGAAATAATCTAAAATGTGCCAGTGAACAGAAGTATTTGGCCTATTCTCTGTACTGTGTGCTTACTTTGAAGGAAGGTGAAAAGAGCAATCTCTCTACTAAATTCCTTTTGAACACAAACTTCATTGCATTCACCACACTGAAACATAACTTAGGTTAATGGTGCCACCTGGTGACAACTCTCACTCGCTGTTCCCAGCCCTTGTCGAGCAAGAAAAAATAAATTTGTATGGTACAAATCATCCCTTCAAGAGTAACCCCCCAAAAAACCACATCACCTGCAATAATTACTTGTCCTAAGGAGCACAGTGTCTGGTACACAAAAAATAATAAACAATAGGAAGTAAAATATTTCTTAACATACTTTCATTTCAGACACTATCAGCCACTATGGTTTATTAGCTTGTGAAGAGAATGCACTTAAGAGTACATGAAGGAAAAAGAGAGAATTAACACTAATTTGGAATCTGCTGAGGATGTGGGAGCAGGGTGCTTTCTCTAGCTCAAAATCTTGTTTGTTGCAGTGATGTGTAAAACTCTAGCACCACCTTGTAGGATTTTACTATCTCCATGACTGCAGTCCCTAAACAAAAAAATGAGTGTTTGAGCATGTGCTTTTTGCACCTTACCTGCTAGTAACAACTCACAAGAGAAATTAATTCTGAAGCCATAAATTGGCCTGTGCATCTCTCTCTGCATTGCAACACTGCTGATTACAATCACAAAACAACTGATGGGAGGTTCCTTCTGCGTGGTGAGACTCTTGCCCTGTTTCCACAAGGTAAATCAAGATTTATGCTGCAGGCAAGAGTATGGGGGGGGAACACCTAGGGCAAGGAGGAGGCAAGCATGGACAGGCCAAGAAAGGCTGGAATCCTTACTCAGGCAATGTAGCACATCAAGGACCTGAAGTCTGTTTGGTATCAACCTTATTATATTACTTTCTGTCTTGTGTATAAAATAACAAATAGTTTACAAATAGATAGCTTCAAAAACCTAATATTTAAAGAAATTGGTAGAGGAGAGTAATAGAAATGGAGATGGGAGTTTGTATTTTGCAGGAGATGCCTGGGTATAAAGTGGAGGAAGACACACTTTACTTCATGTAACATAACTTAAAGCTGAAATAACATCTCTACAATAAAAGAGCCAGAATTTGTGTTATGGATCATATTGATGGTTTCTCTACAGCTTTGCTTGCAAAAGATAAGTTCCCAACAATCACTGCACAACCACCACTTTAATTACATTACAGCAACAACTTACAGGTGAAACCAGTCATTTTAGCAGTCTCACCTCAGCTTTACTCCCACCCAGTTGTCACACATATCCTATTTACAGTTGCAATCCTGCACAACAATTCCATCAGCACAACTGCTGACTAGTCTTTCACATTTATAAAAAAGTGAACACTTAATAGAAGGCAGTATACTTGCTTTACAGTTCACTATGCTCACCCAAAATTTGCTAATTTTTTACTAAACTCAAGACATTGGAAGGGCAGCTGAAATTACTGGACAACTTTGAATGTATTAATGTACTTTTGAATAGCAAACAACTGCATCCCTTAACCCCCAAGGACCTTTAACAGACTGGTATTTCCTTTCTATAGAACCTAATCAGAGACCTCCTTAATTTAACAAAATAGGACTATCTCAACAGGAGGATGGATGCTCTTCTCCTAGAAGCCTACTTCACATAATAGTCACACACTGCAGATGCAAATTATACAAGTATCCATATGCTTAATTTATACAACTATTTAACCAAACTAGCATAATAAATATGTCTAGTTAGATACTTGCAGTAAGTGTGCAGCTGTCTGGAAGGAGATACAAAATCACCATTAGTGAAATCCAAACTGCAGCTGTCATTAATCAAAGCTTTGCCCTTGAACATTCATCATTCGGATATTGCTGTGACAAAGTGGACTTTTACTGCTGTTTGGGATGGGAAGATTTTACTTCCTTAAAATAATTTAAGTTTTCTACTGGTGCAGATGCTGTGAAAAAGGCAGTTTTCATGTTTGGTCTCAACAGAGCAAATAAGCAGAAGAAAGATCATCAAAATATTATAGAACGCTTATATGTAAAATGCTGAAGTTTTGCACAGAGTGTAGAAAATCCGTATTGAAAATATTTGTGTTTAATAGACATAATTGATGTTTCTTGGATCAATGAGCTGGAGATAATGCAGTCAGGAGAGATCTGATTGTTAGGCCAAATGAAGATTTCTATGATATTGAAGTGGTGATGCAGAAGAAGCTTTAGTCAAGATGAGGTTCCATGTGTAAAGATATGCTGCTGCTGCCAGGCCCTACAGGCTGTGATCAGAGAAAAGCAGTAGCTCTTAAAAATATTCACTGGAATCCTTACTCAGAGTAACAGGGATACTAGAGTGACAGGGATAGAGGGGTTTGCACAAGCTCAGGGGATTAAACCATAGCAATCCAAATAGCTTTCCTCATGGTGAATATGGCCAATATATCAAAGAATCACTTGGGTTGGAAAGGATTTCGAGAGGCCATCTAGGCCAACCTCCCCACAATGATCAGGATCATCTTCTACTAGATCAGTTTGCTCAGTCACATTCAACTTGATCTTGAATGTTTTCAGGGATGGGGCAGCTACCACCTCTCTGGGCAATATGTGCCAGTGCCTCACCACCCTCATTATAAAAAATAACTTGCCTTTTAACTATCAAATCTACCCCCTTTTACCTTAAAGCCATTCTTCCTTGACCTATTGCCATAGGTCTTACTAAAAAGCCTATCTCCATCCTTCTTATAAGCCCCTTAAATATTAAGAAGTCACAATGGTCTTCCTGGAGCCTTCTCTTCTCCAGGTCAAACAGCTCCAATTCCCTCAGTCTTCCTTAACTGAAGAGGTGTTCCATCCTTGTGATCATTTTCATGACTCTCCTCTGGACCGGCTGTAACAGGTTCATGTTTTTCCTGTGCTGAGGATCCAGAGAGGGATGCAGCACTCCAGGTGGGGTGTCACCAAAGCAGAATAGAGCAGGAGAAACACCTCTCTTGCCCTGTTGGTCATGCTGCTTTTGATGCACCCCAGAACACAGCTGGCTTTCTGGGCTATGTGAAGGCTTCACTCTAGACTGTGAACCTTCATTCCTTTGGAATGATTAAAAACTTTGCAAAGGTTTCCATCTTCATGAACTCTATGAGCCTCATTTTTTATGCATTAACTAGCAGCTCACCAGGGCTCTTCACAGACAATATATTTGTCCCCAGAGGCTATAGAAGCCACTGGGTCTGCCTGGATGTGGTAAAGTCAAATTTAGCCACAAGAACAAGGTGTTGAGTGACTGCTATCAGGCATATTATTTAGGCTAGACAAAAGATGATACACTTCCATAAGATTAAAGGGGACAACCTGCAATGTCTGAAGAAGAGTCTGAAGGCATATTCTGACAATGCTTGTGAGATGTTACCCAATACCCACAGTGCACAAGCTCTGCCATGTCAACTACGCACATTTGGAATCACCTTCTAGAGCTGAGCTTGGATTCATACTTTAAAATTTTCTTAACCTCCAGAACAGAGGAGCCACGTACACTGATTTATGGAGATGATCCCTGGGCTGTGAATGGTTAGAAAGAATGCTGGTCACATGGGCCAAAACCTTGTCAGAAATCATTCAAGCTATTTTACATGTAGATGATTGAGTTTCCCATGTGGAAATATATATGTTCCCAGGTTAATTCACTAATAAAGACACTTCCAACTAGATTTCAGATGTCAGTACATTTTTTCAGAGTGGTTTGTTGGACAGTGAGTGTGCACATGGGAAGTTCATAAACTTGCTGGAAATCCATACTCCTGCTTGCCTTGCAGTAACTTTGTCATGTAACCACACTTGGAGCAAACTATTAAGAATTTGCTGACTGCAGCTTCTTCTGCATTTGTGAGCCATCTGTTCACTTGTGTATATCGCTTCCACATGAGATCTGCACACTTTACTGGATGCTGCTTTATGAGAACATTATCCAGTTCAGAAAGAGTCACCCTCAGCTGTGCAGTCACACCCAAGAGGTTTGTAATTCACTCCTGGTGCCATTGAGAGCCTTAAAGATATGACGTGTATACAGCTAATTCTTTAGGTCTTTTTACTGCACTATGGAAATAGTACTTCCAAGCAAAAAAAAGAAGCCTTAGCGGGGAATTATCGTAAATTTATTGTTTAGTGAAGGACTTCTCAAAACTTTCTTCTTTGCCAAACACTTGGCAAATATCTTTTGGTTTGGGAAAAAGCATTGCAGTTTGTGGCATAGTTTTAGTATATAGCAATAAATGATGAGCAGTGGGTTTGAGATATGCAACTACTATACCTCTCATGTCCAGTGACTTCCAGAGAAAACAATGAAGAGGAACTGTAATATTCTCTGAGGCTCTCTCACAGCAAAAGATGATGTCTAGCAGACCAACTATGTCAAATTATAATATTCTCCTTTTTATCATGACTATTTTTATACTGCTGTTTTTTCAAACACATGATGAGGACTGGCACTGAAGACACTGGAGGAAGTTGACAATTTGAATGAATCACAACCCTACAAAAATGCTTTTGAGTTCTGTGAAGAGACTTCTATTCAGGAACATCTGTATCTCTAAACCTTTGGCACAGTTTAGCATGTATTTCCCTTACACACTAAAACGAAGGAAGGTTCTTCCAGAAACTTTCACATCTGATTTTTTTTGAGTGCAAATCTTGCATAATATGAAACTGCACTGAGCAATCCTGCAGTTCTTGTACTGATCGTTCAAAGGGGTGCTGGATGAGAGCATTTTGCCAGCAGAGGTTATCTCACAAACCTAGTGTAACCATATAACACCATTCTTATTGGAAGGTATTTCCGTTGTCTATTCAATTTTGTAATCCAATCAGGATTTATGCATTTATCCCATTGAGAACTGTGTATACATGCCCTAGCTATCCTTTGTCTTCCTCTCTAATCCTTTACTTATCACCCACACTGCTTAGCAAAAGTTCAAGGCACTGGAGGAACCTTCACCTTTTCTTAACCCAGACATCCTCCAGTACCTTAGGATCTCAATTTAATGCCAACTCCTCATTCAAATGCAAAATGCACCTGGCATAACATTATTACAGCATTATTACTGTACTGGCCCTCACAACCTCATCCCATTTTTCCAGGGATCCATCTCCTCACTAAATGACAACCAATACCCAAAATTGGGTATACCCAAAGCTACAAGCAGAAACAAATCTGGTGTTTGACAAACAGCCATTACAGTTCGTTTCTTAGGCCTTTCTTTAGTGACAGGAAAGACAACTTGCAAAAAAACAGAGTACAAAGACAGCACAGCCTTATTAGAGGAACCGTTACCTTATATCCTAATGCTACACCAAGCTCAGTAAGCAAAAGCTGAAGGAAACCCCTCAGCACTCTGGTACTTCAAGAGACAGTTCACATCCTAGGCTAAGGAGAAATACATCAAAAGAGAGGCAAGTCTCCCAAAAAGGCACAAATATCACCCTTTCATCTTAACTGCAGAGTCCAAAGCTGAAAATGTAGTGAAGTAAAGAAGATAGCTAATTCACAATCTCTTGTATAAATTTAGTAACTTGTTTGATTGATTTTTCTCCTTCGACCAAAATCTTAAAGGGAAGAAATTATCTTGACAGCAAAGGTCACGAATGACACAAGAGATAACACAAAGGCACTCCAATGGGAAGCTGGGGCTTGGTAGTAATTCCCAAGGCACAAAGTCCTACATGATAAATAATACATTTTGCAAAGCTGAACAAAGAGTGCTTGTCCCTTACCTTCCCAAGAGCCCTGGTAGTTACTTTATCTCATTAAAGTGCTGGATGTACTTATCCAATATTTACAGTCCTGCCTTTAGGTTACTCTAGCAACTCTTATAGTCCCAGACAAGCAGTTTATGAAAGATGTATGTATTTTAATTTGTGTGGAGTGTCAACTGGGATTCTTATGCTGTCACACATACACCTCACTTAATCACCAGGAATCACTAACACAGCTTTTGAGCAATCTTGTCCTTCCCTCTGACATGCAACATTTGCACCACATACAGGACAGATTTTCTTGGCTTGGTGCTTCATATGTCTCCAGTTCAGACTCCTTAGGTAAATGATATTGAAACCAAAAAATCCATTGCACAACTAGATATAATGTCCAAACTAAAAAGGTTCCTTCTCCTGCAGGACTATCTGTTCTGAAAAACAAAGACCTTTCAGAAACAAAACCAGCTCAATCCAGAAACAGAATTTTAGAGCACGTTTTAAAGCAGCAACTGTTTTCATTATTCTTATATGTTTGCTCTTTTTATTGTTCTGATTTGACTGAATTCTTAGAATCCAGCCAGTCTAACCAGGCCATCTCAGCTCTAACAGGATCTCCTGCTTTCAAGGGCACCACCTCTTTCTATTGCCTAAAGAGATACACCCTTATATTTAGGTGTATATTCTAACAGTGTGGATTGAATCTCACTCTCAGTTTCTTTGGGCCTGTGAATAATGCACAAGTGTTACAGTTATCTGAGCTTTTCTCTGCTCCTAGCGCACAGATTGGTTTGGGTTGGAAGGGACTTTAAAGATCATCTAATTCAACCCTACTGCTATGGGCAAAACCACCTTTCATTAAACCAAGGTGTTTAAAGTCCCATTCAGCCTAACCATGAATACTCCAGGAATGGAACATCCAAAACTTCTCTGGGTAGCCTGTTACAGTGCTTCACCACCCTCACAGTAAATAATTTGTTTCTTATCTATAATCTAACCTTGAATAATTTGTGCCATTTTGGTCTCCACAATATAAGGAAGATATTAAACTATTAGAGAGCATCCAAAGGAGGGCAACAAAGATGTTGTAGGGCCATGAGAGGAAGCCTTATGAGGAGTGGCTGGGGACACTTGGTCTGTTCAGCCTGGAGGAGACTGAGGGGAGACCTTATTGCAGTCTGCAACTTCCTCATGAGGGGAAGAGGAGGGGCAGGCACTGATCTCCTCTCTGGTGACAGTGACAGAACCAGAAGGCATGGCCTACCATTGTGTCAGGAGAGGTTGAGGTTGGATATTAGGAAACGCCTCTTCACCTAGAGGGTGCTTGGGCACTGGAACAGGCTCCCCAGGGAAGTGCTCACAGCACCAGCCTGACAGAGTTCAAGAAGCATTTGGACAATGCTGTCAAGCGCATGGCGTGACTCTTGAGGATGGTCCCACACAGGGCCAGGGGTTGGACTCAATGATCCTGATGGGTCCATTCAAATTCAGTGTATTCTGTGGTTCAACATGCCCTCTCTTTCAGTTAAAAGCCATTTCCCATTGTCTTATTACTCCATGCCCTCATCTAAAATTCCTCTCCAGAGAGGCACTAAGGACTGGGAACAAACAAAATCAGCGGACTCTCACTCACAAAGGGTCAGAATAACAGCAAGTTTAGTAGAACATGAATAAAATATCCAGGTTTGATTCTGTATTCTCATGAAAATATTGATCCTTACTGCATCAGAGTTCATTAAGCTGGTTTGTTCCAGCATAATCACTCATTTTTCATGTTATGAGCAAAAGCAAGACTGCCAGTGAAAAGCCTCACAGATGGCAGTTCCACCCTCCAACAGACATGCATTTGTCAAAACTGTAAGACAAATAATTTCCAATAATTAACAGATTTGTAAAACTAATAATTTATCATGAACAAAGCAACTTACAGAGACACGTAAGTATTAATAGTTTTCACACCAGTAATAGCTCAATGTCTGCTCCTATTTGCAAATGTTCTGCCTGCCATTTTGTGGCCCACTTTTGATCTAGCTAGATATCCTATCCAGTCTTCCACAGCAAAGATAACAAAACTGAATAAGAATAGGCCCTTGACTGGCCTCAGTTCTCTCCAAGACAATGAAATCAGACAATGCTTTCCATTATAACTTGAGCCTGACAGCCTAAATCCGGATGATCTCATGATATGATGTAAGCTTTGGATTCCTTAGTTAAGCTCAGTGTTCAGTCACAAGTGTCCTGTGAGGACTTGGGTCAGTCACTAAAGCTTTTGTTCAGATCAGCTGGGTTTTGCAATCCATAAAAAAGTCCCAGAAGAGCCATGGTCAGCTGGGCACCACACACAAGGATGGGACTCCTCAGGAGGCTTTTGTGTTATTCAGACATGGACATTGTCACCAGACACTCCTAGGTGTCAAATGGAGACACTGAACTGTAGCCAGATGCAGGGATAGGGAGCACTGTACACACAGACACCTAAAACTGCTTTTTGATGGAATGGGGAAAATTAGTTCCCTCCCTATTCCAGAGGAGGATTTTAAAAAGGTGGTTTTCAAAATAAAGAGGCCTTCCTCTGAAGACCATCTAAATCTATGAGATTGATTATCCTTGCTGGAAAATCATATAGCAACTCTCAAAATATAACGTTGACCTCACATAACACATGCATTTCAGAATGCTTTATGCACCCTGTGTAATGAGCAAAAACTAACAGCCTAAAAAGCTTTCTCACTTCAAATCTAATGAGACTAGAAAAGCAGCTGGAACTCCTGCTTATAAACACCTTGCTATAATTACAAGATAAGCAAAAGAATTAGGCTTTCTAATCACAATAAATTACCAAGCAGAAAATGTAATAAAATCTAACAAGGCCTTTCTATATTGCACTCTGTTATTATAACGTTTTTATAGTACCATCTATTGCAAAATGCCAGGCAGCTAATTAAGGGAAGAGCTTTTTTCTCAGGTTAAGTAGAGCACCTACATTTCTGCAATTATTGTATGGTTGGAAAGTGTGTCCTGATTCTGCTCCCATTTAAAGAAAAGAAATCAAGTCAGCATTGTAGCAAGTTTTGTGTGCTTGCTCTCAAGCGCATTTAGTAAATGGTCAAAATGACCAGGTAAGAGTTTGAAATAAACAAGTTATGCTTTTGCACAACCATGGTGCTTCTCATTCTTGGACTTTAGTGCATTGGGAGTTAATGAATATTTATCTTACTGCTGCTCTGAAATAAGCAAGGGATATATTTAAGCATCACTTGGTTAGCTACTGAAATGCATCCCCCTTTTTATGCTTGGACAGGATGCAGCAGCAGCTGAATGACACATATGAATATTAAACAAGAGGTTTAGAGAAGAAGTAAGGAATACTTAATCCAAAAGGCAGCCCATAGGGAATTACACAGGTGGATAGCAATTACTTAAAGTAACAGCCCCCAAACTCTGCAGGTAATTTTGTTCTTCAGTCACCTCCACTTTAAATTTAAATTTGCTGTGGCTTTTAATAATACTGGAGGACTTTGCAGGCAGCATGTCAGCTCTGAACTGTAGCGAGGGGAACTCTGGCACAAAATCAGGGCCAGAATTGCTAGAATCTTCTTTTTATTCTGACAAAATGAAATAAGTGACTTAAGTGATCACAGCACAGTAAGATTTTGGCTTTACACTGTTGAAAGAGGTTATGAGAAGCTGTTTAGATTTCAGAGGATTCAATAATTAAGCCCTCAATGAGCTATTACACCACCCAAACATTGTCTAACTGATGAGCTCTTATTTTCAACACATCCCACCCAGTAGAGGGTACCACACTCAGCAGCAAGGGTCATCAGCTGACACAGGGTTTCTGCCCTATTTCTGTTGGTGGCTGCATCAATGGCTTATCTGCTGCCAGTACAAGGAATTCACCACATGTAAGTCACAATTTGGAAAAAAAAATTAAAAAAACCTGTGATTTGCAGTGTTGTCTCGGCCTCATGTCCTGCATTATGGGTAAACCTCTTTACAATCTTCCATTGCAAAACCTACTTAGTATCCAGCTTCTCAGCATGAAGAGCCAAATTCTTTCTTGGGCAGACAAAAATTATTAGAGAAGATTATGATTCATAACAGGATAAAATCCACCAAGCAGCCATTCAAAAAGGGTAACAAGGATATCACTGTCTGTGCGACAGAAATGAAACAAAGAGCAGACAGCTTTTTCTGTGAAACATCATCACCACTCATTGCTTTCTGTGACAAAAGGAGAAGGCATTTACAAAAGATCAGCATTAGTTTGGTACATAACCATCTATGCATTTCTTTACTACTTAAATAGTCTGTTGGAATGGGTGGAGGCACTTTGCCAAGGAAATCTCTAGAATTATCCCTGTAAATGTGTCATTTAAACATTCTTTGTGTACTTCAAACATAATTTTTAAAGGCTAGCCCTCTCAGAGGCCCTCCAAATTACTTGCTCTACATCAGCACTTCCAGTCTCAGTATTAGGATTATATTAACAGCTTAACTTGTACTTACTTATCCACCAAAACCAATTCTGGCAGGGCAGTCAAACATTCATCTTAATTGAAAATGTCACATCTTTGTTTTTTCATCAAATTAATAAATGAGGTCACCAGATGGCTCTTTTAGGATCATTGAGCTGGGCTTCTTGGATTTTATGCTCCATGTGTGCTTTACTACACAACTAAAAATCCTTAACATTGCCAGCACATCACATCAATCAGTGCTGGCATCCTCACATGACCAAAGTACCTCCAACAAAAACCTGAGTTCCACAATCACAGAATCCTTTCCTGAATCCAGCCTCTCACATCAAAAGACTTGAGAGCAGACCTGGGGCCACATGTTATCAGTGATGTGCCATGGAGCAGTGCTAGAGGGACTGTTCATTTGAGATGCATTAATGAATCCATTCTCCTAAATAGAATTTATTTCTTAGAGAGGTCAAGTGCCTTTTATTGAACAGTTAATTTTACAATCAGGTATTCAATCTGCCAGATGGGCTCCATGGTAACATGAACATTTTATATAGTTAAAATCTGACCTAGCAGATTATCACCATCTTTCTCCTCTTCAATGCTAAGGAAGGGGAAAAGACCTTTGTATGGTTAATTTGAGAGACTGAACCAGGCAATACATTGCTGGCTCCAAGCAAAACCCTCTGCAGAGGCATTCCCGCATCTCTGCAGAGGGATTCCCAAAAGTGAAAGCAAATCTCACATTTCCCCAGGTCCTTTAAGCTTCTGGCACAGAATTCCTCTATATCTCCACCTGACATTGAAAAGGTTTGTATTTCATTAAGATAAACTGCACAAAACTGTAGTCTGAGCACCTTCTAGGCTCTTGGATATGGTTTGGTGGTGGTGCATTTAGACCACCCAACACCTTGGAGGCGGATCCATAGGAAGCACACATATACACTACTGCAGTATGGATCTGAAATGGGCTTGGCCTCCATGCCAGCTTCCTGGATGTGTTCATCTTCACCTAAACCTAAGGAAATCTTTGGACAGCTAATGAACTGGCACAAACAGATATTGCTGAGAGATGTTGTGTTCCCACTTGCTTTGGCATTATGGCTAATTGAAACTCCTTGAGAAGTTCCAAATGGCTGCAAGAGCATTAAAACACCTTGAATTGGAGTTCAAAACACTGGAAACTCACAGGCATATGGGATGAACTTTATGCAGTAAAAGATGAACTATACTTACAAGGCCCTGACACACCGCAATGTTTTCTCTGATCTCCCAAAAGCCTTAATGGAAATCATTACAGACTTCTGGTGAGAAATCCAGAACATTTTGAAACAGAAAACTCCACACTTACTGTGGACAAAATAAAATAATCCCAACAGATATACACATTTGAAATCAGTGTAACCACAAGATGTCACCCTAAACTTTACTTAGAGGAAGGGTTAGGCTACTTCAACTTTTAATAGAGTTCGAATATACTTTTTTCAAACTATATTTATAGTCTTCCACATTGCATTTACAAAACTTAAAACATAAATTAATTGTTACATGTTAAACACAACTAAACGAAGATGAGAAAGGCAGTCTACCTCACCAAAACTTACTTCTAAATCCTCAAAAGGCAGGCTGGGTATAAAATGATAATGAAAATAAAAACAGAACAGCCTTTTGGCTTCAGAGGTTAAAGAAGAAAAAGAATGAAGTTACAGTTCAGTTCAACACTGAAGATTAAAAACAACTCAAGAAAATGCAAGATTTGGGAGAAAATAGCCACTAAACATTTTGACCCTGTATCTATCCATCTGTCTCACTGCAATTAGGTTGGATTTCTCCTGCTGTCTAATTACTATCTGCTTAGAAAGATGCTCCATTTGTTTTGCAGTAGAAATAATCTAGTTTATCTAAACCATCTAACTATTGGGATAAAAATCAGATCTAAGAGAAAGGAAGCAGCACTTTTGGTAGCATCAGCATCTCTAAAAGCTCAGGCAGGAAAGGCTCATGTGGAAGTGTCCAACAGTTTTGACCTTGCTTTCAAACATATGTTAACACCATTACACAATGGAAATTGTGAAAAGAAGCTGTCTTTACTATCCTTAAAGTCCAGGAAATCACTATGAAAAATTAACTCCAGAACACTGATAAGGTTGCCAAGGTACTTCCAAAGTTAGAAAGTGTCACACTTTAGGTGTATGGACACACATCATTTGTCCCCCTGCTCTGACACTTGATTTAGCATACAGAGTGGGCCTGCTCTGGGAAAGCTGCCTGAACAACTTTGCATCATTTATCTGAGGAGCTGAAAGGCTGAGAGCAATAAGAAGATTTCTTGAGGGTTCTTTAGCTTAAGAGCATTAAATGACACCCTGGGAATTAAATCCTACCCCTGACTCCTACTGATAGTCTCACTGAGGTCACAAAGTCACATACACAGTAGTTTTCCAACGTGATCACCCATCAAATGATCCTTGTATTTTAAGTACCCAAAACGAGACACTGAGACAGTCTTGCTGGAATGGTGGCACTCCCTGTTGCAGCTGGAGCTGTGGTCAGACATGAGAAGTGGTGATGTATCAGGTCAGAAGTGTCTCCAATCAGGCCTCGGAAAGAGGAAGATATTTTTCCTTTTATTTCTCAGGGCTTCAGTACCACCTCTCACAGAGTAAATAATGATAGGAAAGCAATGAATTAAATACTTTCTCATGAACGGAGTCCTGCCCCTTCTGCACACTGAATGAAGAAGGATTTTTGAAGAAAACAAGTTTGAGGTCAAATAAATAAGAATTATCACACTGTGTGTATGCACAGGAATTGAACTCAGTTCACCAAAACTGGTTTAGTTATAACACTGCCCTCTGATCACTTACCTAAGTCTCTTCTTTTCACATAGGATGTGGTATTTCCAAACATTCTGCATAACACAAAATAACATATCAACATGTAATGATAATTATTATAAAAACTATTTTCTATTTCTAAGCCTGGGTTTTTATGCAGTGGTGCCTTAATCACCTGTATCAACAGATATTCAAAGCCACACAACTGTGATTACAAAATGAAGACAGGAAAGAACAAATTAAACTGATAAATTCAGTCTTCTTTGCAAAGAGCACCTAATTATCTCAGAGGCAGATCAGGGTGACAGAAGACAAACACAGAAAACAGACCTCATGACAGAATCAACATGCAACAGGAACAAGCAACACGGTCTGCAGCATTTCTTGTCAAGACACTTTTTAATACTCAACAGAGCTCCCAAGCACAGAATGTTACCTAAGCAAACTACAGCAGAACTTTGAGATAAATACAATATCCACAGTTACCTGCCACAATATGTATACATGAATTCATATAAGTACTCTGTATATAGACATAGATATTCATAAGTATATACAGGTATGTGTATCTAAGATTAAGCAGTTTACTTTGATGCACCTTACTGTTCAGTGCTCAACTCCAATTGCACTTTAATCACTCCCCATCAGTATTTTTCACAGACTCCCACAACACACTGGAAGCACAGGGTAAAGTAAAAAGAGTACTGAGATTCCAAAAATCCACAGTGGTGGCACTAGGCAATAAACTTGGCTCATTTATAACAGCTTTGAGAAACATAAGGTATAACTCTCTTCAAGGCTAAAGTGTTTCTTTGATTTTAAAATTATCATGCAATTCCTTAAAAAGTTATAATCACTGAACAAAAGTCACATCACAGTCTAGCCTAAAATAACTCTGCAGACCAAAACATTAGCAAGAGAGAAGAGCTCTGCTATTTTAGAGACAAAAATAAACATTGGGATTAGTGATGGAACAGCTTGCTCCAGATTATTTTCTTCCATTTTATTAGTAGATGTACAAACTACATTAGCAAGATATAAATCCAGTCTGTCTTTCTTTAGCACCAAAAGAAAATCATCTATCCCATTGTTCTTTTATATTCTGTCAGCCTGAGAAAGGAAATGGCATTATTCAAAATAAAACCAAATTATCTAAATGAATCTCTCAATAATTAGTCTCTAGTTCACATCACAAACCAACAATAAAGGGCTATCCCTATTTAATACAAAGAGAAAGAGAAGCTTCACATTGGGACAGCAGCCACACAGCTACAGCTGCTGCAACTGCATTTTATTAATTCTAATTATACACAGAATCCACATGGCCAAGATGCACTTAAAAAAAAAAAAAAGAAAAACACCAAAAAACCAAACTCTACAGAAAAAAAACCCCAGCTTTTATTCCTTGCTGGATATTGAAAACCAACAACCTCGACACTTAGCACATAGTTCATATTAAAAATGGTTTATTGCTAATAGCTTTTGCATTTCTAATCACAAAAGTTCCCAAAGGTTCCAAATTCCTTGTCTGAGATGTAAATGTTCTCATTCATGGGTTAAAAGGCAGCAAAACACAAGCAGAGGGTTGCATTAGGATTACAAGTGATTATGTATTACCCAGGTTGTATCAGTGCTGTAATCGGTTTCTTCTTGTACTCAGCTAGGCTGAGAATCCAGACACAGACCTGGGCTGGGATCTTCTGTTTATCAGAGCTCATCAGCATTCACTCCCATAAATGCAAGAGGTAGCAGAGCTTTGGTTTTGGGTTGAAGTAGTTCCTGGTAATTCACAAGCTTTTAATATTTCAATTATTTCAAATAAAAACTGATTTAGGGTACCCACAAAAAATTCCAACCTCTTTGCACACATTTTTTCCTCAAGGTGGGAAATAGCTTTAATATTAAGAAGCTGGCTACTCATCACCAGGCTACCCAGCAAGAACAGGGAGCACCATGCCCTGGCTCTCTTTGCTCCTCATCTCTAACCAGTAAGAGCATCACACTAACACCCAGTAAGTCCCAAAGACTAAAGCAATTCTGAGAAATATTTCAGTTCCCCCTTTGTTGTCATCTTATTGCAAGGGCTCCATACTGTAGTCTCCTTATCACAAAAGTTTCATACCTTCTTGGTGTTTCTCGTGGGCAACTCCCCAGAGCACTGACTCTTTCTTCTTCACAAAGCATCCAACTAACTCCAGTTCCCCTCTCACCCACCCACCCCACTCTTTTATAGCACTCTTCTTCTCATTGGTTACAGCTGTGGCCTGTTAAAGTCAGGCCCGTTCCTACTCTTTGATAATTGGCCCAGCTGCAACTCCTTAGGGGTAAGATTACTTTCTACACTATCTTTATTTTCTTATATTCTATCCCCCTACACCCCATCACAGACACAACTAAGAAAAACTGGGTAACATTTCAGACTTCAATGAAACACAAAGGCTGTGGGTCTCCTCCCCTAGAGATATGGAAAAATATCCAGAAATTTAACAACTCTGAGTGATGTGCTCTAGGGAATCCTGCTTAGGCAGGGAGGCTGGGCTAGGGTGTCTCCACTTGGGATACCAGTGGTCCACTCCAACCTGGCCCATTCTGTCAGTCTGTGAAACTCCCCTCTCTGGCTATCTTCACTCCAGTTCCTCTATAACAACATGATGTCTGTCCATCTTCTTTCTCCACATGCATTCACCTGTCAGCTCTCATCAGCTAAATTTGGACCCTCTGTCCACTGTCAGTGCAACCTGATAGAAGCAAAGAAGCCTTATTTCCTCTAAAGGATCCACAGGCACCATGGGTTGGGAGAAATTGTAAGAGATTGAGAGAAATTATAATAACGCAGGAGAAATTGCACTGCCATGGAAGCAAAACCAGCAGTGGGCCAAAATCCACTAGAAACAAGTTTACAATAGATCTGCCTTTTTTTCCCCTTTCTTTTTAACAAGTGGTCCACTCCTTGTGACCAGACTTTCACTGGAGAATTGCAAGGGTTAGTTGCTCCAGCTGGCTGCAATCCAGCCCCCAGCTCATAAAAAGGAAAAATCACACAGCTTCAAACCATCCCAAAGATCGAGCACTACCTCTAGCTCTTTTGAGAGAGCACAGAATTTGCTTACTAAGAGAATTGGACTTCAAGAATAAAAGCAGCTGCAGCTGTCTTCAGGCAAAACAAAAGCTGCCCTTGAATTTAAATTTCAGTTCTGCTGTAATTTATGCTGCAACAAAGAAAGATGCCAGTTTGGGAAAGTAGGACTCTGTGCAGAGTAATAACAGGCTTCCCCATTGTCAGAGATGTCATTTGAGCATCTCTCAAACGTGACAGCGCTGAAGAGGTTTTGCACATTTCTTTTGCTCCTCGACATTTTTAATAGTCAGGGAGGGTTTCAATATTTTTAGACACAGCTATAGAAGAATCTATTTCTCAGTCAGGAAAGGTCTGAATATAAATCTCAGAGAATCACCCCAACACAAGATGCCAAGCAAGCAAAATCAACAGGGGTTTTATTCTTTGACTTCTCGAACAGTGGATGCAGGCCCTCAGCAAGAGGATTGCTTAATGTCCCTGGGCTGGACACGGGCTTGGCTACACTGGGTTAACATCTGAGGAATCCAGTGCTGTTACTGTGGGTGAAAGACCCTGACATGACCAGAAACCAGCTCACTGGGAGTAAGTCTAGAGAGAAATTACATAGGAGACAAGTGACCTTACATCCAGGAGCACTGCAAGTAGTTGAGCACACAACACAAGTGGGATGAAAACATCTGCTGAGAGCAAGCCTGGCAAGTATGAATAGGCAACACCCAGTTGTGCTTTCCTGTTGAAAGGTTTCCCAGCACAGCAATTCATTTCATGTCCTTCTGGTCCCTAAAACACCGACACAGCACTGAGTATTGATACTTGCTTCTTCCTAGGGCTTGAGAAAGATGGGTAGTGGTGACAGTCACCATCACCTCACCTCAGAAAGGTGATTGTCAAACAAGTTCTCCATTTGGATTTCCTCAGTACTAGCAGCTCTATCAGGAACCTTGTTGAATTAGACATTGCCTTGTTTTCTGTGGTGCAATGAATGTTAAATGTCTGCTCAAAGTACAAAAGAGGTCTTGGTGGTTGTGAAGAAAAGCATGATGGCAGTGTTTCTTAAAGACAGATCACAGGAGCAGACAGTAGTAACCTTCAGTATTTAATAGCTTATCCCTTTTGTGCAAATCTCAGCCCTACCATGTATGACCAGCACTCCATTTTTGCATTTTCTGGCCTCTCAAACTCTTCTTCACACTACTTTAGTACAGGCCCCATCTCCAGCCCAGGACTGTGATGCAGGTCTGCTTTTCTTATCTTGTATCCTGCTTTTCATGCATCTATTCCTGAGTCCTGACCCACCTCCTTACCTCTTGTCTCAAATTTTATTAAAAACTTCCACCTTAAACACAACATGCCTAAACAAATTCCTTGCCTTACCACTGATCTCCTGTATTTTCTTCTCCCCCCTATATGGTCAACAGTATCATTATTCTTCTCAGCATTAAAGCCTATGTAATGTGGGGGCCATTTTTAATCATTATTCTCAATTGACATGCCTGGCTATGCCTATCAAAATCTTCCTCGTTTTCCATTCTTAGAGTTTTCTTTTCATGACAGTGACGTGTTCCAACATTCTATCATTACTCCTATGACAGGTTCCTCTCCAGTTTTTTTTCATACCTAAACAATCCAGAAATTTAACCATGGCCCTAAGTGCAAAAGAAATGTCACTCCCAGCTGACAACTTTGTAGACACTGAGGTCAACCAAAGACAAATCCATAGGAAATCAAGCTCTTAGCTTGCTTCATGCTAGCTATAATAAATACTTGCATTTCTCAAGGAATACGCTATTTTTAATAGATATACATGTCCTAAAATAATTAAACTAAAGGGAAACTTGCTTTAGATCTCTGAAATGTCCTCTTGATATATTCAATCTGTCCTAGGCACCTTCCAGTAGCATGGAAGAATGCAAGATTTAACTAGATCTCCGGAATTTTGGAGACTAATGTAATGCTATTGAATTGTACTTCCACTTCCATTTATACAATCTTTTAACAGAAGAGTAATATGAGATCACAGAAGAATCATCTGAGCTCCTTTTTGACTTGGTTTAAAAGACATGATCACTCTTAAAAAAGATTGTTATAACAGGGTTTATTTAAAAGTGAGCTGGATGAGGAACAGAGTCTAAAAAAATCAGCCTATTGGAAATGTAACACTGTATCCTAAGTCTTTAAGTGATGGCTATGACACAGATGATGAGTAAATTCTGTAACAGTACTGCTTGCTACAGCAATTTTTAAGATGAGCAGTTTCAGAACATCTGCCCTATTTTGAAAAAATGGTACAATAATATAAAAAAAAAGGCAATTCATATTTTAATTAGAAATATGGTATTTTAAAATTCAGGCAAAGTTACGCAAGCATGAGAAAAAACATGAGACATTGTTTCAAATTCCACGGGAAATACGTCACTGACAGCAGATTGGGTTTATCCGAATTTTAGAAAAACCTATGGAGATTAGTTTTTACCTAATACTGCATAAGATGATTACAGTTATTTGTGGCACTTTAATTCCTACTAGAAACAAAATGATGTTTTATAGAGATGTATCTACAAAAACACCCAAACAACCATGACATAAACCTCTTTTATCCATTCTCATTCCACAGAACCACCCTCTAAGCTGTGGAATCATGTACTTCTCTTAATGAAATGAAGGCTAGACAAATATATAGCAGAGGTTTCTCCAAATAAATTGTACTAAACTATGTACTGCATTATTAAAATTTATTAAGTTTCCTAAAGAACAGAACTGGAAGGAAAACATTTTGGCTGCTCTGACACTTCTAGATGACTATTATTACTCTCTTTCATGATTTCCCTTTTTTATCTCAGCAAGATATCTCCAAGATGCCCCATTATGAGACAATCCCAACAAATGAGACCTTTGAATTTTTGGAGGTTTCATTTCCTCTTCCTTTTAAAAATGTTCACATCAGCACATGTCCTACAATTTAAGAGAACCTTGTGATTTTACCATCAGCTAGCCAAAGATGAACCTACAAAAAGAGAAATCCTTACAAGGTCCTAACAACAGCATAACTCCTCACTGCCTGTAGAAGAGTGGGTAAAATCCTTCTAGAGAATGAAATCTAGAATTAACTTAAGAGTAATGTCAATATCTAAATTCATGTTCTTCTCCTTGAAGCATGCTCCTTCTGAAGAGTTGCTCCTCCTCCCTCTTCTTAGGGCTGGATTTTCAAAGCTTTGTGTTTGGGCCACTGGAGTTTAAGTGGGACTCCAGAGACTGCAGTTCCACATGTCACTTTGAAAATGTGCCTCTTAGCAACTAACTCGGCTGTCACTGAGCACAGCCACTCTAGCAAGAAGTCCAGGAACAAGAACAGCCCAAAGGGAGAAGGGAATGCTTTTAAATCCTAATTAAAGTATAAAAAGACAATCCTTCAATAATCCTTTTGTAAATCACTTACAGAACTTTTCCTTACATGATTGTAGCAGCTTCTTGCACATGTAGAATACATGCAAGAAAAATATTGAATCTTCCTTTCTCTCATGTTACCCCACTGTTCAGTAGTCCACATTTAATATTTATGAAACAAACTGAAGATAAAAATAGTCAGACACACATTGAGTAGCCAAGTTCAAAGATAGCTGAATCAAATCAGCATAATCACACAAGCATAAATTTGAGAATAAAAGGAACTAGACAACACTAGCTTTGAAAACTAATATTAGTTTTCTTTATCTGTTCTTATTATACTCAATTTAAGACATCCAACAGATTTTAAAGCCTTTTGGAAGTTAACAAGAACTGAAACTTAAAAGGGCAGAGATGGTTACAATGCATAAAATTTTATTTGTAAAGGAACCAAAGTCCACTGAAGCTGTGGGACCTACAAAACTGAATTTGGCACATAATTCTATGTTAACTTTATTCCTGGTAAGAATGTGCATCCAGATTAAGGGTTCTGTACAAAAATCACATTTTTCATTAGTAGTTACAGACTAAATATTCAAAAGGTCAATCATTCTGGATAAAACCACTATTTGACAGCTATATATATTGAGAGAGTTTTGGAAAGCAATGAACTTTCACAGTCTGGAAATTAAGTCTAATTAAGATCAGGCACAGAAAAATGGACACATTCAAGACCATTAAACATTCTGTAAATATAAAAGACAAAGGAAGATTAGCAGTACTGAACTTAAGAGACCAGAAGCTCTGCCTTAGGTATTCCTTTGTGTGGTGGTCTGATTTCTAGGTGAATAGAGAAACAATGCCATGAAGCTAAAACAGATGTTATGGAAGTGAGCATCTTTTTAAATACTAATTGTGCAAGAATCTCATTATTGATTGTGTAATAACATCATCTTCCACACTTAAAATGTGTGGGATGTCTCCTCTCATGGAGGAGAGATCCCTCTTTAGTATTGCTCCAGAATCTAGACCAACCAAGTAACAAACCAAACATAATAATGAGAGACTTTGAACACGTCTCACAATTCCCAAATCTCTTCTATAAAAGGAAGCATTTAAGAAGAAAGGAAAGATATCTAAAGGCCCACAAATTAAAATGCTAACTTCTGTAACACCATGCTTCTCAATCTGTTATTGTAGCAATCAAAGGATGTGAGTTCTTCTTTGGATTTGACCTTATTGTAGCTCTAATCACTTTTTCATTTCTAACATGTGTAATACATCAAAAAATTTTGTAGTGTAGCACACACAAAGCACACATGTTGTTAGAATACTCTGAAGTACTCTAATTACTTCAAAGTAGTGCAGAAGTAAATGTATGCTAATGTCACTTCTGTGAGTGACATTATCCATAGTCACCTTCATAAAAACAATATGGAAAGGTCCAATCTTTTTTTTTCTCCTTATTTTCAAACCTATTTACAACTATTTGGTAAATTCAATTT
>NW_005054302.1:14519263-14537750 GCF_000277835.1 Geospiza fortis
TAAAGCTAATAACTTTAAAGAAGCTAAGAAAAGTTACAAGTAAAATAGCACTAAATTTAATTAATTCCATTTGCAGGAAATGTTAGACACTGGTAATACACATTTTCTACAAATGCTACAGGAATTCCTGAAATTAGACCCAGATCTCCATTGTCTTCACAGTAATAATGTGTTATTGATGTGCTTCCACTTTTATGACACAACCAAAATTTTTCCATGACTGGTCCTGACTGTAGCTCTGCAAGGAGCACAGCTGATACTCTGGCTTCAAACAGCCGTAAGTTGAAGGCATGTGTGCTTCCAAAAACATAATTTGTGTTAGGAAATGCACCCTTGAGATGAGCTCCTCACAAAATATAGTTGTGTGTGAAGGAAGGGCAACGCAATGTGAGCAAGGGGGCAGAGGGAGGTAGAGCAAGGGAGATGCACAGTTGCAGTCACCACTTCCCATGACTGGCAGCTCAGGCACAACACAAGGAACAAAGGAATGCCAGGGCAAACATGTATGAGCTTGATAACATTACGTATAAGAAATTAGGGAGGTTGCACTTGATTTTAACATCATTTCCAAGATGAAATGGGGATCTTCAAGTAAGTGGAAGAAAGACTGAGTGATACACCAGCACATCTATTTGAACACTGCAACATGACATGAATGGGAACATTCTGCCAAACTGTGTCCTGGAACAATTGTCTTAACTCATTTTTGAGTTTCTCTGCTGACATTTTTCACAAAAACATAATTCAAAAGACAAAGATTTTCAATGCTACTTGGTGCCAGTGAAATCAATTAAACTTTGGCCATTTACCTGTGAAGATGGCTTCAGCTTCGTATAAACAGTTATCTCACTCTGATTCTTCCATTAAATAAAACAAAGCAGCAAGGTTTAGGTGTAATTATTCAATACTTTAACTTGTATTAGGTTTCTGTTACTTTTCCTTCTCTGTAAGTAAGAAAATACCTTTAAAATATCAGTACAATGAGTTTCTGCTCAGAGAACCTGTAAGGATCATCTCAACATGCTTTTCACCATAAACACAAATTTAATAGTGAGTAATAAGAAAGTTACTAGGTCTGACCTAGCTCTGGCCTCCAAGAGAGTGCACCTAGTATTAAACATTAGTACCTACCCAGAAGTGCCTGAAACAAGCTGCTCTTAAAGATGCCCATCACCTTTCTGATGGCTTTTTTCAGTTGTTGCTCTTCTGGCTTCCGCAGTTTTTTGCAATACTCTTCCAGCAGTACTAAAGCTCGGTCAGTATCTAAATTAAAAAAAAACAAACCAAGCACAATGTCTTTATTGGCTCTGAAAAGTATCTAAGTGTTCAAATGTTAACTACACATTTTGAGAGGCATTGTTCACACATAAAAGCAACATTTACAGGAAGTGTTTATAGAATTGTAACAGTACTATTGTTGGAAAAGATCTACACAATCAGAGTCCAACTGTTAAATCAGCACCACCGTGTTCCCCAGCAAACCACGTCCCCAAGTGCCACATCCACATGCCTTTGGAACACCTCCAGGGATGATGATGTTACTGCTTTCTGTCACTAGCTGTATGTCACAAACACATGCATATAGGAAAATTATATTTGGGATAGCATCTATAACAAGTGCTCAACTTCCATTTATCCAAAACCATCTGGAAACTATGGTGCCTGGACCAAATTACAACTTGCAGAAGCTACAAAATTATAGACAATAACCATTATGGAAACCCATGCAGGAAAACTGGCTTAAAACATATTCTGAGATGACATGAAAGCGTTTGCTTTGCATCTGCAGCACTCACTTCTCTGTTCTCTGACTGACAAATGTTTATCTGAAAGGCAGGTGTCCAAGAGTGAGGCTGCTTTTTTTCTATTCCTTGAATACATAAAATTGCTATCTACCTCTTTGGTAAATGAGGCTTTGATAGCAGACTTTCATCCATGTGCTGGCTCAAAGAGAGCAATCCAGCCTTTCTGTAAGAGCCCAGAGGAGCAGAGCTCTGTTTCTCCTGCTGCTATTATCTTCATGCAGTCACTTGCCAAGAGCATGAATAGCATGCAAAATTGCATGAAATCCAAACATCACCATCTTACAGAGAAGAAAATGGAGGAACATGGAGAATCCGACCTCATCTGTCCTCCTCCCCATCCCAGTTAGATTCCAGAAATGTACACAAACATATGCATGACACTGAGATATCTGCACATGTTTTTGTAACTGTATTGCCACCAAATTTTCAGTAAGATTCCCAAACACTTAAACACCCCCCCCCCCAAATTAATAATTAAAAGCAAGTGCCTCAATCTAAACTTCTTCCATTACAGTTCAATGCAAGTTTCATTACTAGGAGAGGGTCAGATTCCCCTGGTTAGACTAAACTCAAAGTAATGTAAAATGCTTGGAAAGGCAATAAAAATCACTTTTATAATTCTTTTTTACTAAATAACTAAAATAAAGCTTCTTTCTCACTGTATAAAGATTGACTGTCTTTGTTCAGGGTCTTGAAGACTCCCTGCATTATAGGCGTTGGGAAGTGACAACCAGATGAGTTCACATTGGGGCAGAGACATGACTTGGATTCTGTAACCAGATCACATTCCCAAATTTAAAAAGGGGAAAACTTTAATAAATCATTAAAGTTTAAAAAGATGCAATGTTTTTTTATTTCTCCTCATAGAAATTCTACCTGGTCACAAGCATTTTATCAGAGAAATGAAAAACATAATGAATAAAAAGGAATTTTATTGAAATGTTTTGTATGTGCACAAACACAGACATATATAAATATATAGAATCCCTAAGGTTGGAAAAGGCCTCCAAGATCATTGAGTCCAACCTTATGTACATATCACATAGACAGGAAGATTAGGGAACATTTTATAGCAGTCTAGCCATTATAATGGAGGAGCTCACAATTCTCTGCTTTGATCTCCCCTTGAGGGGGCTTCCAAGAGCAACTCCTTTCTATGACAGCTGTCCCTGGGACAGGTAAGGATTAGGCAATTGCACTTAGGACCACTTATAACTCATGCAGAGAGAGAAAGATCAGCTCTTTTAAGGCCACATCACAATATCTAAGCTGGGCTTCCATCAAGTCATCCAAACCAAAAGCACAGCCTTGAAACAAAGCTCTGGATCCAAGTGGGATATGGTTGGGTACAAAGAACTACTTCTGCATGTAAGCTCAGCTTCTTTTGCTTTTAAAACCCCAATTACTTCATATCTTTTACTGACCTCATGATGGCCTTGCCTGGCCCACCTGAGACGCTTGCACATTCATTGATACACTGAACCTCTGGCCACCCTCAATAAAATAATTAGTCCATAACTAAAAGCATGGGTTGGAATCAGTAATTCACCTTGTACCAAGTACAGACATGCATATATAATGAATCCATGGTTACTTCTAGTAAAGTGAAGCCACAGAGCGATGGAAAACCACTGCAAAGTATCCAGTACTGAGGATGCATTTTAAGAGTAGACTGAGAAACTAGGAAAATGGGACGTGAATGCCTCTTCCACACCAGGGATAGCACTCTCTCTTTCTTAGTGACTTGGTGAAGCATGCTGACATCCCCTCCTTTATTAATCATTCCCTTCCTAAAGTGTACACTTTGTATTTTAAAAAGTAGAATGCTACAAAAAGTAGTATCCCTTAGGGATATGAGAAGTTTTTATTTTCACTTGAAATATTATTTTTCAATTCCTGAAGATGCAAAGACTACTTTTGTTGCCACTTTTTTTTTTGTTGCTACTTTTTTTGTTGACCCCAGAAGAGTCCTAAACTCTACAAATTGAACACCCAGCAACACGGTACAGCTCTAGTGCTAAATCTAAATACCAGATCGAGTAATGATCTTCCTGCCAAATTTTCCTCTCTAGCTTTATTAGGATACATTAATTTTTACTCCATCCCTAAGCTCCAACATGGAGTTGCATCCTTCTCCTGCACAATTTCACTTGGCAGCAGTGCATCTAGCTTTCCAAATAACCTGCAATGTGCTGGGTGATTCAATCAGGATACTCAGGCATATCCTGACCAAGAGTTATTTCAGCATGTCAGGGAGGAGGGCTGTGCGAACACTACTGCTGGAGTACTCCTGAAAAGCCAAGAGAATTATGGAGATTACTTGAATCTCCACTCAATTTCTTACCAGATTAGGCTTTCAAAAAAGAACTTTCCCCGTTCTTGATGAACTCTCCCGTTTATAAATTACTCAGAACTAAACTTTCATATGGATTTGACAGTATTTAGCATGCCAGAGCACAATCCTTTTCAACACCAGCACAGCACATTCCTACCTCTGCACAACACAAAGCGATAGGAAATAATGTAATAAAATGGCTCTGCTGAAAAATGCTGAGTACTCTCCCCAAAATAATAACCATTGTCAACTCCCAGTCATACCCAACACAGATGAGGACATCCAGTATTTTTTTTCTTTTGCAGCTACAAAGCTTAAGTACTATCTGGTTGCAAGAATGGACTGCAGCACAATACTCAAATAAGAACCCTATTCCCTGCCACCCAATTAAGTGGAAGTTTCTGAATCTGAATTCCCACACATTCTTTTCATCAAGAAGAATGAGAGACTGGTGGCTTTCACAAGGGGCTGGATCACTGTATCCATTACAGTATACAATAAGCCACACAGTTAACTCATAGCAGCCAAAGCAAGTCCTGTACCTCACAGAGTATATCAGAAATGCAACCAAAAAAATCTTTGTCCTATGGGATCACTATTCTCCAGTTCTGATACCAAAGCCAAATTCAAGCAAGACAACAAATCCACTGGACACACAGTTTAATATCCCAAGAGGTGGGCCCCTATGTGGATCCTGAGTAGGTCCTTTGTCTGTGAACAAAAGACCACTGAAAAGTCAGCATCAGCTGTGCCCCATGAGGCCTGCTGGACACAAATCTAATTTTTTTTTACTGCTTCTTTGTATTTTATGACACTATTTTTGAATTGATCCTATTGGCTTTGAAAGAGGACTTCGATAAGAACCATTCAGAAGATAGAGTCCTACAAAAACACACTTGTATTCTTACAGTCAGTAAATGCATTTTTGTTTTGTTTAAATAAATCATTCTCAAAACATCTTAATACAATTGTAAGAAAAAATCTTAAGGAATAAAACAGCTTTTACAGTCCTACAGGATCTTTTCCAAGTAGTTATCAGCTAACCCAAACTAACTCACAATTCTGTAAATTTTATTGCTTTATCACTCCACAATTTTTAAGCAGTTCAGGGATGTTTGTGGTTTATGTTACTGATCAGTGAATTGGTAATTGCTACAATACGGCAAATCAGAGATATGCAATATTGACAGAAATCTACAACTTTGTTTACTGGACTCTCTCAGAAAACTTTCCTTCCTCTATCAATCTGAAGTTCTTATCATACAAGCAATTACTCAATTTTTCTTCTACAGAATGAGTCTCTACTTAATGTATTCATCTATGTAAGAATCAAAGAAGATGCCAATCCTTTTCTCAGGGTTATTATACTAGATGGGATCATTACAGAATATACCACACTTTATAGTACCCCCACTGTATAGATTTTTCTGTACAGTTGATTTTTAAAGTTCAATAAGTAGACATTTATGCTATAGAGTAAAATAATCTGTTGGGGCAATGCTCATACATCTGATAAAACAAATACAAGAATCGTATAGAAAATTGTACATAAAATCAAAGTTATATTTTAACAAAACATAACTTCAGTATATCTTATAGACAAAAAGTTTTCTGGGGATACTATCAAAAAGCAATGAAGCGATATGTCCAAGCACATACAGAGGAAGGTGCATTGTACATCAGGAGAACTTAAATTCTCATAAAAAAATTGTTTTCCTGAAGCATTGCTCTTAAAATGTAAGCCACGCACATGAAAGACTAAATTTGATAATTATGCATACTTAAATTAATACTGCAATAGTTTTATCATCTGCTTTGCTAAAATGATGTCAAAATCAATTCCATCTACTTCTCAGGGTCCATATCTGAGACCTGGATGCCACTTGAAATACTAACCAGTACCTTGAAGCAAAAGGATTCTCTTCCCCTGCTGATGTTTTCTATGCTCTCATGTTTTGCAAGCATGTTTTTAGAATCACTTTGAAATTCCATACAGGCAAGGAGACACTATACTCATTACAGCATTTACAGTAGAGTCCTGGTAGCATCTGCAGCTCTGCTGGTGTGGACAGTTGAGTTGATTAAGAAGTTTTTGTGCCATCATATGGGCCTGAGGATGACACAGCCCTGCCTGCACATAGCAGGTCACACACCACACCCTAGGCCAGACCCCAGAAACAAGTTTCTTAAATATCTCCCAGGTGTTTATGCACACCATTTATCCTTCACATGAACTAAATATACTACACCTGAAGATAATTTAGGTTTATCCATAAACTTCAATAACTAATTAGGAACAGTTTTAACTAACAGGATTAACTGAAATTATATGAGAAAGTAAAAGTGATTCAAAAACCAGTCTCCAAGCAGCTCCATTTTCAGTTCAGGGTTTGTTGAAGGATGATGGCTCAAACCAAAGGGGCAGATAATGGAAGCACCACATAACTCAAGCAGATGCTGCTGAGACCCTATATATGAATATATGGTTATTTTCAAGCCCTTAGAGCTCCTTCTGGCCACAGTAGTCATATAATCTGAACTCTATTGGCCAGGACCAGTTACTGATTTTGCACTCAAATTGTTGTGCTTTGAACACCCTCAGTCTGCTGAGAGCTGCTGCTGCTTTCCTTGGGAGTATGATCCTGTCATTCAACTCCTGCTCTGAAGCAAGGTAGCTCAGAAGATGGAGAGAAAGAAATGAAAATACAATTCCAAACTCAGCAAGTTCTGCCTTGCATGTGGAAGAAATCAGACTCAGCTGGTTAACAGTACCCTGCACCAGCACAAAGGAGTATCAGGCAGCCACTGCCTCTCAGGGAACCAAGTCTACCATAGCCTCTTGCTAAGTTTAGAAACACATTTGCATTTGTTTCCTCACACTGGCATCAGAGTTTGTGAATGAAAATATTTTTGGGGTGCAACAGGGTAGAAAAATGTCAGCTTCAATGAAAAATAAGGTTTCATTGGTGAGAGACATTTAACATTAGTTGAGATCCAACCCTAACTGAATTGAAAAGATGAAGGGGTGTTTTTATTTATATTTCTTTTTTTTTTTCATTTTTTTAACCTGTTTTTTTTCTAAAAGGGATTTCAATTTTCTTCTGACTTGCCAAGTCTGTTGTAGAGGTGAATTTTAAAAGAAGAAAATGCCAACACATTTCAGGAGACACTTTACAGGTCTTTGAGAACCAGAATTGGGAAAATGTAGGGCATTGAAGCAGGAAAAGGCATGAAAAATGGTGGAGAAAAAATACAAGAGCCAAAATAGAAGTGAGAAATGGAGCCCCGAAAGGGAGCAAGGAAGTGATCTTTGATAACTTTAGAAGAAAAAGGATCTCAAAAACTACTTTTATTTTGGAGAGTTCACACTTTCATTTAGGTGACCAAAAGAGACAGAGGAGCAAACACTGTTCCCTACCTCCATTATTTAAAGATGTCTTGATTTGATCCTCTGGTCTGGAATTCTCAAAAAATTTAAATTAGTTGTTACAGATCAGCAGGAGGAAATGCAGTAAGAAATTTAGAGGCAACCTGCCTTGGGACTGATCCAAGTCAAACCTATCAGTAACTCATTTATCTTCCCTGATCTGCACACAGAACAGCAAACACAAAGGAATAAATACTGCTAATACACAATACTCAGTACCCACAGAGGAAAAGAGTAGAAAGCCAGCTAAATTTAAGAAATTCAAGAAGCAGTACACAAAGATGGTTGAGAAAAACACAAGCTGTAAGCTCCCATGGTTCAAAGGACTTGAGAACTACTAGACAAATGATAATCATAAAATATTTACATATAAACATTAATATGAGACACATATTAATCTAGCAGACGGCACAGAGGAAAAGCAGACAGAGAATATGTGTAAAAACCAGAAAGCTCCCAGCATCTTGGGCCCTTCATCTCTTTAAGAGGACTTTAAACAACTTCCAAAAAATGCAGCATTTGGGTTATACAACCTCGAGGAAGCATAAGGTGTGACATATGTGGCAATCACCCAGTGTGGCAAGCACTCACAACAAACAAGCAAAAGGGTTAAAAATAACAGCTCCTCAGGATATGCATGGCACATAAACCCATCTTCTGTCCTGCTAGGGAAAACAAGGGGACAGAAAAAGGAGGGGGGTAATCATCGAAGGGAATACCAAGCAGGCTTGTTTCTAGGATTTCAGCTTTTAGCAACCAGATTGGCACACAGAGGAGGCCAACACATGGCCTGTGGAGATTAATCTTGGACAAGTGGAGAGTCTTTCAAGGAATGATATTTCAAGTTGAGGATGCATTCTGAATTGCCCTTGCTCTTCATTAACTGTAAAAAGTGTGACATCCCTGAACTAACCATAGCCTTGGTGAATTCCCTGCACAACTGCTTTCCCGCAGAACACCAATTTAGGAACAGTTCCATTGTGAAGCAGTATTATTCTAGACCATGATGCTGCCAGCAGACAAGAAATGGGCCAGACAGACTTTAAGAACTGCAAGTACCAATTTCTCAGAACAAGGCTGTATTACATGCCCTGGTATATGAAGGGGAAACCAGGTATCCAAACTCCAAGGGAAACAGAAGTAAGGAGGACAGGTGGGTTTGCACTGAACAGTGTTACCATGCAGTTGTGTTATTGCAGATGTCTGTGCCCCACACAGCTGCCAAAGAACTGCAGAACTTGCTCACCAGTCTCCTGTTCCAGAATATTGATTTGAGCAGATACAACACAGAGGGCTAAATGTTCTGCAAGTCAAATTGCTTTGAAGGGCAGGAGTTGTTTTATGATGTGTCAGTTGAACTCTGAGAACAGACAGACACAGGGAGCCTGGAGAAGCCCTAGGAGATCTTCAGTTTTCCTCCCTGCTGTGCAGAAGGACCCAAGCTTACACCCAGATGGCATCTAATTGCACTGGTAACCTCCTACAATATCCACAAATCCCTCACCAGCTGACTTCAGTGCTTGAAGGTTCTAGTGGTTTTTTCCTACTACATAAAACCAGTATTTTTTTGTTATAAATCAGGACAACTACTTGTCATCCAGATGTCAAAGTGTAAAGCAAACCACCTATTATTCCCTTTACAGCCTCTTCTACACTTGTTTGATTTGGCATGTCCCTTCCCTGCTCAGTGTCCTTTTTCACAGTTCCAGCCTCTGCAACTTTTGTATACTTTTGACTTTCTCAAAGCCTCTTATTCTCTTTTCTGGAATTAAATTTATCTTAACACACAAGCTATAAGCTCAGGCTGGACACTGAGTAATGCTACAGGAACACTGACTGGTGGATGGAGCAGGACAGAAAAACCATCAGCTTTATAAAACACAACACACCCAACCAACCAGGGATGTGATGGGTTCTTTTGTTTGCCTATTTGTCAAGAATCAGACTTTTTGTCTAACTTACTATAAGGAAAACTAAGAAAAATTTCATATATCTTCAACGTAACCTTGTTATCCATGTATCATCAAACTTCTTTTTACAGCATACAACCACACATCTGTTCTGGTAAAATGCCGCCTTTACACTTTTTTTTTTAAACTTGACTAGCTGTACTAACACAAGGAATAAGATAATTGTATAAAGATCAGGAAGTGGCTCAGCACAAACACACAAACTTTAGTCCTGCATTTCTGTTTATCAGAAAGCATCCTGAAAACCAAGCTACATTCCTACTTCAGAGCCCCCAGATGACTATCTGACCCCTGCAATCCCACTGATATGTCTTCTCTACTCATCCCTGCCTGTAAACTACAATTAAATATTGAAAAAATACTCAGTATTTCATGTATAACCTGCTAATCTTATGTATCACACTTTACCATAAGGAAGAGCCCAGCACTTATCAGGGGCTCACTCTGGGACCTGAATTCTTCCCACCACATCACTTCTCCTCAGGGGACCACACAAGGGCTTTAGCAACTGCTGATACCAGCTACTCATCACACCAGGGCCATTCCTTTTTTCCAGTGAGTTCTCTTTTCCCAGATATGTTGAAGGCAATGTGGGACCTGTTCATTAACAATCCTTGCTCCAGTTTGGTGACCTGGCTACACAGGTGACCTGTTTGCATTTCAGACAACAGAATGGGCAGATTCTGGGGCCTTGAGACTCCTTCCAAAACCAGACACCCTGCAATTACAAGTAGCTTCACCCGACCTTCTTGTTTTTGCCTTTCAAGTGTCACAATGTTAAAATCTAGGTGTACAAATGTTAATTTTAAATCAACAATGCAAATATGAAGACAGAATGAAAAATGAAGCCACAAACCCTCAAAATGACATAGCACCAAATAAAAACCTCTTATTTATACAGCTCAATAAATGTAAATTGACATCTTAACAATGCAAAAATTATCAGAGTGCCCTGCTTTGAAGAGCTTACAATCTAATTGAATGCAAGACACAAAACTAGTGGAACTTGATGTATAGTTGCAAGAGTAAAAAACAGGAGTTGTACACTTAGTACAGCAGCTATTTTTTTTCCTTTAAAAGAACATTCAGTATCAAAATTAACATAAATGTGAAAATTGGAGACAGAAAACTAAGGAAAAGATGCCTGTTCAGGAATAAATAACTTCCAAACTCATACAAAAGAATCATTCTATTACGGGAAAGAAAACAATTCAGTAACACAAATGCTTTCTAGTAATGCAAAAAAAATAAAAATGGAATGAGATCAAATTACCTTTATTGATTAGCAAAATAGGCATTATGGTCTTACATCTTCTCACATCCACGATGGAATTTTTAATTTGAAAGTCTTTGTATTATACGAGAATCTCCGAGTCAATAAAAAACCCCAACATGCACCTTCAGGCAACACTATAAAATAAATTTTACACTTTGGACATTAAACAACTGGGTCTGTGGATTTGCAAACCTTGGGTTGGGGTCATTTGGTTGGGGTTTTTTGGTTAAAGGCACAGCTTAGCAAACATCCATCTGCAAGGCAGTGTTAACATAGTACTCAACACTTAGATCTGAACCAGAAGAAGCCTGGAATTATTCCACTACAGCATAATGTGAGATATGCCCATACAGTCAGGGGAGAGGAACATCTGAAATCAGAAAAGACTGGTTTCTGCTTGTGAAACTGTAAACTGTCCAGATTCCCTCTTTCCAGGGAACTCTACATGATTCAATTCCCTGATAAATACGTTTTGAAGGCAGCGTCAACCTCTTCAGCCCAAAAGTGAAGCCAGACTTAGGGACAATTGCACTGACTTGTTCTGGCAAAGTTCTGCCACCAAAAACTCTTCTGGACCACATCCAATACAGAGCAAATATTTTCTTCACATATTTTGTATGTTGATTATTACTGCCATCACCCATTAGGTCAGGCCAGCCTTGCTGGCTCTTTCTGGGATCAATATGGCAGGGGAAAACATGACCTTTATTTCTATTTTTATAAAGCTGTTGCTCAGCACTGTGTTAATTCGCAGTAAATACAGGAAGATACCACAGTGAAACAGACCTTAAATACTTCCAAGAAGCAGGAACCTGGTATGACCTGACCAAAATAAGCATATCTGAGTAAGGCAGATTTTCTCATTTTGCTGAAGCAGGGACTGCAAAATCATCTTTTATCACTTTTGGCCACTAGTTACAAATTCGGCTTTTTCTCCATGGTTACCCTCTGACATCTAGCTTGGCCATCTGGAACAAATTCAGAAGGAAAGAAGAGAGGATGAGCAGGAAAAAGATTATGCTTATAATGCAAGACACCATTGCTTGTACTGAGTGCAATACGCACTTAATAGGAACAGAGGAGAGGATGCACAGCTGCCTCTTGTGCTTGTACCAACACTGTGGTTGCTTCCAAGCCCAGTGACTAATAGTACAATAATTTATAACACTTTCCCCCTCCCCTAAAATAATGAATAGTGTTAATTTATAGCCCTCACAGAACACACAGTGTCAGCTCTCATAAATATCTCAGATAAGGAGATGTTTTTCCACTAAAATTTATATGAGAGAATGAGACATCATCAAACTGAGGTAAGGGAGTTATAGTGTGGTTACCCTATGTTTTGTACCCTGAGAAAATGACAACTGTCCAGAAGGCAATGCAGATCTTAAGTGTGTTAAAATGCCCTTTGGAAGTGGATCTCTCTCTCTGCAGACCAAAGCAACACTCCAGGACAAAAAGCTGGGCACCCTACCTAGGTGAAGCATATAAAATGGGATGGATCTACATTAAACATCTGAGAAGTACCAGAATAACAGCAGGGCTGAGAAAGAGCATAAATTTCACTATTCCCAGTCCAGAGTCCACTTAGCCTTGCAGTGTGCATGCATATAACAAAGGCTTGTTCTGTATAAAGCCTGCTCCTTTAGTCCTTTTGTAGGCAAAATACTTCACTGTTTCTCACAGCAGAAACAATGTCTGGCTGAAAAAAGCTCACTGCCATAAAAGCAGTGAGCTTGTGACATCTTTAAATCAAAGCTTTGTGGTGAAAATTGGCATGGTTTAGATAGTAATTTTCTGACACTTTTTTGTTTAACTCTTGGAAATCTAAAATTGTGCTTTCCACAGTCTGTAAACATAACTAAAATTCGCACTGCTCCCATACTGAAAGTAACTGTAAAAACTGAGAGGTAGTTGAACAAAACTTGGAGTGAAGGAGGTAGCCTTTTAGCCATATACTTATTTGAGAATTCTTATTCAGCAACTGAAAGGACAAAAATCTTGTAATACCAATTACTTGTTACAAGTAAATGAGAAATAAAATATCCAATATATGTTGGATTTGCTGCTGTAAGATGTAAGACTGAAACCACATTCAAGATTTTTGAGCACAAAAATTATGATCCTAAATTTAAATTTAGTTAGCTAAAAAGAAGCTTCCACCTTGAAAGAGAATTAGGGCGTGAATGGGAGCTAGCTTTGTCTAGTCCTTTATGAACTTTGTTTAGACCCCTTCCCTTCAACAGACCAGCCACAAAATCCAGCATTACCACTACAAAATCCAGCATTTCACAGAGCACATCTGTCAGATTCTTCAAATTGGCCCAGAAGTTGTCCACATGGATTCAGACAGACACATTTTAATTCTTGACGTTGACGTGCTTAATAAAACATGTCCTGGAAGGCATTTTTAATATAAAAGGAATGATGCAAAAAGTTATTCCATGACAGAATCAGCACATCGTTATAAACGGGCAACAAGGTGGGGCAAGTGTAGATGGTTTTAACAGCAGCCCACAGGTTTCATCTGACTACAGGTACAATCCCTCTTCCTTTGAGAGATGCAAAGTGGCATGAGGGCAGCACAAACCCCAGCACTCATATATCTGACTGCCCAGACACAGCTACATGTGCAAGGAGGATGACAGGGTTAGTCTAGAAGCATATGTGCAGCCAGGCACCCAGATGTGGGGGTTCCTGCCATCTCTGTGTGAATCACAAGCAGGGCTCCAAAACTGGAATCTGGTCTTCATCACAGAGGAGCATGGATTTAATTAGTTCTTTCCATCACTGTGAAAGACATGAATGAATTACAGTAACATTTTTGCTATTAACTATTCTGTTGATGAATCCAAAATATGTGCAATTACAGGTCTAAATATAGTCCCTAACAGTTAACAGAAATCAAGCTAAGTAACTCAGGGAGGGAGGGAGGAAGGGAGGGAGGGAGAGCAGACATCTAAACCTATGCAAAACCCTAACTCCACTTCTTCTGTATGGTAGTACAATTTTACTTTGAAGCAAAGCCTTCCTCAAGAAATTCCATAATATTTCCATTAATAGTTCTACTCAGAAACATCCTAGTTTGCAAAAGTTAAAAATTAAGCACAAATAATGAATTTATTTACTTCTCGAAATTGTTCATCTCATTCCATCTCTAAATGGCACTGTCTAACAAATCATTTTGTAACTACAGTCAGATACCTGTCTTGTCTGATTTAAAACTTTAAATGTACTTCAAAATTAGAGATGAGCAAAAGACAAATAGAAGAGCCCTGTGTTTAATTGTGCAGCAATAGTGCACCAATCCATACAATATCTCCAATATCTCACCCCATACCTATAGGGAGCACATCCAACACCACAGGATACTCCATAGTCCCTTTCCAGCCTTGCTTTTTGCTGGTACTGCCAGCAAGCATGTCAACTCTGTGAACATTCCTGGGAAGGTAAAGCCTCGTTGCCCTCCACAGAGAAGTGAGAAAAACAAAGTATTTTCACTCTAGCACATCAGGCAATGGAAGTACTGACACATGACCAGAACCAAGCCTTTTTTTTTCCCACATCCATAAGAAATTAAAGCTTCCTATAAGTTATATGATTTCTATTATTAAGCAAACTATCTTTTTCCTAACTATACAGGCCTGGACTTTTAAAAGCAAGATGGCAGGCATCACAGCAAGCAGCAAGGTGAAGTGTAAATTACGTGAAAATCTATGTGAAATGTGAAAACTGGTACTAGATGTGAGAGCTATTTCAAAGGTAAATTTCCAAAATGCTTCAATTGTTCTTTAGAAAGACCCACAAACGGCCAGTGTCAAAGAAAACAGTGCTTGGCAACAACTTCCAGTGATAAATATCAGTATGTTTCAAAGCTTGTTTCACAGGTTTCTCTGTCTCCATACTGATTTTAGGAGAATATTTAATCAAATCCAAAATAGCAATGCAGAAAGAAGTGCTGACAAGGAAAGAGATAATCCTGTCCTCAATGCTGATACTGAAATATTTCTGCACAGCCTACAAGAGAGTATCCCACTGAGATATCTACAGATGCCCTCGATGGGCAGGACAGTAGACATGAACTCCCAAATTTTCCCCAAAAAAGGGAAATAAGTCATCATCAGAAATACCAAACTAGTTAGCCACAAACTGCTGTCAAAATCATAAGGCAAATAAATGAGAAAAAAAACCCAAAAACCAAACATGGAAGAATCCCCTCAATCTCCCTAATATTCATAGAACTAACAGGCATTAATTGAAAAAATAGCAATCTTTTTAAAAACAGCAAAATGCTTTGAGTTGCCAGCATGCTTTTGATTACATTTAGAAAGTTAAAGTCTATTGCATGAACTAGACAAATTAAGTTGCTCAAAATCACAATGAAGTTGCTGATTTGCCAACATTTTTAATCCTGCAATTTACATGCTTAAATACATTCTTAACTTTTAATAATCAAACACATTCACACTGGCAACTTCAGTACACTGATGTGACAGTTAAAAGTACTTCAAGGGGAACATTTGGGTCTCTCGACTTTGTATTTTAATGTTGCCAAAACACACATCCTTGTAACACCAAAGAAGAAAGTCAAGCCTTGGTGTACACTAAGACTGACCCCAACTGCCTGGAAACAAACAGGAAATTCAGAGATCTTTAAGGCCAGAAGGGACTGCTGTGATTGCCAATCTCACTTCTGCACAAAGGAGCCTGTCAGATTTCACCCCTAAAGTCCTGCAGCGAGTATTCGGAAACTGAATTACAGCCGAACATCTGGCACAGAAACATCCTTAGTGTAAATCATCTAAATCAGGATTAAAACTTAAATAATGAAAAGCCTCAGTTTTCCTTCTGTAAACAGGTAGGATACAGAAGCCTCCCCAGTACATCAGGGTGACACTTTTACAGCACAGCAGGATGAATTATTAGGAACGTAACTCCTCCACACACGTTTCCACCTTTACTACACATAATGCGAAGTGATTCCATGAATGACAAGGCCATTCATTAAAACATTTCAGGTTTGAAACTTCATTTCTACACTGTAATTTTTTAAACACAATCACAAAATCACATTTATTGTTTTTTTCATTTAAATAATTCTAGCAATCTGTGTGTTTTATCATTATTTATATAGTAAGTGTTAACTCATAACTAATGAAGGATTATTCCTATATGGAAGAGAATCCAAAGTCACATTGATTACATCCTCATTTCTATTTGTAACATTCACTTTTTGCCCTTTGCCTCACATTTTGTATCATCAGATCAAGGGATATATTCGACCCAGGCACATCTGGATAGATGAGCTGAATAAAAAAAGGTTCCCATGACCCTTACTCTATTAGGATATTCAGAAACTTGAAATCGGTGTCCAATTTGCAAGAAACCAGAAATAACCTAAGGTCTGCGAGAGTAAGAATTTGCCTTCATATACTTCCCAATTGTTGTTTCAACACTGGAGGCCAAATTTTCCAAAGCTGCAAACACAAACTGGAGGTGAGAAGAGGCCAAATGTATGACTGTTTGTCTTTTCTGAAATGTTGCCCTACTACAGCCTTAAAGACAGCAGTTTTATATTGTACTAAAGCATGGAAATTCAAGCTAATTAAAATCACATTAAAAAAAAAAACAAAACACATTCAAATCGCCTTCAAAACACAGCTCTCATAACTTGGTTTTAAAATCAGCCTTGAAACTTTGTTATTTATTTCTGCTGCTACTGATAGCTGATGTTTATCCACCAAATGTGTCACAAATAGATAACAGATTAAACTATGGTTTTCAAATTTATTAGCGTTTATAAGAGAGGCTTCTCACAAAATTAAACATCCAGCTTTTCTCTTGGTGCCTGTTCAAAATCTTGGACAGCTTATCTTTACAAAAAAAAAACATTTGAGGCCAAATTTGATGTAAATCTTAAAACACAGCATAAAGTTACTTTTAAAAATTATTATTTTGAGTGCACAGATTTTTCTCCCATTTTCAATGCAAAAGAAAAACAATTTTCATTCCCCGATAAAGCATTTTTAATTTGAAATGGTTAAGTACTAGAAGTCAGCAATCTAACACAATGAAGACACAATATGAGATATGAAGCTTCATAGCCCACCTTTCTTCTTGACTGGCATTCTTCTTCCTACTTCTGAATCTGGTTGCAAGCACTTATTTACAGGTACTAACGAAGTACTACTGGAACACTCTGCAAGGTCAGGAACTGACTATCTATTGCAGACCACTTCTACCGTTCAGTAAGGAAATGCAGCTTCAATCTTCATTTCTATGAATACTTGCTGTTCCCTTGGATTGGACTTGCGATGTTCTCCACAATTAAAAAAAAAAAGGGGGAGGGAAAAGAAGCTTTTTGATTCTTTTTAAAGAGATGCTTTCAATTTCTTTAAAATATATTTGACTCTATAAAAATACAAGAGCAAACGTTCCTTGGCAATATAAAACCTTATTATAACTCCTCTTCTGGCAGCAAAGTTTGAAAATTAAAAGATTTTATGCAATACAATTAAGGCACAGTCCATCTCTAGGCAGCTGTCTCAATACTCCACCTGTACATGCTCAAAAACATAATATTTGCAGGACAAAAACGCCCAAGTAATCCAAATAAGGAGGAAGACAAAAACAATCCAAAGCGCCTCTTTAAGCTCTTTCACTTCTTGAAATAATTTTGCTAGCTATGTATTAGGAGACTACACAGCAGACTGAAAAGATCCCTTTTTCCTCACCAGACAAGAGCCTTCAAATATCACCCTCTTACCCAACAGAAGTCACTGGGCAGACACTTTCGTTTTTATTATCTGCAAGCCACCCAGCCTTACGGTCTTTAATGTCCCTCTGATCCTCCCATGTATTAAAAGAGAGGATTGAAATGAGGAAAGCAATCCCTTGACCTGGAATTATTAAAGTGACAGTGCTGCCCACTGGGCACTTGGGCAAAGCAGATTGCTTTATACTGGAGTTATTTACTTCATGCCATTCCTTCCCTTGCACAGCAGCAGCCACCTCGTGAAAGAGGAATAAGGAGAGTTAGGAGAAGAGCTTCACAAAAGGTTCATTTTCAGAGATAATGAAGTATTAATGAAATAAAAAGCAAGCCATGAGATCAGTCCGGAGTTTCCCACTCAGAAGCGCAGCTGGTTGGCTTCAGTATCAGCCTCTCTCTCTCTCCCCCTTTTTCTGCAAAAACAAAAAGAGAAACAGAAACGGGATAGATTTTCCTCATCTACTTGGTTAAGGAGAAGTCTGAGAAAGGCGGACAAGCTCCGAGCGCTTCCGTTCCCCGCGAGGACGAGGAGCGGCGGCGCACATGACAGGGCTTTGCCGTGCATCCTCTTCTCGGGGACGCGGGAGCTGCGTGTGTGACGGGGCGGCTCTGCTCCGCTCTCTGATGCTCGCAGCTGGCATCTGTCCGTCCCCGCATCCCGCGGGCAGGGACTCGGGGGCTGTCCCCCTTCATCCCCTCCCCACTCCACCCTCCCCCGCTTCTCTGGAACCCAAAGGGGTCCGCCTGCTGCTTTCCGAGGCGAAACAAGACACACAGGGCTGGCTGGCTGGCTGGCTGCGGGACTGGCATGGGTGCAGGTGAACTGGCGGAGCCAGGCTGGGTTTACGGACGAGGACAATTTCCCCCAGGGCTGCTGAGGGACAAGCGACAGGCAGGGGCGG
>NW_005054302.1:14538226-14539796 GCF_000277835.1 Geospiza fortis
CGGAGCGGGGGCAGTGACTGGTGGCGGTGGGGTTTGAAGGTCGGGGTCGAGCCGCAATTTCCCGGCGTGAGGGTTCTGACCTGAGCCGGGCCGCGGGGCTTTGGGAGGTCTCCCTCTGCCTCCAGCGGCGCGCAGGGCTCAGGGAGAGGGGATCCTTACAGCTTTGTGACGTGCTGTCTGTGGGATCCCAAAGCAGGGGTTTGGGGACTCTCCTCGGGCGGCCTGAAGCGATCCTGCTGCGATCCTGCCCGCTCTGCCCGCTTTCTCCGCTGCTGCGTCCTGCCAAGCCCCAGCCGAAGCAGGCTCGGTCCCATAGGCCGGGCTTAGGACACAGCCTTCACGTTATAACAGCAACTTCAGGTCAGTATGAGTGGCACAGTAAGTCTGGGAGAATTTCCTCTGCAGTAAAACGTGTAGGAAAAGAAGCACTTGAATCACTAAACTCCAAGTGTTGTCAAGATATTACTTCCCATTCTCCTCAATAGAACAGGGAGAAAGTATGAATAAAAGCTCAGGGGTTGTGGTAAGGATGGGGAGATCACTCACCAATTACCATTACAGTCAAAACAGTAAACTTTGGGGAAATTGAATATACTGTCAATCAAATCAGAATAGGGTAATGAGAAGTAAAGCTAAATCCTCAAAACACGTTCCCTCCACCCCTCCCTTCACTGCTGTTTTTCTCTATGTCTTCCTCCCTCTTAGAAGTGCAGGGAGACAGGGAATGGGGGTTGTAGTCAGTTCATCACGTGTTGTCTCTACCACTCCTTCCTCCTTGCACTCTTTTCCTTTTCCAGTATGTGGTCCCTTCCACAGGAGGCAGTTCTCCACAGACTTCCCCCACAGGCTACAGTTCTCCATGAACTCCTCCAGTGTGGGTCCATTCCACAGGGCTCAGTCCTTCAGTAGTGGTGGCTGTTCCAGTGTGGGTTCCCCATGGGCTCGCAGGTCCTGCCAGGAACCCACCCCAGCTTGGGCTCCTCTCCCCATATGGCCACATATCCTGTCAGGAGCCTGCTTCAGAACAGACCTTCCACTGGGTCACAGCGTCCTTTGGGCATCCACCTGCTCTGGCATGGGATGCTCCAGGGGCTGCAGGTGGATCTCTGCTCCCCATGGTCCCCCACAGGCTGCAGGGGCACAGCTGCCTCACCATGGGCTGCGTCAGGGGCTGCAGGGAATCTCAGCTCCAGCACCTGGAGCAGCTCCTGCTCCTCCTTCTGCACTGACCTTGGGTTCTGCAGGGCTGTTCCTCAAACATGTTCTCACTCCACTTTTCCAGCTACTGTTTTTCAGCAGTTTGTACCCTTTCTTAAGTTCCCCACACACACCACCATTGTAGTGGCTGGGCTTAGACTTGGCCAGCAGCAGGTGTGTCCTGGAGCCAGCTGGAACAGACTCTGTCAGACATGGGGCAGCTCCTGGCATCTCAGAAACCACCCTTGCATCCCCCCTGCTGCCAAAACCTTGCCACACAAACCCACTGCAACTGTAGGCTTTCTCATTTATTGGCTGGTGTTTTTCCTTACAGGTCTGTTTGACAGTCAAGTCAATTTAAACCTGGAGTATT
>NW_005054302.1:14539878-14548311 GCF_000277835.1 Geospiza fortis
GGAAAGAGTCTAAATGTTTATTTGATTCATACTGGGGCTATGTAACTTGGATTACATCTGGGTTTTTTTTCTTTATGATCCAGAACTTCAAGATGACAGGAAGAGAGTTTCTTGAACTAGATTCTCCACAGCAAAGACTAATTTTGGAAAGATTTAAGCGGATGGAAATCATACAAAAGTTGTTCAATGAGCTTCCTAAAGCAGATCAGTAAGTGCTGGTAAAATAAATGAAGAGAAGTGCATCAGACATTTCAAGTCTTGAAGGCTTTTCTTTTTCCTTATTCTTGTATTACAAATTCTCCTTGCAGTTACAAAATTAGTTAATTTTGCAGATGCTTGTTATTGTCCAGAACAGACGACTTGTTTTATGTTTTTTCAATATGGTTATTTCAGTGTTGGCTCTGGTGCTGCTCAGCTGGTTTCTGGCGTGTGCTCCCCATTGCTCAGGGTTCTGTGATGGCTGATCAGCCCTGACTGGCTCTGAGCATTCTCACAGTCCTGTGCTAGAGCTAAAAAATTTTCTAGGGAACTGAAATGTGATTCTGCTGGAGTCATCTTGTGTCCAGCAGGGCTGGCCTGCAGCCAGAACTGAGTGAGCATCATCCTGCTGGTTTCTGCATTTCATTCTGCACCGCTTCCGCTTCAGGAAGGCAAGACTAAGGTATCCAGGTGGTGGTGGAGGAGTCAGCTGGAGTCCTGCAGGCTCACCAGCAGGGTTCTGTACAGCACAAAGCCAGCTAAATGCCTTCTGGGCCTCACAAATGACATTTTGGTTTGTGATACTGCATGTCACTGCAAAACCTTACTGGACCTGAGCTGGTTCTGTTATGAGCCATTTGCATGCGTGTATCAGCTTGGATAAATTTTTTAGAAATAAGAGTAATCAGAAGCTTATTTTATTTATATTTTTTAATAGGACTAAATGGCTGGCTAAACCAACTGCTGGTAGTAACACAGGGCCTCCCCACAGAGGTGAGAAAGCAAAGGCTGCAACTTTGTGTAGGATCTGCTGCCCTCACATTCAGCCTCCAAAACTCCTTCTCCAGGAGAGCAGGGGAGGCAGATACTCAGTAGTGATGTGGTAATGCCTGGATAGAAACTCTGGACTTATGGATTGCTGGGCCTTGGAAAGAAGTAGCTGCCAGTCACTGGCAGGACTTAGAGCTTGTATCCAAAGGAGAGCTCACTGATGTCTGGAAAGGAAGAGCTGCAGTCAAACTGAGAGTTCCTGCTTACCCAAGCACTTGTTTTTAACACTAGGGAGCTCAAACAAAGAAAAAACCACAAACCCCAACTCTTCCATCCTCCTTTCCTTTTCTTTTGTGCAGTGTAGCAGTTCTGTTCCTCACTAAGTAGATTCTGCTGGTCCTGGGTACATTAATTTGCTTTGGGTACTTAAATATGCTGCTAAAATTTTCATCTCAGCCCTCCATATTTATTGATGTGTTTGCCTGTGTATCACTGCCTGTGATTGTAAAGGTAAAATTTGAATTTTCCTATTCAAAACAAGAAATAGTTGGTGTCCTTGATGTCTGACATTTTTAATGTTTAAAGTTTTGCGAGATTAGCAAGTACATCTCTGAAATCTTTTCTGTAGTGCTTAATATTACTCAAAACATTAGAATGTAGAAGAATTGCGAGTGGATTGACTTGACTTTTTAAAATTATATATTTTATTGTATATATATTTCCTCATTTCTTTTCTGAAAACATTATCATTAGAAACATGCTTATAAGGAGAGCTTTAACGAAGTTTCCATTAACTATAATAATGGGGGGAAAAAATTGTACCAACAGCTTCTCAACCTGTCACTTCACTCTTGAAGTGTGTGTAAACTCAGGCGTATAACAAAGGATGCTGCACTGGCTGCTTTTGAAAGTAGTTACTCTCCATTTTGCATCAGTGAGAGATTTATGTCCCTTACCCCTTGTTGCAGGATTTTCAGAAGAGAATTGTAGTGTTGACTCAACTAAACTTTTTTACAGTTCTCAGTTGCTGAAACAACTTCCCTTCTTTCACAGGAACCTTTGTAATCATGGAAAATACTTCCTAGCAGCAAATTCAAGCTTATGTGGCTTAGCAGCAAATAATTTCTTCAGGAGCATCCTACATGTCAGAAAGGCTTCCCTGGTGTCTGCTATTCCAATGGCTGTTATTCCGTTTCTTTCAACAGCAGCAATTTATGAAGCTTTTGTGTATGACCCTTTATTTTCAGGTAAACACCACTTTATTCTTTTTTTTTTTTTTTTTTTGAAAGGGCTTTGCTTTCTGTTCACAGTGTAAGACTAGAGGAGCTTTTTCTCCCTGCAGAACAGTGCTCTTAAACTGTTGTGGTCTTGAAAAACCTCAGTTTGTAAAGCAGAGTTTGAAAAACAGAATGCATTGGACAGCAGTGAGTTCTCAAAGTGGAGTGAGAAAGGAGATACGTATGTTTATATACATTTTTTAAAAAAATTCTTTTACACATTACTTATTTTCAGCATTTTTCACTCAGTCATGTAAAAGTGACCGCAACAGATTTCAATTTCCCCCCATCTGTACAATTTCATTTCAAGGTCAGCTTTCGAATGATAAATTCCTCATAGGTTGGAGTGGGAGTGATTGGTTTTGGTTTTGTATCAGTTTTTTGTTTTGGAACTGTTTTTGTTGTTGTTTTGGGGGGTTTCTTGTTGTTGTTTATTAAAAGAGTCCTCCTTTATAATTTTTTGCATACCTGTACAGCTTGGAAGTTTCTGTCAAGAGCCTGTTTTCAGGTTCTTGCATGCAGCTTATAAACTGATGTGGTGGAGCATGTTTGGATGTTGACAGTGTAATATGGTTTGCCACCCAGGTCAGCTGAACTGTGAGGTCTGTGCTGTGATCAGAGGAGGATTAGTAGGTGCAGTTATGGGTGGTTTCTATCCCATTTTCCTGGCTATCCCCTTGAATGGAAGCCTTGCAGCCAGGTATGTCTTATCTGCAATGTATTGATTGAAATGTATTTATGGGTTAATGTTCAGCTCTCAGTGTAAATTCTGTAGATATTTGATTTGTGCACATTTGTCTTCTTGTAGACATTTAGGATGTGGAAGGAGATAAACATTAAGGTCATCTAATTACAAAATGAAGTTTGTAAGAGCTACACCAAAGTGAAAGAAGATCTGCAAAGTGATCCATTGGGAAGCCCTTGTGTTTAGCAGGAGCCTTCCAAGTCTCCCAGGCTGTGCCTGGATGTGTGCTGTCATCCTGCCACCACTGAAGGTGGCTGGACAGCCAAGAGACCTCAGTGACCCTGGCCAGTGCCCCAAAGTCCCTGACATGTCATTCTGTGTGGTTCAGAGCACAGCAAGGGCAGGGCGAGGCTTGGTGAGACAACGGCATGGTCAGGATGTTTTAAAGCATTTAGGCAGAGAGCTCAGTACTGAATTTAACATAGGAGAAGGAAGAGAAAATTACTATCTACATAAATATTTATGTTAAATCTTTACACTTACATGGATAAAATGTTTATACCACTGTTTCTATTGTTTAGGTATATGTCAACTCCCTTGCCAGGGAAAGAAAACCTGTTACGCTACTGGCTCACAACTTCTCAGCCTGTCTTCAGAAAGATGAGTCTGGGCATACTGGTACAGGCTCTGACTGGATTATATCTTGCCACTAAACAGCACGGAATATATATCAAAATGCTGCTGCAGATGAACAGTAGCAGGGATCCTGAAGAGCTACCTGAGTGAAGTAAAGCAACTTTTTAATTGCCTTGGATAAGTAACCATAATAAACAAGAAAAAGAAGTGTTGCTGTGTCTTTTTAATACAAAACCAGTCTCTGTACTGGCATTTTTTAAGTTTTGAACTTAAGTGCAGGTTAAACTTTTCGTTATGCCCAGTTTAGTGTATACACCTGAATAGCAGACAGGTGTGTTGCTTTGGAAATGGGATGCAAGAAAGCATTTATAGTCCCTGCTTAATGTTTGGTTCTAAGGTGATGCTACAACTTTTAGAAGCTGTAAAAAATGAGTATTCTTGAAAAAGAGGTTTTTTCCTTCATAATGCAAACCATAGAAATTTATTAAAAAAACAAAACAAAGAAAACCAACAAAACAAAACAAACAACCTAAAAAACCCCACAACCAAAAGGGGGAAGACCAAGGCAGGGTTTTACTAGGGATCTACTCAAAATCTGAGTACTTTTCTCCCTTTTCCCCATTCAGCTAGCACAAAACTTCTGTCAAGATTACCCCTTTTACCCTGTTAGACGGGTCACACTGTGGAGAACACTTTTATCACAGAACAATCAGGAGTGATAGTCCTGTCGTGCTTCCCAGCATATCAAAGAAACAGCCTTTGGCCTTGTAACCATTTTGCCTTGAAATTAAGTCTTTTTCTGAAGGATGGTGCTATGGTGAGAGGCCTTTGAGGGCCAGTGCCATTACTGGGGTATCTCAGCTATGTTTAAGATCAGTGGTCCAGAGTAATGCATTTATGAGTCAGGTGTGTCTTCACACTGGTGGCTGTATGTTCCAGGGCAATAGAAATTGCAGCTCTCCTACTGCATGAGGTGTCCTTAATGTATTCTGCAGTCTGAGAGTTAATTCGGGAATTCTACAGAAGCAATACTCCCAATATGATGTAATGGTCTTAACCCACCATAGGTGGAGGTTGGCTTCTTCTCTCAGGCAACAAGTGACAGGACAAGAGGAAATGGCCTCAAATGGTGCTAGAGGAGTTTGAGGTTGAACATCAGGAGGAATTTCAGGAATTTAGTTTCAGAAAGGCTTGCTGAGCATTGGAATGGACTGCCCAGGAGGTGGCAGGAGCCACCATCCCTGGAGGTGTTCTAGAAAACACCGGATGAGGCACTTGGTGCCATGGTCTAGTCAAGGAGCTGGTGATGAGTAAAAGATTGGACTTGATGGTCCTGGGGGTCTTTTCCAAACCTAAATGGTTCTGTAACTGTAAAAGCTGTACAGTTCCTGGTCAACAGTCACTTCAGTAAAATTCTAGCATCCCCTGATGCACATGGAAATATTTATTAATGAGAACTAAGAATTCAGCATTGAGACCTTTGAAAGGGGTTAAAAATTATGCTGTAATGCTGATGAAAATATATTGAAGGAATTTCATAATCTTTATCTACCTTTTCCTTAAAAATGGGTCATTACAGCAGGAACATGACACATTCTTTATCTATACCCAGGAGCAGCAGCAATACAGTCTCTGTTAGGTAGAGATCATTTAATTTTCTTGATTCAAAGTGTTGCTGTGTCACGTGGTGCTCCCATCTGCCTTACCTTACTCACCCCGACTGGAGATTCCCAGGGACCAAGTATTTTACATGACAGTGCATTGTCATATCTCCGGAAGCCACCAGACTTTAACCAACAGAACCACTTACCTGTGATAATAAAAACATAAAATAAAGGCGTTATTGTGCAATGGCATCTTTAAGAATGACAATGATTGGCTCATTGATTATTTTACGTTTTTAACATTATATAGTTAAAATACTGTAAACAGATTCCAGTGCTAATTAAAGGGTGAGATTCAAAAGGATCTTCCTTCCAAATACTACCTTCATTTTGGTATAAATTGAAGTGATAATTATCCTCAGTCACCAAAATGCATGTTCTGATCTTTAGTGGTCTGACCTGGACAAACCACATCCTTTTAGATACTAATTTCTTCAAGTGAAAGGTGAAGATTTTATATTAAAAAGAAAACATTCCTCATTCCTCAACATTTTACTAAGTTGCAAAGACTGATAGTTGTTTCCAGCATCACTGATGAGCATACAAATTGCTGGCATGTACTTTACATGTTCAGTACTAGTCACATCAAAGGGCAGCTGAACACTCCTGAGACTAGAAAGGTGGTGTGTTCGTGAACAAGGAAACTTTTCAGTTACACCTTCTGTACCTCTCCTTAAACTGCTGAGGGGAAGAAGTGTTCTCAGAGTCAATCAATAACATCTGAAATTGTTTCAGAATTCTACAGGACAGCGAGATGCTATCCTGGTTCTGGCATGCACGCATGTGGAAGAGTGCCTACACAGGAATCTGGGAATGTTCCTTCCATTCCCTGTTTCATACACAGGATATGACCTATCTCCTACAACCCCCAAGAACCAGTCCTCGGCCTCTGACAACTGTAATAAAATCCCCACAAACACTGAGTGAGAACAGGTGTTAGTTGGATCCTTTCTTACACCCCTGTAGTAGAAACAAGCCTGGCACAGGCTACATATCCCACAGAAAGGACTTCAGGCTACTCCAAGTCTGAACTATGGCCAAAAGAATGCCAAGAATAGCTACAGATAAGAGCCAACAGAAATACTAAAAAAGCTCCACTTTTTTCTTGCAGATGGACCATTCTAAATGCTGTGTCATCATTACAATGTATTCTACTTCTGCAAATCCTCCTGGTACACGTGCAAGTCCTGCCCTTGGCATCCTCCTGCTAATGAGCACAGGCAGTTATTTCTCCACATTTGCATATCTCACTTAAACTGGGTGGAAAAATGTAGAATCAGCAGCTGGTAACATGCAATTTTTGCACAGGGTATTCTTTAAACAGAGTCCATTTGAATAGCTCCCATACCTAACATATCCTTCAGACGTTTTACAGTGTAACTAATAGTAATACAGCCCTATAACCAGAATATTGCTGATTCCAGAAAACCTCCAGAACTACAAACATCAGAAAACACAGCATTTGAAAAATCAGTAAATGTACAAAGGGCCTTTGGATTTTGCCAAAGATCTCTGTTTCACAGGAAAACTGATTACAATTTTGACAAATGGCATGAGAAATCTGATTATCTGGAAATGCCAAGTGCTGGAACATGGCTCCCTGCATTTCCTTTGATATCATCTCTCCAGGCAGCTAGATTACAGAAGCAACAATTTGTTTTTTAACTCCCGGGTACTGCAAACCTCTTCAGAGGAAAGAGAAGTTAATTTAGAACACTACCAAGAGTCACAGCACCAGGATCAAACTCCAAAGGACTAAAGGAGAACTGAGCATGAAGTTGTTTCTTATTTTAATACTAAATAGTCTTCAAGTGACTCTGTTGAGAAGAAAAGAAGGGTAAATGCAGGTAGCATAGCTGTGCAGCTGAACACTGGCAGCACTTTGTTCTGTGGTACATACAATTTACCAAACACATTTCAGTGCTGAAACACAGAATTTTCTACAACTAGATACCAAAAAAAGCAGAGCATGCCAGTATGCTTTTACATTTTTATGCAGTATTTTTTGTGAAATGCTCCTTTTCATCAAGCTGCAGACCTCTTTCACTGGAATCCCATCGTGCTAGAAAGCCAGTGCACTATTTTAAACTGTCCTCTACAAATAAAGCATTTAAGATGAACAGAAATCTGAACATACAGTACATGGCCCACTCCAGAGCCATGAAAACGTTCTGTCCTTCCAGCACTGTCAAACCTTTTGTTTTTAACACTCACTTTGGTGCTTAGTGTGGAAACAGCAATTTGATGAAAGATTGTGATTCAACAGCATGTAATTAACCAGTCATGAAAGTTCTGAGCCTAAAAATAGAACAGAAAGGAGAAAGATGCCAATAAAACACAGAAGGGTTTATGTAAGTATTTTAGTCCTCCATGGTACATTGATCAAATATATCCATATTAATAAAAAATTAAGAACTATAAAATACAAGAAGTGCTGATTCTCAGAAGTCCAGCTCTATCTGCAGTTCAAGGAATAACATCTTTGTGTTGTCCTCACCACAGAATTACCTTTAAAGACAGAAGAGCAAGAACATTTCTCCTGCATACCCTAATCCATTTTATCTTGTTTTCCAGCTCATGACCCAGAGATAACAGCAACATTTTCCCTTCTGTTTTACCACTTTGTTAAAAGAACCAAGTCATTCATGAAAAGAAAAAGATGAAGAAAACATTTGAGCCCATAAACTGAAAGATCAACAAGTCTTGATTTTATTATGATATTGTATTCTTATCTGAATGGCACATAATTACAAAGAAACATTTACAATATATTTTCAAGTATTAAGTTATGTCATTTCAAGGCTTTCACTTCAAAAAGCTACATTAATAATACACCATACAGATAGTACAGTTGGTTAGTTTCAAATAACTTCCTCCCTTCTATTTGGTTTAAATATGATTCAGTAGGCACTAGAAATGCCTGCAGCCACTGACTTTCTTGGGACTTGACCTTGTTCTTGTAGCACAATACATCATTTTGCATGTCAGAAAATCAGCTGCTCTCAGACACAGCCACAGGTCGTGTCACGACAGAGCATTGTGCAGGTTCACAGCAGAGGCCAGAAGAACTGTCCCTGACCCTGCCATTCAGCAGTGATGCGACAAGAAAGAATGCATGTTTAATTAACTTAAAAAACACTCCTACACTGAAGTAACCATAAAAATGCCACTGGAACATCCCATGCTTGCTACATTAGTGTTT
>NW_005054302.1:14548364-14551064 GCF_000277835.1 Geospiza fortis
TTTCCCTCAAGCACATTAAACTGAAAAATGAAGCACATTCATGAAGTTTGAGCTAGGCAGGTTGAGATTAGGTTGAACCTAAATTATTTCCATTTTGCATATCAGTCAGTGCAGGTCCTGGTGGTTAACTCTGACTCCTGTGCACTGGTATAACCCATCAGTTACAGCAGAGTTACCCAAGTTAAGACTGAAACTCTGAACAGCCCTGTTGATGCCACCACAGAGGTGTAAGGTCACACATATCCCACTAAGTCTCTTTTGCGCTGGCAATATCCCCTGAACAGATGGAATTTGGCATACAGTGGAGTAAAACCTGTTTGATAGACTACTGCCTTTTAAAAAAATCATCTTGGATGACAGTAAATAATCCCAGCATTCAAATTCTTTTTTTTTAATCAAAGACAGCAAAAGCCCTGTTACCTCTTTATTCTCATTTCTTATACTACCTTTTAAAATAAAGCAGGAAATGTGGCCAGCAGCTGGTCCCGTCTCTTCTGCCCCAACACAGCTGAATCCACTTTAGCATAAAGAAAAACAAGGATGCTAAATACACAAATACTTTATCACACAGTGATGTTTCACAAAGAAAAATCAATCTCCTTTTCTACTGATGAACACGTGACAGGGTCTAGCACCAATAAAGCAAATGACTGGGAGAAAATGCTTTCACCTACTTAGCCTTAAACACAAAATTTAAGGCTTTCAGAAACACTAAAGAGCATAATTTTTAAAAAAAAGAAATTTATAAATTAATCTGTTTTAGAAAAGTATTCTTTGTGAAACCTCACTTTACATATTATCATTTTCACAATCCTTCTTCCCCCAACTGACATACATTTAAACAACCTAAACATTATAATACAACTGAAAAAAGAACCCATCTTTTGTAATAGGGAGAAACACTGACTACTACAAGAAAACACACACTATTTTTTTGTCAAACTATTTTTCCTCCTATCTCAGGAGCAGTTATGGAGCATTTTTCATATCATTAGCCTCAAGACACATATTCGCTCATCTCCAAGCTGTGCTTAATTATATCAGGTTATGGATTTCTGGATACTGTAAGAGGCTGAATTAAGAACTCTACAGTAGAGTTAAGCACATGCATATACATGCAATATTTTTAAAATTTAAAGCTACTCTGAAGTAACATAGGAATTTCAGTGTGCATGGGCACAGGGATTTACTTATGGGAAGGTAAAGTAGTAAGTTACTTCGATGCACTGATTCTTCAAACCTAATTCTCCTTAGAGGCCATGCAAGAGTAACTCCTCTATGTGAGGATTCCTCTGCAGTGATTTAACCAGTGCTCAGGCTGTTTCATCAGGTAAAACTCTGAACTGTGAATTAGATCAAGCTAGAGAGGGGCTTTTGAATGGTTCTGTACATCCCTAACACTAGACAGCATTTTAAACCAACAGGTCACAATTTCCTTTTCTTTTTTTCATTCAAAAAGCAATTTACTTAGACTTTTGGGACAGTCCCCTGTAATAAAAGACTGTAAATGTCACATCCCCCTTATTAGCATGTTTTTCTTTTTCCACTCATCACATACTTGGTTTAATAGGAAATTTCCATTTCAAATGCAGTTTTTTAAAATTCAAAATGTAGCTCCTATATTGGCTACTATGTAGCCAATGTAGTTGTTTCAGAAACGAAAACAGGAAAACAGCTAATGAGACTGATGTGATTGTAACCTTTACTATAAATTGTCATCCAGAACTAGAAACATTTTGGCAGAGTAGGCCAAGGACCAGAGAAATAATTTTCTGAACCAGTCATTACAAGAGACTGGGATAAGCAAAGCAAGCTGTCTGATACCACATTATGGGAATATATTGATCCTTACCAGGTTGCGAGGTGGAAAACGACTGTTCTTTAACCCCTACACAACGGAGCCTGGCAGGGCAACCACCTAAAAGAGAAACTGTCAGAGAGGTTTTAATAGTAATGTATAACTGAGATGCAGTACAATTTTATATGCATGCTTTCTTTTGCCGATCATTACTATTTTCTTAAGTCTGTCCAGTGATGATGTCATAATGGAGTTTTTGTTTGGTTTTCTAAGCAAGCATTTTCGGCTCCTCAGGATAAGCAGGCTAGACATTATCTGACTCAAGACCGGGTAGTCAGCATTATCTTTACTGCGAAGCGGAGCCGAGCACACCTTCATGCATCAAGTCGGCATGATCTTTTCACCCAAGTGCTGCGAACGGGCTCTGGCGGCACCTCCGCGTGTGCACCACGCGCCTGTCAGTCTGCACGACCACTGTCGCACTGCTGCACGCAGCTCTGCGCGACTCCCATCGCCAAACAGGCTCACACCACTACCGTCCACACGCCAGATTTACAGGACCTTAAACCAAGGCCACCGTCTGGCTCCCAACGTGCCGTTCGAGAGAATTTTTGTTACCCTGGCCACTTAAGTAAGCGCCAGGTTCCCCACCTTTGCATCTCCCCCAATACCACCCCATCACCACTGTATGGATTCTTTTCCTGCGCACCATCGCCTGCTTCCTCCGCCGCGACGCGAGGCCCTTACGGGTGAGAACCCCACGAGTACTTGCAGCAGGTACTTGACCCTACATTTTGAAGGAGGCCGCTGCCCGCCGAGCACAGATGGAGCAGAACTCCACCGACACCTGATCCCGGTCCACGTGCAGGCAGATCCCGCCGGGGGCCGCCCACTCCTCCTCC
>NW_005054302.1:14551887-14598818 GCF_000277835.1 Geospiza fortis
GGGGGGAGCGAGGGCGGTGGAAGCGCCGCGCGACTGCGCCCGCGCGCGGGAAAGGCGTCTGGGAATGGGGTTGGAGGGGGGAAGCGTTCCCATGTGTGGAATATGTAGAAGTTGTCTTGAGAGAGGATGTTCTTTGATGTTTGATCTTTGTATACTTTCAGGTCTAAACAACTAGAAGGGAGATCCGTGGAATAGCGAGCAGCCAACAATCTCTAAGGGATCTCCAGGTGTTAGAAGGACAAATGAATTGTCACTAGGATTGCCTTCTTAAGGTTTAGGGCTCAACGTGTTTCAAAGACCTCAGACCTAGGGGGAGGTTAACAAAGCTTGGGAAGAAGGATGTACTGCTGATAGTGGACACAAAGAATGCAGAATTTGTGGGCCACAAGAACATCAGGCAAAACTCCCACGATAAGGAATAAATTCATAAACCCAACTCAGCAACTGTGCTAAATCAGTTCTGACTGAGTAAAATATAATTCCAGCAGGGGGATATCCCAACTACTAGCTCATGGACTACCCACTCCAAAAAAAGAGAAAGACTGAGCATGCAAACTAATTAGCAAGAGAGAATCATTAGCTGATAGAATACTAATTAATAAGAGAATTAGGTAACTTTTAGCTTCTAACATGAATTCCCTTGTTTGCTAAAACATAAATAGTTAAAAATTTTGATAGTCACTGTGTTTGATTTGTGGAATACCACCAAGCACCCAGGCTTGTGCAAATCTGAAATAAACGAATGTGTCACATGTGTAGTTACTGGCTTGTTGCACACCAGGTAACAAATCCAGTTTTTGTGGAGAGCAGGGTGACAGGTGTGGGAGGCTGGGCGTGTAAGGGAGATGTGTGTGGTTTGGGTGAGGAGAGGTGTGTAGGAAATGTGGGAGTGCAGGAGGGGCGAGTGTGAGTGATGGGGAGTGCAGGAGGGAATGGGGGGCAGTGACAAGGGGTTTGTGTGTGGGGCAGTACATGGGAAGGTCTCTCACACCATTGCCAAAGGGTGGGAAGGGGATTCCCTGAAGAGTGCAGAATGTGGGGTCTTTCACACCACACCCCATGGCTGGGGCAGAGGCCTGTGGGGCTGTTCTGTGACACAAGCAAGCGGGTGTCCTCTGCTCAGATTTAGAGTATTTAGCACCTGGTTCCAGGGTCCCTTGGACCAGAGGGATACAAGTGCTCCTCCTTGTCAAGGGACTAACTCAAACAGAGCAGCCAGCTCTCAGACCAAGGGTGTAACGTGAGTCATCTGGGGTTTACACTGTAGCTGCCAGCACTGAGATTAATGAAATGTATGTGTGGGGTGGGCACCTCGGAGCAGGGGAGTATGGTTAAAAAGTAGGAGAATGTGGTCCATAAAACACCTGTGGAATGACACTTGTAGGAGCCAGGATCAGAAGAAATGCTGTGGTTCATCACACAGGAGGTAGTAGAGCAATACTTCTCACCTGGCTTTGCCTGGGTTCAAGGGAAGTCCAGAGGAGTTCAGGAGAAAGGCTGCTAGCAGCTGCTGCTTAGGTAGAGTCAGAATCACAGAATGGTTTGGGTTTTAATGGACCCTAAAAATCACCTAGTTCCAACCCCCCTGCCTTGAGCTGGTAAACCTTTCACTAGACCAGGTTGCTCAGAGCCCCATCAACCTCACACTGAACACTTTCAAGGATGGGGTCATCCACAGCTCCTCTGGGAAGCCTGTGCCAGAGCCAGAAACCACATCTGGTTCAGCCAGTCCTTGAGCTGGTCACTGGCCTCCAGACCTGCTGCTTCCAATCATTTCTGTAAATGACCTCAATAGATACCAAGTCTGATACCGTGCTATGGCTTATAGATACTCAGGACCAAGAAATACTCAATCCCTTTCCTAGATTCTTGAGTCATCCCAAAACATGTGGCAAAGAACTTGAGGTACTCTGGAGGCAGCTGCCTACAGTCCAGGTAGGGGATGCTGTTTGGCCCCTTATGGTGGTTGTTTTGGGGTTTTTTTTTGTTGGAGACTTAAAGAACAAAGCTGAAATTCCATAGCAAAAATCTTCCTTCTTGCCTAAGGAGACCAGCAAGAGAGAGTGGGAGGTCTGTGGATCCCACAGTGCTGACAAGATTTTTCTTTTTGTTAAAAGCTGCCAGATGTGCACAAAATGGAAGAGTGTATCACTAATATTTATCTGTATGAAGCAGCTAAAAACAGGAAAAAAACCCCTGGTGAAACATCTAGAACATCGTCCCATTCTAAGTAACAGATTGAAATCACCCAAAAGACTTGACAATTTATTCTGAGCTGAATGGGGATATAAATACTACTTTGGCACTAAATAGGTTTTAAATGACTGCAGAAATTTGTAAGACTACTAGAAAACTATAAACAGTAATTTGCTTGAGAATCAGTTGTCATATGGTATTATTGGATTACCTATTAAGTTCCTGAATGTAGAGAATTGCAGAGATACTGCAAGGTAGGATTTTCTTGGAGCCTCAGAGCCTCTTACACTCCCAGCCTCTGTTGAACTTCAAAGCAGAATCAAATACAAAAGGCTAAGAGTTTGAGCTTTTGGTCATCTTGAAAAATAAAATGGTTTTAACTAAAAAAATAATGAAAACCTATGATTCAGCAGAGGTTAGTACTAAATAAATCAAATTCATATTTTATGTTTTCCACCCTAATCGTTCATGTCACAGGTTTGACTGGTTCAACGATCCATGTTCAGATTTAAGAGTGTAGTGATTTACTTTCTTAAAGGCGTAATGACAAAAAGCCTACAGAGCTGTCAGTGGAGGAGGGTTTAAGCTGGTGAGGACAGTATAAAGAAACCAGAGGATGGTCCCATGGAGAGGAACAAAATTCAGGCATGTGTTACCACAGAGGCACCTGTTGAGAGGAGAACAGAGAAAAAACTGCAGTTATGCAACAAAGTGACAGAGTTTGATGTTCAGAGCTCTCTCTTTAGTCAACAAACCCATACTGTGCTTTCTGGAAGCATCGAACTGCAGCAGGAGTCCATTGTACACCTGCTTGCTGCGTTCTAGCTGTCCTTGGAGTTCTTGAACCTTTGGATCTTTGTCTACTGCTGCTGCCTCTTTCTTGAGGCACCTTCCTGCTCTCTGCATGGCTTCCTCCACAGTCTCTAGCTTCTCCTCCAGCTTCTGAATCCCCCGCTCCTTATCTTGCAGAGCTTTGCTCCTCTCCATGGCCAGGTTCAGTAGCTGCTCTTTCTCTTCATGTGCCCTTTCCAGCTTAGCCTGCAGCTCACTGCCCTGAGCCCTCTGCTGGCTCTCTGCCTGCTCTGCCCTTGCAGCAGCTTGTTGGTGCCTCTCCTGTAGGACCTGCAGCTGCTCCTTCAGTGAATCCACCTCCTGGGCACAGGCATCTGCAAGTTGGCTCTGAGCTTCCAGCAGCTCCTTCTCTCACTCCTGGGCTCTGTGACTCTCAGAAGCATATTTCTCCTGCAAGGAGCAGAACTGCTGTGAGAGCTTCCTGGCCTGGGCTGCCAGCTGGAGCACTTCAGCTTCCTTCTCCCTCACAGCCTGCCTGAAGAGTGCTTCCCTGTCCTGCCACAGGCGCTTGTTCTCCTCCCACAGCTGCAGGTGCTGTTTTTTTGTGTTCATTTTTGAACTGAATCATCTTTTCATGGTTTTTGACCAGATCCATGAAGCGCCCCTCCAAATACTGAATACAGTGGGTCTGGGTTTTAATTTTCACAGCATCTTCTCCCCTCAGTTTCTCCAGCTCCATGTTGAGCTGCTCCAGGTCTCTGCAGCGTTTGTGTGTGTCATCCACTTTCCTCTTCAGTATAGAGACGAAATGATGATGCTGTTTTAGGTGTGAAAGCAGCAGCACCTCCTCACTCTGCTCCTTAGAGCTCTCACAGAGTTCCTCCAAGCTTTTTGTCAGATCTTCCACATCTTTGCCTGTCTCTGGATCACCTGTGGAGTCAGCCATACCCACTCCTGTCTCCTAAGCCCTGGAGCACCTGTCTCATGCAAAGACAAGATAAAATTTTATGGTGGCTGCTTCTGTTAGTGACACTCAGCATAATTAAATAGTGCCCAGTGGTTGTGTGGCCAACACTGCTGCCATAAGCTGGTGGTGTTTCTCTGGAAGTCCAGAGAAACTGATGTGGGGGAACAGGACCTCCCAAAACCAATGTCAGCCAGCAACTGCATAGGCCTGCTGCCCTCCCCCTCCTCTGGTGCAGTCAGGCTCACTGAGACTCAAGGATGCCAGACTCTGTGAGCAAAAGCAAAGAGTGTGGGCTTAGTATTTATGCAAGCCTATTCATTTGCTGATGACTAGCTTAGCTAATTATTCCTTCTCAAGGCACTGCTGTTGTAGCTACAAGAACTACTATTATATTTAGGTAAAAAGCTTGTAAGTGATAAAGCTGTAGATAATTCCTTACACAATCCTTTTCCTCTGCCTTTATTTCCTCCTACAGCTCTGTATTGTAACTGCAAATAAAACACAGAGGGTTACGTCAAACTTTTAATTGATTTACAAGATTTCATTGCTAGTTAAAAATAACTGAATAGCCTTATCCTGTGCTTAGAGATTTATGAATCACGTAAAAGATCCATACAATCTTAATAAATAGTGAATGCTCTGTGATACAAATCCTCTGTGCCTGGAGAAACAGTTCCTCAACTGAGTTTTCACAGTGATCTGCTAGATTAATTTAGACATGTAATTTTAAAAATCTGGTTCTTCATTTAAAAATAAGGAAAATATTTCTATTACATATGCACCAAAATGATTATTGGTGCTGAATCACACAGCATGCTACCCAGACATTTGAAAAATTAGCCTGCAACTCATCTACAAGCTTTTCATTTGGACACAGACCTGAAACAGCACATGAAACAGCACACTGATAATCAGGTTTTGTGAATTCCTGAGCTTTGACTAGAGGTAAAGATAGGATGTGGGAAGGAGCCAGCTTAAAGTAAGAATGAAAGATAATGGACAACAAAAACTAATAAACCCCAGTGAAGTACAAAGCAATTCACAGCTGTGTAGTAGTGACTTCAGTACAGACACCAGCTCTGCCTCCACCATCCTGCACTCTCTTACTGCTGTTGCTGCCTTGGATCCTTTGCAAATAATGGAGGAGGGGGGAAAGGACTGAAAGGTTTAGGCCATTCAGTGGAAACACAACGAAGAGCAGGGTTTAAGAAGTGAAAACTATTTTCTTACCAGGTATTTTCTTCCTGCTGTCTGTTTGTTGTCTCTCCTATTGTGAGGCTCTGTTTCCATAGAGGTAAGATGCTGAATCCAGTCACTCCAGAGCTCATGACCTCATCCAGGCTGCTTGGAGCCAGGCCAGCCCCACCAGGGTGGCTGAAAGACCTGGCAATGTTTCTTAGCAAACAAACATTGCTGACACTCTCAAAAGCACCCAGATTTGGAAAGGAAAGAGAATTTCCACAAGCTTGAAGAACTCCTTGTTCTCAGCTTACATCCTACACATGCCAGAATCAGAATAGCAGGCTCTGACCTCAGAACACACTGAAGGTCCATGGAAAGTAAAAACAGACCTTGCCCTGAACAACTCGCAACTTTATTTAGCAGCTAATAAAAATCTGGCCAACAGGATAGGGAAGGGGAAAATAAATGCAACTGGAAGAAAACAGTCAGTGCAGGCTTTGCTGAATCCTCTGGGAAGGGATACAAAGGGGAAAGAAGAGAGTGCTGTGAGTAACAGACATGAAGCGCACAAGAAAAGGAAGGCACGGACAGGTTTCAAAATGGGTGAAACCAAAGCAATGGGAGTTGCTGCACCAACTCAGGTTTGCAGCCTTACTTGCAGCAATGAGAGGTTTCTGAACACAGAGCACAAAAGGGGAGCTGGGAGTTTGAAGCCTGTTTTATAGGAAGTGAAAACAGTGTAATTCAGAAGATATACACACATGTATACATGCATATACACACATATGTGCTAAAAAGAGAAATAAATGATGGGCTAAAAGAAAGATGAACTTGTAACATGAAGGAGAAGAGAGGAAGGAACTGTTGTGTTTCTGCAGACAAGAATGAATACATAAAGATATTTTAGGAGTGTGGCTGCTTTGATTCTTTATTCCAGTTCACCTTTATGACAAAGCATAGCTATTAATTTATCAAACTGCCCTTTAATGAGTAGCTAATTATGCGCCTTTAAAATTTTGGTTATGGATGACTAAAGGCTTTCCCTTTGCCTTGAGAACAAAGTAAGTAGTTTCTTGAAACTTTTTGTCTTAATCAACTTCCCAACTCACATTTCTCTGTCAGCATATTATCATACTACTGAAGTTAGGGATTCTGTAGACAATGAAAGGTATTTAAAAACTGGGGAGGAAGTTTTGTACTTAAGGGACAGTTTTTGTTACTTGTCTCAGTTTCTTGGTTAACCTAGATGAGTACCTATGTCATTAGTTAATCAAACTAGTTAATTACAAGTGCAATATGCAAGTAAATCTTGCATTCATGTTCAGGCAGCTTTTCAAAATTTGAAGTTTGGTCTGTTAGTGAGGTGATACAGAGAGTCTTCTGAGATACCAGAATAATTCTGTGTCAGTCTCTAGGAGGACTAAAAGAATAGCAAGACACAGAATGTCTTCTACTTGATCAGAAGACAAATAGATTGTCACTGTCACAAAATAAACATTTTATTTAGATAGCAGTGAAGTTTAGGTATAAAAATTTGGTAGAGTATAGAAGCCAGCAGATTACATGACACTTGTGGCCCACTGTTGAGCAGCCCTTCAATAGTGATTTCTGAGTCAGTTGCTGGCTTTGAGGTTTCTGCAAATTTGGAGGCAAAACACAGGCAGGTCCTGCAAATGTGGAGCCTTAAGACCCATCTCTACAAGTGAGCCTAAAGCTGATTTGACTTCACAATGTATTTGAGCTTCACAGGAGATAAAACTGCAACACAACCATTAATTCTGTGAAACTGTAGGTCATGTTCACAGCAACCTATGTTTTCAGATGAAAAATTTATTCATGTAGGGAGCAAATACAAATAAATTAGGTGCCTCTTCTTTTTCAGAATCACCATCCTTTCTGGAGTGACTCTTCAAGAATATAGAATCAAAGCAGCAGCTGTACCATTTTGGTAAAAAGACATTGTTCTGAAGTGTCATGTGCATGTGTTCCCTAGTCAAAAAGTGTTTTGTATATATCTGACAGAGTGGAAGCTGTAGCAATTACCAATCTCATACAAAACACCTGAAGCAGGAAGATATCAAAGACTGGCAAACTGCTTTTGACACTTTTAGACTCCACAGACTGCCTGGCTGATGTGAGAGAAAGTGGGTTCCCTGGAAGGTTGAAGAGCATCTTTCCTTTTTTTCCATTCATAGTGTATAATATATACCAAGTAGCATTTAAATTTCTATTATTAAATCAAGCAATTGCATTAGAGCTGTGAAGAGCTCCCTTCTCCCTCTACTATAACTGAAGTGAAAAATTTCACCAGCTTTTTGACTTAGCTGGAGTAAATAATTATGCATTTATTTTCAAAAATGTTTTCTGTCTGCATTTGGTTATATTGCATGCTGAATGGCTAACATAAAACACTGGAATGTAATAAAAACTGAATTCCTATTTAGTTTAAATAGGCTGCATTTATTTAAAAAAAGAAAACAAAAGGAATATATTTTTTATTTTATGTATTTATCTACCAGTAGCATGCATTTCTAGAAGTTAAAAACTCCAGTCTTATTTCCTATGCCTCAAAACTAAGCAAAGCCCACCACAGTCCTTCCAGTCTCCTAACGGTGGCGCTGAAGCACAGGTAAGTTCACTTCTTGCAAAAAACCCCAAACTAATGGATACAGGCACAAACAAGTGCACTTTGGAGAATAAATAGCCAACATCCTTGTCATCACTACAATTGGCATATTTAGATCCTTTAGAGTATCACTGGAATTAAAAAAAGTTTCACCTGCACATCTTCGGCACTTAAGACCAAGTGTTGTATGCTGGCAAGATGATTAACACATATATAAAGCAAACCTTTTATAACCCTGATTTTTTACAGTACATTGGAACTAGGTCCTCTGCACCTGGTAGAACACGACATCAACAGTACCACTTCATGCCACAATTCTTTCATTGGGAAAGTAACTTTCATGAAATGTACAATTACAACTAGAGGAACTTTCAAAAAACTAAATTTACATGCCCATATTCCATGCTGGTGAGACCTAACATGGCATAATGAGGATAAAAATACATACCAATGAGCTTTAACACTAATGCTGCTGTCTTATCAGTAAGGCTTCAAGAACAAGCCAAGCAATGTACAGAAACATTGACTTGCTCTTATATTTCTGCTGGTTATTGAGATCATTTAAGGGATCAGAAATGCTTCAGTTAGACAACACAGTCATCCAGGTATCACAGCTACCTCTAACACTGGGTTCTCTAAGCACCTTCTTTCTTGAAGTTGTTTTCAGTGAATAAGAAATTTTAAAATCCCTACAATTTACATAACGATCTGCAAGCAGATGTTTGAAATACAAAGTGACATCTGACAGCACAAAACCAGAACAGTAACAGAGCAGAAACTGTCAAAAAAGCTACTACTGTGTTCCTCTTCCAAGTTCCACCCCCATGCTTTCAATTTAACTCCCAAGGTTTCTTTTTGACACTAACAAATAAAAATCCACCTCATTTAGTCAATTTGGCAACCATAAGCATCCTGAGAGGTAGTGTATCTTCTATCCAGGTGTTTGGAGAGTTCATCATCTTCTTCCAAAGGGCAGTTTCATCTGAAGTAGAATCCATCCAATCTACCATAGTTCCATAGCTTTTGCCTAGAAAAATGTCAGTTTTAAGAGAAAAATTACTTAATCTGCTGCAGAGTTAAGCACAGACAATCAAATTCACCTGCTCTAAAATGGTTACACCTCCTTAGGTAGCTGATCTAGTGGTTTGGAGATCCAGTTCTACATTTTTACTCTTGAGCAATTATGTCAAATACAATTAACAACATTTTCACACAAATTTTGTCATCATTGTCCAGATTTTTTCCTTTTTATCCTTGGTCTTTTTGTCACAATCCCGAGGAGAAGGATGCCAATTGCCCATACATCTGAGAAGACTTAACAATAAAACAGGGTACTGATTTTGTACTGAAATGCAACCTTGGGTACTCTGAAATTCAAATTAAGATTTATTATTCTAATTTGTAATTTAGGTTATTCTGGTGAGCCATGCAAGAAATTAATTTGTGAAGAGTAGCATGTACATTGCATTTCTTGAGAAGACTCCAAACACATGCTCCCCTCAGATCAGAGAGCAGAATGAAAGGGACAAATAGAAGAATTGTATGCATTTTCCTGTTGCTATATCTGCACATCTTATATTGCCCTTATGCTAAAAACTTATTTGCATTTGTAATTTTTCCAATTCAGTATCTTCCAATCTTATCCTGCATTCCTGATCTATCCTTTTATTTCCACCCACTGCTGTCTTTACACTATGTTTTTGCATGAGTAAGTTTGCAAGACATTATCAGATTTCAGGTGCAGGAATACCATAATCTTGTACTTTAAACAGTACCAAATACAATGTATGGCCAGACAAAGGTTTGTGTCTAATATTTCTCCTTGTCAGTCATCCTAACCCTCCTAACATGACTATTATTTACATTTCAGGATCTGTTCTGAAGAATAAGTATGTTACTGAACAAAATTGTTCAAGAGAAAAGAAAGAATGAAAGAAAAGAAATGGAAAAGGGAAAAAAAAAGCAAAGTCTACTTTGTAAATTTAGTATTAATGTGGTGATTGTCCAGTACCTGTTCCAAGGCCAATCCGGAGGCCTCCCAGAAAGTGGTTTGCTAGTTTGTTGTGATCCCAGACTGTGAGTTCTATGCAGGCTTCTTTCAAATCTTCTGGTCTAAAGCCATCATAGACCATGGTGTGGTTGAATACTGGGTTTGTAGTTTTTGTAACCGTCCTTGTTTTCTGGCGACTTTTTCTGCTGGTGTCTGGAAGAATGGTACTTCAGAGAGAAAAAGCACTGTCAGTTTGCACTTGCACAGCACAGCCTGCATTAAACATACTGAAAAGGTAAAAGCTTCTGATTAACTGTGTTTTGCATGGTAAAATAGGACTGAAGATAACACTGCTTTACAGAGAGGGAGTGAAGGGTGATATTCTCAGCCCCTTACAGGAAATACTGGCAGCAGGTATCCACCCTTGTGCTTCAGAGGATGAAAGGGCAAGTCAGATGGAGAAGAGGCCCAAGTGAGTTTATTTGCAGTGTTATCACTGATGACATTGAAACATTTTGTTGCTGCCAGAGATTTCCCCAACATCTTGTTATTCTTGTCTCTTCACAGTTTTAGTCTGCATGTGGAAAGGAAGGGGGAAGAAATCCAACTGTGTATTCACACTATTACACTATTTCACGCTTCTATCTCCTCCCAAAATTTGCTAAGCTAAACCATGTTTTGCACAAATATGCTTTGCTTAAGTGAATAAAAGCCAGAACAGTTTGACTAGTCCTTCCACCAAGTGACTGAGAGACAAAACCAAAGTGTAATAATGACACAGAAAGCTCTCCCAGTAAGTTTTATTTGGTGGTACATACTTAGCATCTGGAAGCTGTAAACTATGCAGGACAATTTACACTACAATAAAGGAGAATCAGAAAGCAAAGTGTTCTTTTAATATGAATGTAGAAAAAGAAGATACAATGAGTGCAATGGTAGCATTATTAGGCCACCATGTTTGATGACTTGACCACAATTCTTACCATTTAATGAAAGAGTTGAGCCTATTGCCTCTCAGAGGAGAGAGGTTATGGCATTCCTTCACCCAGATGTGCACCTCACCAGTAGATAGAGTCTTCTTTCCTGAAAAAAAAAACCAAAAACATCTGCTTAAAGGAGATGGTTTTAAAAGGTATTTTGTCTGATGCAGCAGTTCTTGCCCATTTGCAGAGGTGATATGGACTTGTTATCTCATATCTTAATTCAACATTGCTCTCTGTACTCAGGAAGTTGAAATCTTCATCCCATCAAAGTACTGCAAGATCACATCATGTCTGCCTTCCTACAATGACTTTTCCTCTGTTACAGCTAAGCAAACACATGCCACTGGTCTTCTCTTCCCAAGACTCCTAGATAAACAGATCAGCTTGTCATCAGTCTATGTGATGTTAGCATTTATTGTTGCTTGTACTTTCAAATAAGCTCTTTTATCTCTTAATATACTTGGTTCTTACTGACTGTCTGTCTGGATTAAAGACCTGACCTGGCTTCACTCTCAGACTGGTCCACTATCTATTGTCAGACAAGATTAAACCAAACTGATCAGACTGCTATAAATTTCTGCTTTCTAAATACTTGCTGCTACTTCCTCCACCTAGTATTGCTTGAAATTCTGTGTGTTGTCATTGCTTAGCACATCACAGCATCTGCCTGATGATCTATAATCTCTAAAATTATTGAGAAAACAGAATTTTGTTACACGTACATATCGCATTACAAATCTTAGATTATGACAATGAGGTAATTTCTTCTTTAGTAACATCAAACAACAAAAGATCTCAAAATAGTCTTTGGGTTTCTTAACTGTATTCACAATCAGAGTGACTTACTCCTCTAGGAAGAAAACAGAAAACTTTTATGGTGAAAGAAGCTGTCTGAAGTGAATGACAAACATAAACAAGGTTTTTTTTTTTTTTAAGTTAAAAAAATAAAAAGGACAAAACGACCAAAGCCTTGATCAACAAGCAAAGCAGCAATGCTTACCTCCAGTTGGATGTGGGACATACTGGAGGGCTAGTTTCATCTCCCCTCTGTTTTCTAGATTAAGAGTTATTGCTGAAGTCTGAAATGAAAAGAAAATTAAACCAAACCTCTGATATTAAAATGGTGCTGCACTTGCTCCATATCCTCAGAAGGTTTACTCCGTATTTGGTTAACAAGTGCCTTCAGATTTCTGTTGTCATATTGCTGCAATGAGAAATACTTTGAAATTCCTACTCCTTAGACTGTGAGAATGTTTCTCCTACTGTAAAGGCTAGCTAGACTACAAGACATCTCAGAACTGTATTTTTGTTTACCAGTGTATAAGTATTTATGATTATAATCAGCACAAAACCCACAGAACACACAAAACCAAGCCCAAATAATGACTTGGTTTTGCACTTACACAACAGAAAATGCAAAACAGCCAACCTACCCTTGGCTTTAGAGGAAACCAGTTGATCTGCTTACTGGATGGATCATTCCAGTCCCAAGCTCCTAAATCCAACTCCACTTCACCAAGGAAGCTATTCCTACCAAAGGTATCATTGTGCCAGACAGAGATATTGAGGCTTTGATTCTTTAGGAGCTCCTTCTCAATTTTATACTGCCAGGAAGAAGTAAGAAAAAAAAATTAAAACAAGCTGAATTTTTACCTATGCTGTATCAGAAAGTGATACTGTTAGAAAAAAAGTGTCTGGGTTTACACGTCCATAACTGCCCACTTCTGCATTTCAGAAAGCAAAAAAATCACACTATTTCCTTTTTATTTCTGTCATCTTAAGGTCATACATGGCTCATGTTTGTTTACAAGAAATATAAAACCACCAGTGTTCTCAATGCTGGATCCAGGGACAACTGCAGAGTTAATGTATCAATGGAAGCACACAGCCAGCTCTGCAGAGCAATCCCTCTCATGCTAATGTCCTTTTTGAGTACAATGTGCCCAAAAGCTGAGGTTCCTCACACATCACACATATGCTATATTATATCCAGTAATAGTTTGATAAATACCCTCAATATTTCATTATAGACTGGATTAAAAGTTTTCTTTTTGATAGATGTCTTCCGTTTGCCCAGTCTGTATTTCTCTGGAAGCAGGTAGGTCTTTACATACCTAAAATTTGGACAGAATTGTTAGAAGAGTTAAAAAGTCCCCAAAAACCTAAACAATCCAGACCCTCTCCAACTTCATCTTCCAAAATACACAATATTTGCTCACACAGTAAAAGAAATCCACTTGAGTAGACATTACATTATTCAGCTTGTATATTTAAGAATTACAACAGCAGTGGTGATGTATAAAACATCACTTTCTTATAATATCCTTCTTCAGGGGAAAATCTGTTGAAATGTCTCCTCAGCACATGAAAATATAGAATATATACCTGTAGCAGGCCCAAATGTCATATTTATAGGTGCTAATACTACTGAAAACATATCAAAGTGGTATTTACCATCTGAAAAGTGGCATTTTAAAAGATAATTTAATATTCTTAAAAATTGTAATTTCCTATGTTAATACATATACACACACCAATTTATAAAGGCAGTTCTATAGTCAATCAGAGTAAAAAAAAACCCACAAAGCACATTATAGCCTCTTCATCTATTTCTTGGGTGCTTTACTCCAGCAGGTTAGAGAGACTTAGAAAAGCCCAGCAGTTTTCATTTCCACATTAAAAGAAAAAATAAATGCATTCTTTGTACTTACGGGTCTGAACGCTGTCGCTTAACATCTGCCACTGCCAGGTCTTTACACTGGCAAATAAAGATGTGGAGCTCATTCAGCTGTTCCACATAATCAATGGCAAACTGAATGTTCCCCTTCACATCCACATTGCCAAAGTCTGCACTGTAGATACTCATTAGGCTGCCACTCACCTGCAGTGTACAAGAGGAGAAATATTTTCCAGACATTGCATTTCACCAGGTACCTCAGGATCAGGGTAGAAGTTGTGCTCAGGATTCAGACAGTGCAGATGAAGAAATCAACTGCATCTCTTTAGATGTAACAATAAAATGCAATGGACACTATTATACAAGCTTCTCAGCAAGCAGATTAATGAAAGAAAGATATTTGGAAATCAAAGGTGTTTGGCCAGGATTCTTACAAAAAAATTTGAATGGGTTTACTGCATAGAGATAGAAGAAATTAAATTATAGGATGCTGTAGATATGAGGATTGCCTGTGCTCAGACCCTTGAAATATTACTTCTAAATCTACTCAGCTCATCTTCCTTGCAGCCAGTAGAGCCTAAAAGTTTAGGACAACAGACTGTCTTAAAATACTTACAAAAAGATTAACAGATAAAGTCTATATGGCAGAATTATGCACATAAATATGTAACTAAATACAACACTGAAAATTAAATACTAAATACAGAGAAGAAGAAAGATATGTGTGTATGTATATATATTTTATCTCAACATCCTTCCCCAAAATCCTGTTTTTCTTACTCAAAGTCCACATAAACCAATGACTTTTGGGTAGCTGGTTGACTCAACTACACACCTGAAATACCAATAATATCTCTCACTTTGATTTATCTTTCTCCCTTTCTAAATGTTTGTTCTATATGAATTGTTCCTCATTTTCAGATACAAATGTAAGCTCCAAGGGTAAAATCCATATCTTTGTTCAGAGCCCTGAACAAGCTCCAATATATTACTAGGAAAAAAATTTAAATCTAATTAATTTTACTTTACTTGCTTCAGGCAATTCCATGCAAGGAATTATGTTATGTTCACAAAACAGAAGTGGAAAGAAGGAGACAGAGATGGCAAGGAAAGAAAGATACAATGAATGAGAAAAGAGCCCAAACAATATTGGAGAAATTAGCAAAAGCAAAGTGCATTTAAAATAATGCTTTGGTTTACATACAGAGGATAAGGAGGCCATGCCAGAAGAGCTGCTAAGATTGGTTAGAGAGCTGGGACTCTTCTTGATTCTGCCAAAGGAATAACTGCTTTCTGATGTTGTATCTGTCTCTCTGTCATCACTCTACAAAAACATCACAGAAGGAAAGTCTGTGTACGTTCTTTATAGTCACAAGGAAAACAAACAAACAAACAGAATTTTAATGCAGGTTGAGACTCAGTGGAAGTCTGAATTTAACTTCCCTTGTAGTGCAACATGAATAATATTTCTAGAATTAGGTCATGCATTTAAAGTTAAAAGGGAGTTTTTCTGATGAACACCCTACGCTGATCATTTTTTAGCAGCGACACAACTAGATTTGTTTGCTTGTCTGTTTTAAATCTCAAGTAGCAAAGAAAAATCACAAAATTAAGTTTATTGGGACAATTAAACTTAACTTCTCAGTGTCACTGTCTCATGCATAACCTATGCAATTGATAATGCTCAGCTATTTTAGCAGTCCTTTCTGTTATGTAGTAAATGCTGTCAGTTCGGTGCCTGTCTCTTAAAGGCAGCTGGCCAGAAGGTAGCATTCAGAGAACAGCACTGGGTACAGCAAATGGATTTTGCAAAGTCTTTCTTGCAAGAGGGAAGTGGGGCTTTGCTTTTCCATGAGGGAATTGTAGCTTTTGTTTTCTTGGTCATTATCAGGTTATGTACTCACAACCCCATTCCTTCTCAATGCTACTTCTGCACTAAAGAATTGATCCCCTTCCCACATGTGCCTTCCTACGCAAGCTGTTATGGACAACTTCATCTTCCTGTTGTATTCGACCCAGGAACAATTTATGAGGTCTCCCCACTCCTTCAAACAGCTTTGAACTGATGTCATAGATCTTCTCATAACAGATACAAGGTTAGTAAACAACAGTTTCCACACATATTAAGAAAATAGTTATTTATATAAATAAACATTTAGCATATAAAGACCTTTTCAATTTACTTCTAAAATCTGGTTATGCCTATTCTGTTAAGTATAAGCAGAGCAGGATTTTTTCTCTGTTCAGAGGTCAATGATAAGGACTGAATAATGCCTTAGCCTACCTAGGGCAAAGCTTCTTGAGAGAAAATTGCTTTGGAGAGTGCTGTTTGGGACTGCACAAAATAAATCCAGAGAGTGAAGTAACACTTAAGCAGTGTGGATAATCAGTTTGGTTACACAGACTCTTTGAAAGACAGAAAAATCCTAAGTCCTCCTACAGGGGAAGGCTATATGGTGATTAGACAAGGGGGAATTGGCTTTAAACTAACGGGTGATAGGTTTAGATAAGATACTAGGAAGAAATTTTTCCACTGTAAGGGTGGTGAGGCACTGGCACAGGTTGCCCAGAGAAGTTGTGGAAGTGTTCAAGGCCAGGCTGGATGGGGCCCTGAGCAACCTGGTCTAGTGGAAGGTGTCCCTGCCCATGGCAGGGGAGTTGGAACTAGATAGTCTTTTAAGGTCCTTTCCAAACCAAACCATTCTGTGATTCTTCTGATAGAGTTCTGAAATTTTACTTGCACAGACTTTAAGGCTGCATACCTGAAACTATACCATTTCAGAGATGGAGCTTACCTCTTCCTGTAAGAATGATGGTACCGACTTGCTCAGTCCTTTGAGTTTTTCAGGGTTGGAAAATGGTTTATCAGGCTGTGAAGTCACTGTGGAAACTGAGAAGCAGTAATTCAAAAGGCTTAAAAAACATATTTGTACATCAGAACAGTGAGATTCCACAACAGGACACAGGAGCAAACCACTTTGGATGAAATACATGCACATGCACGGCTTGGATGCAAGGGGTTTTTTTTACCCCCCAGAGGACTCAGAGAAGCTATAATTAGGAAGAATAATCTACTTTGGCATTGTCTATAACAGTGACCAACGAACTTTGATAGGACCAGAAATGTTGCTTGATATGAGGTAGCCTGGGTGCTACAAGCAAATTCTTATCAAAAGTGATGAAGAAATCATTGCAGATTAACGTCTAGATTTTCTTCCTAGAACAAGAGTAAGCACCCTTGTGCACTAACAATATCATCACTGACATCAGAATTATCATAATATTCTTAGTAAGAAACCAAATGTAGTTCTATTTACTCAGTCTATTTAACTGCAATAGGCAAATCTGTGTAAATCAAGTAAATTCTAGACCTGACCAAGGAAGTTGCCAGTATTCCTACTTAATTATAAGATGCATATCCTATTAATGATGCACTTTTTTGCACTCTCTCTCTTCCATATTTGCATGCCTCTACTGCAGCTTGCTTCTGTGCTCTTTCACTGTACAAAACCTAATTGCACAAGCTAGGCTTGCAAAAATCCAGTATGCAAGTAATGCAGTAAGCTCATGATCCTCAGAATTTTTCATGCCCTAGCCCCACTTATATTTAATAATACACAAAGATGAACTGGATACACATTGTGAGATGCATCAATATGATGTGATAGAAAATTATTTGGCAACAAACAGCCACCTACAGGAGCACATATTGCGTAAAATGAAACACTGCACACAGTGGGATTGTTTGCAAGGCGAGTGAAACTTTTGCAAAGCTTTTGATGTCAAAACTCAACCAGTGCTCAACAGACCAGTTATTGTCAGTATGCAATTAGATGCAGTACTTAGACCAAGTATCTAGCCCAGATGTGTAACTTGTTAAATGAAAAGGTATTGTTAATGTATTAGTTCAGCTGTCAGAGGAAAAGTCTCTCCAGTACCTGCTGGAAGAATCCTATTACTCACTTTCTGCTGCATTTTCAGATCTCTCTTGATGCTGATCAGGTTTCGGACCTGCTCAGTGCAGTATTAACAGTCATTCAGCAGCACAGTTTTGTGAGGTCATAAATAGCATCAATATACTTTAAATGTGGGATTTTTCTGGTTTTTTGGTGGCTTTGGTTTTTATTTTTTACTACCCCAGACCACATGAACATTGTGGGGCTTTTTTCCTTCCAATAGTTAGTAGTGGTTTAGGTATTGGGCCTGTATGGGCATTAGGTCTGTTTGATTTTGGCGCATCATGAGAAAACCTCAAAGGTTTTCTCCAACCTAAACAATTCTATGATTCTGTTTCTGTGTTTTGCATTGCTGTTCTCCTTTGAGGAGCTAGATCATGACAAATTATGAATGTAATATAAGTGTACAAACTAAAAATTCAGTCTTTTTGCTGTTCCAAAAGAACAGTCTTTTCAAGAGAACTTGCCTTATTCTGCCTGTACAGCACTCAATTTGGCTCTCTGTCATTTTTTCATAACTTCAGTCTTAACAAATTAAACTTAAATTCCCCCTGCTCTTTTCAGGTTAGTCTCTACACATTCACGCTGAATGCCAAAACAGGCTTTCAGTAAAGGTCTCCACTTGAAAGCAGAGTGCAGGATGGTGCTTAAGTCCTGTTACTTTACTGGGTGTTATAGGTATTCTAATATGCTATGATTATACTATTGCTACTATAGGCCACTGGCATGCACAATGCTTTAAAGCATCTAAACCATGAAATAAAAAATACAACTGCACACAACTGTTCTTTTAAAACTGTAGTCCTCCAATGCAGTAAATAAAGAATTTGTGTGAATAAAGTGTGCTATATTCCACTATATTCAATATTATTTGATGCTTTTCAATTCGGTTTGTTTTGACACCCTCTTGGAGCAGGTTTGCTTTTTATTTTTCTTAGATTTGGAATTTCTAAAGGTATATAGAAAAATTTAACTGTAATGTATCTATAATGCACTAATGGACAGATGATATCAGCAGTAGCTGGTCTAGAAGTTCATCTATTGCTTAGAATAATGCTCCTTTATAGGACCAAGGCAGGGATATTAAGAGACATTCCTTTCCAGTTGAGGTATTCTGAACGATACCTTGCACTAGCAAAAGTCATCTTGGATTTTACAAAGCAATGGATAAACAGACAAACTGAATATTTACTGAGGCCAATTTCTTTCAACTGAGCTTGTGTTCAAAGCTCCCTATGATTTCAGTAACTCATAGACTGAATGACTGAAGGCCAAAAGAATACATTGATAAGTGGCACAGTTTCTACAGATACAGGAGGACATAAATAGATTCCTTAAGAATAAACACCACAACAGAATTCTACAAAAGCTTTCCAGCCATGCTGAGGTTAACCAAATCTAAAAACACAATATAACTTGGTACCAAAAAAAAAAAGAAAACAAACAACAAAAACACTTCACTAGCAAACAGAGGCCATTACAAAAGCAACAAACTTCCATGCAGACACAAATTATATTTACCATCTTCAGCACTAAGAACTAATTCTTCCTTTGGTTTATTTATTTTTTCTTTATCTGTTCAGGAAAAAATAACAGTTAGAAACTTTGTTATTCAGTATAAAATGGATGGCAGTGATAATCACAAAATTAAGAGTAATGAGGACCAAAACCACAGACAAACCAGCAGAGCCATGGGAAGGGTTAAATTCAAGAGGCTTTTGCTTGACATTGTACCTCAAAGCCTACATCCAAGCAGGGGTCTCATGGTGACATAGTTTCTATCAGCATGTTGTTGCAACAATGTTAGTGCACACCTAAAACCTAGAAACTGGTTAGAAGCAAGCAGTAGCATAAGTAGTATTAGAAGAACAACTTGCCAATATCTTTTAAAAAATCTACATCTCCATGCTTCAGTTCACAAATATAAGTTCAGTCTTTGTCTTCCCATTAGACATGAGATAAGCATGAAAACACTCAGGGGCAGGGTGAAGTGAGACAGGAATTATAATTAAAAAAAAAAAAACAAGGAATCCAAGGAGGCTACTGAGGGAAGCTGGGAATTCATTTTAAGTATAATATTATCTCACTGTATTCTCTTAAAGCAAGGTTGATGTATTTACTGCTAAAATACACAGGTGAACAATTACTAAACTGAGTTTTTCATGCTTTCATTGTCTACTTATTCGACCCAAGCCAGCAACCAAGGAAGCAATGACAGTAGCTGCTCATTACTGGTTTGGGTAATTGCCAATACTTCCACAATTGAAAGACTATCCAGGAAACAGTTAATCACTGATCAACACAGTGCAATTCTGGAAGATGTTCCAAAATTAACACCAAGAACTGAAAATTAAACCATATGAGAAAAGAATCTGGTTCCAAAGTACAGCCTCCATACAGCTTATTGAGAAACAAAAACAAAGCCATAACTTGGCAGGGCTGTATGGAAAACCAGCATGAACACATTTAAGCCAAACTGGGGGTCATGGGAGACACACACAAGCTTTGTGCTCACTTGAGGTGGCTGATGGAATGTCCTCTAGACTTTTGGAAGGCTTTTTCCTATCTGCACTCCTTTTCAAAGCCATCAAAACAGGGTTTAATTCTTCTTCAGAACCTGTTATGAGACAAAACACATGAACACTGCACACACAGGCAGGCCACTTCAAGTCAATGAAGAACCAACCACAGGTTTCTCATGAGAATCTATTTTGACAGTGAGCAAAGACAGTGAACATTCAATGAAAATACAAGATAAATCCAAAATAAAATAAACACCTAATTTTAAGTGTCCATTTGTTCTCCCTAAACACCCCCAGTCATCAGCAGAGACAGACAAGTCTGACAAGTGATTTGACAGACAAGTGATTTGCCCTGTGTAGGTATAGGTCTATCTTTAATGACTAATAACAGCATTTGGGGAAACTATTGCACTCAATTGATTAAGATTAATATCGGATAAACTCAGATTGTAGCCATTTCATAACCATCTTTTCATGAATCTGCACAAAAGAAAATTTTAGGTTTTTTCCTTTGTGCAAATTTTTCTGTTACAGTCTTTCCACATGAAAGTAATTTTGCTTCAATGCTTGAGTAACCAAAAAAACCCAACAAAACCAAAACCAAAGAAAACCAACTGACCAAAACCACAAAAACCGAACACCAATTCTCCCCACACACCCAAAAAACCCCCCAATAAACAAACAAACAAACCAACCCCACAAAAAGCTATTAGAAGCCTGAACTTGTGCAATTGTCTCCAAAAGTAGAATCACGACAGACCTAGCTCCTTAAGAAATCTTTCAGACTTTCCTTCTTCCCTATCTTACTTTCCTCCCCCTCCACCAATCTATCACAGTGTTACTGCCTGTAATTATATGACTATCATACACTATACATTGACTAGAACTGCCATTCAACCAAAGAACGTGAATCCTAGTAAATGGATCTTTTCATTTATATGGCCATTTTTCAATGCAACAGGCAGCAATGATATATTAAATAGCACAGAGTATTAGTATTATCCTTATATGCAGATACTCCACCGATAAGCATTTATCATCAGAGACTAGCCTGTTGAACTAAAGAATGAACCCAGAGAGCCACTGATGTTTTTTTTTTCCTCTTTTAATCCAGTATATTTGAAGGGATTACTAGATTGAGTAGTACAAATGTATTCATTTGAAGGCAATGTCACATGGGGTAAGAAAAGTGTAAATCACAAAGACTAAATTGATTCATTCTGCTAAACTATCCTTACCAAAGAAGCTTACCCAAATGTAGTGTCTGTTAAGTGCTTTCCAATCAAACAGTTTAATTAGTTCTTCCCAGCCCTCCCAAGCAAATATCCAAATTTCTCAATTAAGAAAGTATCACACAGACTTTCCATTAACATATTTCAAGCTGGATACAAAAAAATTATTGCAGCCATGTTTAACTCAGCACCATGAATTTTAGAAATCAGATAGCTCACGAGTTGAACTTCCTGTTCCAGAGTGGGAATCAGAGTTTTGATCTGAAAACTTGGATCCCAAATTTAAGTTGTTGCCTTCCTCTTCATTGTTATCCTCATGCTGTGATATTAGGCAGAACTGAGCTTCTTCTGGCTGGGGGGAGTTGCTCTCGTCTTTAAGTGGTGTACTTGTTCTTCTGAAACTCACGAGTGCTTGAAATTCTGAATTCTGTTCAGAAGCCTCCAAGAAGGTGCTTTCATTCATCCCTTTTGCATTTATCTCAAATGGTTTGACTACAACCATATTGGTCTTGCCTTCCAAGGGATGAATATCAACTGGAACCATGTTTCTCTCTCCTATTTTATTAGTAGCTCCATTTCTTTTAAGACCAGAAGCTTCAATTTCATTTACTGTAAGATCATTAACTGAGGCTTTGGCATATTTTTCTGGAGCCCCTTCTTTGAGAACTATCTTCATTTGTGTATCATAGCTACTTAGGGAGTTGTATGGCTGTGAACTTGCCATGAATAGAGTCTCTTTTTCTGAGGGAAATGTATGATCCTCAAATTCTTCTTGCTGATATAAATCTTTGGAGATTGGACATGAAACTGCAGATGCTTCTTGAAGAAGTTTTTCTAAAGAGCTCCTGAATTCACCAAATTTTGCGATATTTGAAACAGAAGTTTTTTCTATCGTTTCTTGTATTTCTTGAAGGTGATCTCTGTCTCGTTGATATGGAACATGTATACTTACACTAGTCTGTATTTCAGCATGCATTTTCTTATCCATATTTCCCAACACAGAAGCTGGTGTTTCAGAGACCTCTTTGGGTGGATTCTGAAAATTAACATCAGACCCTCTATATTCTGTGTTGGACAGTGCAGATCTTTTTGCGGTATCACCAACTCCCTGCACCAGCTCTCCATCATGCCCATAGTCTGTGCTCATAGCTTTCACCTCAGCAGTCCCCTGTACTGTGCTGTCAGCACATTTGGGCTTAGGAGAGGATGTTTCAGAGGCCTCCTTCAGCAGCCTCTCCAAAGCAGAACTCAAGCCACTGGCCTTGGATGGGGCAACAGACTTTTCTATATTCTCACTGATTTCCTGAGGTACCTCTCCACCATGCTCATAGGTTGTGCTTTTAGCTTCCACTTCCAGAGCTCTCTGTGTTTTGCTGTGAGCACGTTTGGGTTTAGGAGGTGGTGCTTCAGAAGCCTCCTTCAGCAGCCTCTCTAAAGCAGAACTCCAGCCACTGGTCTTGGATGGGGCAACAGATCTTTCTATGGTCTCGCTGATTTCCTGCAGCACCTCTTCACCGTGCTCATAAGTCACGCCTTTATCTTGCACCTCAGCAGTTCTCTGCACTGTGCTGTCAGCACATTTCGGTTTAGGAGGGGGTGTTTCAGAGGCCTCCTTCAGCAGCTTCTCTAAAGCAGAACTCAAGCCACTGGCCTTGGATGGGGCAACAGACCTTTCTATGGTCTCACTGATTTCCTGCAGCACTTCACCATGTTCATACATTGTCCTTTTAACTTGCTCCTCAGCAGTCCTCCATGGTGTGCTGTCAGCATGTTTGGGTTTAGGAGGTGGTGCTTCAGAAGCCTCCTTCAGCAACTTCTCTAGAGCAGAACTCAAGCCATTGACCTTGGATCCAGCTACAGACTTCTCTATGGGCTCATGGACCTCTTCAGGCTGACCAGTAGCTTCTTGGTGTGCTGACTGTACACAGAAGCTAGTTTGTGATAGACTATTTGGGTCATTGTATATTTTCATTCCCACCCTTCTGTATTCAGAAGGTTGAGATACAAGGGTTTCTTTGAGAAGGTTCTCCAAACCAGCTTGAGGCCTCTGAGAGCCCTCAAGAGCATCATCCTTGTCTGCTGCCTGATAGTGTAGATACAAAGGTTCAAATTCCCTAAACAGTTTTCTGAGACTTTTTTTGTTCTCATGCTTATCTGTTGATGACACATTCACTTGTCCTGTACTTTTCCCTATTTCTTCTCCTTGATCAACAGGAGAAATATCATGAGTGTTGTTCCCTGTTCTCTCAAAAACCTTGCACTGATTTGACTGAAAATGTGTCCCTTTTAAAAGGTTTTCTTTGAGGTTTAAGCTACATGACATCTCAGAGGCTTCCTTTTCTAACTTCTTTAGACATGATTTAAATACATCAAGCTCACCTTTAGGTAGAACAACTTTATCCACAGTCTCTGCAACTTCCTCTTTATCCAAAGGAGTAGTCTTGTTTTCCCCTTTTTCTATAGGTAAATACAGTTTATCACCTACTACTGTGTCCTTTAAAGCATCTTTATCACCAGGTGACTGGAGCTGCAAGGATACATGATCATCTTTTGATGAAATCAGGCTTTTTTCTGTACATTCTCTAACTTCTTGCTCTGGAAGACCCACCTTTTCCTGGGATTTTGAGATAACTGGTTGTCTGTCCAGCTGGAGAGAGTCTGTATTCCTTGTGTGTGTCACATTCAGACCTTTCAGGGTAGGAGATCCTAGAGACTTTTTGCATACCACAGAATCCAGTTTCTGTGGTTTTTCTCTCTCAGATGTTTGGGCTTGTTGTAGAATTAAACCTTGCTTGCTCACATTATCTCTGCCTTTTTTGTCTTCCTTTGATGTTCTTTCATAGGTTATTGATCTAGTATTATTTGGCAAAGAATCATCTTCCCTGTCAATGCTACTCTGGAATTTAACTCCAGTATCCCAGAAGTTTCTCAGATTCTGGAAGTGTGAAGGATCCAAAATTTGGTTCTTGGACTTTTCATTCATCTTATCTTTTAAAGACAAAACCTGGAAGCTGGGCTTCTGTTGGGAAGAAGCAGCAACTTTCCCTTTAAGAATTTCCTTCTCATCTTCATCTTTGCTTTTTGAGGAAGCTGAAGTAACACCAGCTCTGGCATGCAAGTTACTGGCTTTTGGGAGTTCATCAGATTGAAGTGTCCCCTCTGGCTTTCCAAATGCGTGGCCTGGTCCTGATTCAAAAGAATGGTAACTTCTGTTTCTTGAAGCCTGGCTTGCACAACTTAGTTCAGGACTTCTTGATGTATTCTTGCTCTGATCATGCAATGCCTTAGATAGATACACTGCAGATCGTTTTAGTTGGTCACTTTCTCTGAGATCTGTAAAAGCACGGCCACCTGACGCATCAGCATTGATAACTTCTTTCTCTCCATGACTGGGGATAGTTTTATCCCTTTCCCAGAATGCTCTGATCTCCCTTATTCTTCTTTTTTCTTGTATTGCCTTCTCAGATTCACATTTCTGAGCTGGTAGCTTGTGCCCTTGATGGTCCAAGAGATTTGATTTTTTATTTTGTTGTTTGATTTCCTGACCATGTTCTTTTTCTTCAACTCTTTTACAATCAAATTCAGTCAGCAATTTATCATTTTGCTTCTCATTTGCCTCCCCTGTATTAGGCTTCACCCTCTCCTTTATGAGCTGTATGTTTTCTGAAGTAAATGATGTAGATGAAATTCTGCTCTGTTGTTTAATCATTCCAAATGGTTTCTCTTCTGTATCTTCTGTTTTTCCATGCATGCCAGGTCCAATGTCCTCTGTAGGAAGAACTGGTGTTCTGATTGACACATCCACTTCCTCTCTGGGCTCCCTGCCTTGGGACTTTGTTGATGCAACTTCCTCATCTTCAGTACTAGAGCTTCTTTTAAACCAGTCTAAAACTCTTGACACAGATTCATCATCCACTTTCATGAGTTCATTAGCATGCTTGCCAGGCTTGAAAATGGTTTTAGCATCTCTCTCCTCAACAAGATCAGGCTTACCTTGTTGAAGACTTGCAGAATTGGTATTGGATGCCTCATGTGCTTCTTTTTCAGCAGCAAGTTGATGTCCATCTACAATGTAAACAAACTTATCAGAGTTATGAATCAGATACATGACTAAAAATCTTAGGTCTACCTAGAAAATTATCAATTTTTTTTAAATTGTTAGTGGAGAAAAGAGTTCTCTGTCCCCGTGATTTTGGAAAGAACCATACCATGGGCAATGGAGTGAAGAAAATTCCTGCTCTGAGACATCCTACTGGAATCATTGTTTATAAGGGTACAAGCCAAGAAGATGAGTTAAACCCATTCTTAAAGGAAATGCTTTCATTGAAGGAAGGCTGTGTGTGACACACACACAGAGGATGACAATCCAGCATATTTGTGTTTAGTCCCATAAGCAAATCCCTAAGTCACATGTGAATTACTCCCAAGGACAACTGACAGCACTACACTAAAATACCATCCACAACAGAGGTGCCTATACTGGCTCTGATAACATGACCGGTAGGAGATCATAAAAGTACATAAAAAAATATTGATTATTTAATTCTGCAGTAGCACATTCCTACTGCTACTGTTTCCTAGTTGTTAATTGTTAGCTACAAGTGATCCACATTAATGAATATGTGTTATATCCTATCTCATTCCGTTCTTCATTTCTACTAGACTCTTACCAGTAAAGTTTTTGTGTGACTCTGATTCATGGCTCAAGATCTGGTTGGAATTTTTTTCATGTGTCTTATCAACACTCCGCTCATTATTGCTGTTTGACAGGATATTGCGGGAGGTCTTCTGTGGAGTTTCAAGTTTTTTGGGAGTAACTGTATCTGTCTGGAAGCTTTCATTGACTGGGAAGTCTGATCTGTTACTGTCACAAGGGCTGGATGCAGATGTGTCTTCTTGTAAGCCATCTATTGTTTTAAGTTTTAAAGCTGATGAATAGGTTCCCAAAGGCTTTGCAGTAGGAATTTGCTCATCCCCAAGTGAATCTGATTGAACAGCATAATTTTCACTATTCTTTTTTTTGTCATATTTTAAGATTTCATGCTGTCCTTTTTCTTTACCATGGTGTAGCTGTGGGCTTTGCAGAGGTTTTCCATTACCTGAGCTAGATGAAAACCTCACTTGTTTCAGTTTTTCCAGTGAATTTTGTGTGGAGTTTTCTGCTTCTTCCATAAGAGAATTCTTCTCACCTTCTCCTTCAAAAATAGTTGCAGTAGCAAAACCATTCTTTTTCTGAGCATCTAAGGTCTGACTGACCCGAACTTCTGAGTCAGTGGAACTTGAGCTTGAGCTGCGCTTCAGAATGCCCCTGGGTGGGGTACCAATGCCATTTACCCCCTCACTCTGCTTGGCTGGTTTGGGAACAAGGTCTTCTCTTTGAGATACAGAATCTGCTGCTTTGTGAATTAGTTTCCTAGCTTTTGGGACAGGACGCTTAACTAGTTCCTTCTGTGATTCATCAGTAAGTTCTACAGAAGGCTTCTCAGGTTTATCTGTTTCACCATTTTGTAAGTTTGATTTAGGTGGGCTGTCTTCTGAGAGTGACCAAATTTCTGTAAGACATAGAACAGCTCATAAGTTTATGTGACATTTGTCAGTATAAACAGAAAGATATGACAGTGCAGATCTGAAATGCATTGATTATACTGGTTTATTAGAAAAAACTGCAACAAAAACACAGCCAGTAATTTTACACAGGTGTTGATTTCATTTTTATGTAATAGCAATTTTCAGCAAATTAAAAGCTTGCAGTTATTTCTTATTTTAGAAACACTAACTATTTGATGACACCAAATAGAGCACACCAAATTTTTTATCAGCATTTTTCCTGCAAGGGACAAAGTTTGCAGGGAAGGGCAGCTTTCTGACACATACACCTCTTCAGTGTCAGAATGTAAACAGCAACCTACAAAAATGGAAACTGGCTAATTCCACAGTCATGTGGAACAAGGCAAATAGAGAAATAATCTCCTGGCAGGGAGATGAAGGGTTTTCTATTCCTACTATGCAAATCTTTCCTTTTCCTGTTAGCATGCTTCACAACAGAGACAGGAGAGTAATAGCCACATATTACTCTACATTACAACTTCAAATGCCTGTACTGTGATAAATAATCACTCATCAACTTGCTTGTAGAAAATACTGCTGGAAAGGAGGATAATAAACAGATTAACGAAACAAAGGAGGAAACTATAGACCAAAGAGCTAGGCTGCTTCTGTCAAGCTAATTAGCAGCAACAATTGAAAGGTCAAAAAGACAGCTATGCCAAATTCAAGGAAATTTCACTGTCCTCTCATCAACTCAGGACAAGCAGCCCTCCCAGATGGAGTGCCTAGTACTGACTAAAACCATGAGTAAAAGAAAGGAAGCAAAATCCATTTACTCATGTCTACAGCCACTTCCTGAGTATATTCACATGCTTTAGATGAGGTTTGAAATAAGCTAGTTGAGAACTCTCCATACTTAAAGACAAAAAAGGTTTTGAACTCTTACAGAAAGAAGCAATGGAAGTAAAAATAATTTCCATATACACCTACAGGAAATTCACAGTCATCTGCAAAACAAGTTCATTTACCCTTCTTTGATAGATGAGGTACAATGACTGGTCTGTCTTCTGATTCCACACTGTTCATGTTATCATCTGATACAGGGGAATTAAAGGGATTTCTCCTTTGCTAAAAAAGGAACAAACATTACTGTTGCAGTCAAATTCTTACATCACAAAATAGACACAAGTGCAGTGATTTTCTCTTCCCCACTAACCCATCAGTAAGGAGTCTGAAGGCATACCTCTTAAATTGGATACATGACAAAAAAACCTAAACAATATGAACAGGAAATGATCAGAAGTGCCAGTGATTACCTCATCTTGTTCTTCTAAACTCACCAACAGCAGAGATAAGCCACCACTTAAAGACACTTGAAAATTCCAGGTTCTTGCAAGATAAATAATTTTATCTCTAATTCTGTGATATTAGAACAGAGTAGGCCAATCGCTTTCAGTAGTTGAACAGATTGGTAATAATGTTAAGAAAAAACAGCCATCAATTATAGGTGTAGCAGCACTTTAGTGCTGAACCTTTAGAGGTTTTCATTACCTCCCTCTAAAACAAAAAAAAAAAATCCCCAAAAAATTTTTTTTACAAATTATTATTTTTCCTCCTCAAAGCTTTACTAATGTTTCCCACTGAAGCAAATAACTTCCACCATATTCAGTACCAGTCATACCCTTACTGATGAGACTGCTGCCTTCACAGGTCTTTCCTCTGGCTTGTTTAACACAGGGGTTACTTCTTTAGAACTGTAAAGGAAAGTTAAATAACAACTTAATCAAACAGGACATTACTTTAAGCCTTTTTGAAAAAGCAAAACAAAGATTCACTTATACATACTCAAACATAAATATAAACGTGGCACTGGAGTTTTTCTATTTAGCCTGTTTTCATTCCTATAGGAAAAGGGATACTCTTGCTGCTTTGTTTCCTTGCAAAAATGTATTTACTTGTTAAAGAATTCAATACAAGTTCTACTTGGTGTGATAGAAACCATATTTTTATACATTTAAAATGTCTGAATAAACTTCATAAAAATAAACATAAATATAAATCTAGATTTCATATTTATAGTAAATATTGTATAAATACAGTAAATATCGCTACTCTCCAAACAATATCAGTGTTGCCATCTTCATCCTTGTCCTACATTTGTAGTTCTAGAACTGAAATCAAACTGGAGGAAAGTGTCAAAATCTGAATAAAAAATAGAGTTTTGTTAAGTGTCAAAGTCAGAAAAACCAGAGGAATTCCATCACCACTATAGTAAAGATGCGACATCTCACAGATAGCAACACATCCCCTCAGAGGTACAGTTTATAAGCTATTCTTTCAATTGAGATGCATAAATTTTTTTGATTGATTGCATAAGTGAAGTAAGTTATTGCTTGTGATAATAAGGATAGCCCAGATATGGAGAAATTAAAACAGCTAGAAGAGACAGCTCCTATATTATCTCTAGAAGTATCTAATCTACTTGCAAAATGATGCAAGGTTTTTTTTCCCAATCAGATTTTTACTATTTTAGTTTACCTAAACATCTATGAAAAAGTATTTGAAGATGGAAGTTAGACATGGATTTCAATATGGTCTTCACAGAACAACCATATTGAGTGTCCTAATTTTATATGGAAAACACTGACATTAACCAAGATACAAACTTACAATTTTGGGGTGGGGGAACAATATGAAGCAGAAAATATTTATATTTCCAAATAGGAAATATATATCAGGCTAGGAAGGACAGTAATTCCTATGTTTTTTCCAATACAGATGTACAAGGAGATTCCAAAACTGAGTATTTCTTTTCTCAATGATCTTTGTTATGTGTGAAAAAGCTTAAGGGTGCTAAGTAGAAGAGCCACAAGGTGTCTTGGGACAGAAACAGCATCCACCTCTCATCAAGTTCTAGATTCATCTCCTTGCATTAACAAATATCTCTCCAGTCTGGTAATTGGTACCAGTCTGCCCTCCTGAGGGGAGGACAATTTTCCCATCTTCTGCAAGGTGCACAGTAAAGCTCAAACTTTAGGGGAGAAAAAAACCCCAAAACACTCTGATAAACTACCCTTGAAAGTCTATTTGCCTCTGGACTGCTAAGTGTGTCTGATCAGTGACATCACTTACGTTTTGCAGAAGGAAAATACAAAATTATGGAGAGGATAAAATGACCACAGTGAGCAGTGTGAACACAAGGCAAGCAAAAAATACTGGGTGCAATCTGAACTATAAACTTCTATATCCCTTCCTTGCTCTTTTGATTCAACACTGTCTTTAAGAAATATACCACCATGCATAGTGACAGAGGGTTAAGGAATGAGCCGATTTTATAATGGAATCTATCTCAAGGGTGAAAAATTAACTGTTCTTACATTTTTGTAGGACAGTAACTGTTGTGGCCTCTTACATGCATGCACCAGATTACTAACAGATTACTACTGTTCTTTCTACTATTTGCTGATCCCAAGTAAGAGAAAGATTCTGGTTCTCAAAGAGCTAAATGTTGCAACTTCTATTTTCTTTTCCAAAATACCCTTTCACATTATTGTTTTTAACCTTAGTTCTAATATATTTTTTAAGTATGAAAATAGACATACCTATTATAGAAACTACAGAAAATGGAGTTAGTGTTCTTGCTTTTATAAAGCACTCGTGGTTTTGTTTTCGAGAGCACCCCACTTGTACGCTCCTGCATTTTGCTTCTTTTCTGCAACACCTACTACTGAACAGGACAATCATAATTTTTGCTTTTCAGGTTTAGGTCCCAAATACTTCAACCCCTCACCCATTTTAAGCAAGAAAAATACTGTCAAGCACCCTGGGCTGCAAGAAACTGATAAGACATTCTTTAGTGAAGTTTTTACAGGTGGAGAGGTAACTTTGTGTGTGTTCAATGAAACAATCTCATAATCTTTAGTACAATGTTTCTTTGGACTTACCATAGAATAATTAAAGATTAACAACTTGGCATTACATACTGAAAACCCAGGTCTAAATAAAGCAAAGCAGAGAAAAAACAACAGCCAGGATCCTATAACTGTGTTTTACAACAATAGGTCTGAAAATGAGTTTACCCACAACCTACATAGATAAGAAAACTGAACAAACTGTTCCTAGATATGCTGCATTCACAAGGCTAATCTAAAAGTGTTTAAGTCTAAACTGATAGATTAAAAAAGGCTTTAAAAATTCTACCCTTCAACTTGGAAAAATTATGTGCCAAGAACCACAATGAAGGCCCAAGTCCCATGTAGACTGAAGCAACAAGGCAAAGGCAGGAGCAAAGCTAGAGAAAGAGGTTACAGATTTGCAGGCATGTCAATACATGGATTCTAAAAGTCAGGGCTTTTGTGCAAGTTTTCCATTTGCTGAACCCCAGGACCCCCACTTGCCACCTGTTCAATGTTGATCAAGAACACTTTTTAGCTTAGGGAAGAAAACGACCTGTGAATCTGAATTTGAAAGAAAATCCTCCTTTTTTGAGATTCAGCATATAGACAGATGGCATCACTGGACAGATATAATATTGACAGTGTGACTCACCTTTGAAAACTCATTCTGTTCAAGGCTACACCTTTAAAGACATTTCACACACCTGGCCTGTAAAGGCTCTGGTATGCAAGAAAATTATCACAATGATATAAAACTCAAAAAAGAAATAATTCATACCTTCATCATGGCATTTTGATATTTGGGGTGTGGGAATAAACGTCACTGCTAATTTTAAGGATACTGTTGTTCTACATAATATAGTAGTATCCTAATTCAACAGTAGTTGAACTGGCCCAAGAGTTGGATTTTATCCTTATCAGTTTACAAACAGATCTAGCAGAACTAAACTTCCTTTATACTCAGTAAGAATTGTTTTGCTTTAAGAACAGGATCCAGAACAAAAGTACTCTTAGTAACTTGTTATCATATTGTTTCTGGACCCAATCCTCAGGTTAGCAGCCATGTAAGTTTATGCAAAGCCTGTAAGTCAGTGCTGGCCTGAGCCACACTCTTAGAGAAAGAGGGGAAAAAAAGCAAACTGAAAAACCCCAGAAACCCCACAACACCCACAAACTTATTCTTAAAGCAGCACTTTAAAATGCTTTAAAAGTCCAGTGCTTGAACCGCAGGTAGCATTTGGACACCGTTAGCCGTGAGCTGCCTTTAATGCAATCCCAAATTCTACAATAATTGTGTTTCATCTCTTAGTTGTGTTAAGACTATTCCATTGTGAGAGGAAGAGCTCATTTATTCCTTGTGGCTCCACTATCCTAGCAGCCAAATTAAATGTTTGTAGATTTTCCCTTCCCACCCCAGCTACTGGGGTTATTGCTTTTGCACCATTGTGTTTCCTTCTGCTCTTAGAGACAGGCCCACAGTTATGCCAGGATAATCTCCTTCAAATTCCAGTATCAAGAGAACAGAAAGGAAGAGTATTTTAAAAGCATATGGTGCCTCCTGCAATTTCTCGCATACAATATTGCATAGACTAACCTCAGTTATGGTGAATTAAGCCCACAATAAAATCATAAGCAATGAATTTCACAATCCTGCCACATTTGCTTGCCATAGGTTTTGACATTTTAGAAACAAACGACCTGAGGTATCCAATCAAGTTATTTATGCAAAGTCAGTGTAAGTAAGCATCCAGCTCACATATGACAGATCACTTCCTAAGGTCCATTTCCAATTGCCTCATAAATCACTGGACTGTGTGGGGTTGCTTTAGAGAGAAGATCTTCAGCTATTGAGGAAAGTACAAGTACATATGAACAAGGCATGGAGGCTGATCAACTTCTGGTACAATTTGGAGCAAAAGGCAGGGGGGAGTCCTGGAAAATAATTATCAAGCTTTGCATGGCTGTGATCTGAAATAAGTCATCAAACCACTTCAAGTTGAAGACCACTATCAAGTTGGTCCCATTTAAAAAAAAACTCTACATATTATTAAACCTTGCTATGCTATGTATTTTTGAAGAGGCTGCCCTGGCATATTATGAAATCTATTATACCTTATCAATCACACACAGTTTCTGGAGAGTTCTAATTATAAGAATAGGATTATAAGACTATACTTCTTTAAAAATATCATCATCTGTTCCTGATGAGCAAGATGATATCTAAAATATTCTAAAAGATATATTAAACAGCAACATGCCTTCTGCTGTTCTTAAAGAAATAACTTCATAGCAATCTCCTGAATGTAAAAGCCACCTGTAAAAAAAACTACATTTAGTAACAACTAACTCTGTCAGTACATCAGTTAACTTCAGCTGGGAAGGAAAACAGAGCTCTGTCTTGTGATAAGCAACCTTTATCATCCTTTTTGGACAACTTCATTTTTGGCAAGTCTATAACAAAGCAGTTGATTTGATCTCTTTCAGCACAATTTCAGATGTGGTCAAAACAAACACCTCTGAGTTCACTGATAGTGATAAAATATAACAAAGACACAATCCAGAGTTGTTAAGACTCACACCAACCTTTGCTGCCATTCACCATGAATGTGTGTGCCCAGACTGCAGACCATGAAAGTGAAAGGTTCAATTGCTACTAGGTATTGTATAAATGCATAGTAGGAGAAGCCTTACTGCAAAGAAAAAACAGATGATGTACAGAGAAGGACTTAGACAAGAAAGTGACAGGTTACAGAGCTCATCAATGGCACAACCAGAGGTGAAGCGGTTCCCCTAAGAAGTAACTCTGGCTCTTACCTCGCTCTGTTCACTATAAGCACAAACAGTGGCTATCTGGGTTACACCCTGGTTTTTGTTTCCTCAGTGTGTTGAGAAATCTGGCCACTTCAAGATATTTCACTTTTACCTGTCCTGACTCCAACCGTTTCAGCATTTTCTTTCTCAAATGTAGGTTTTTTGGGAGTTTTTAACATAGCCAGAGCGTTAAATACGTGTAGGTGTTTTAAAGAGAAGACATGTCTGTTTCAGAAATCAACTCAGGATATTTCAAAACAAAATAAAGCTGTTTGGGATGTTTATGGGCTTGAGATAAAGTGATTTAATATTAAATCCTTTTTAGTTCAGAAACTACTTATCATCCGGCCAACTGTACAACTGTAGTAATTCAGGCATACCAAAGATGACTGTCTCATTTTACTCTGAAAGGAAGCTTCTCAATTCCAGAAAGACATTTACTTTTCTTGGTAGAATCTGACTAATTTTCTGCAGCTATCTAAAGATTCTAGTTCTTTCCATCTGAAATATGTTTGGTCTTCTAAAAAAGTCTCAGAGGTCTTAAACTGTGTGCCAAATAATTTGGAAAATTTTAAACAGCAATTTCTTAGTTTCCAATTCTTCATGTAATATGAAGTGCTCAAAACATGTGGATGTGGCACTTGGGAATGTGGTTTAGTGGAGGCCTTGGCAGTGCTGGGTTAATGGCTGGACTTGATAATTCTATAGGTTTTTCTAACCTCATAATGCTGCAATCCAAGTTTAAAATTCAGGCTGAATTGATAGTATGGTTTCAGTAAACAACTGAATGAAGACATGCAGAGGTTGTGGTCCCCATATTACTGACTGCAGGGGACTGGTCATGGCCAGCCATTCTAACTAGAAAATCCAGGTCTCACTTCAAGGAACCAAAATAAATTGTGACATGACAACATGTATGTGACCATTCCATGCTTGATTGTCAACTTTTTCTGAGACAGGCAAGCTGAAGATTGTTAATTGCTCTATATTCAAATGCAGAACAGTACATGACTTTGTGTCTGTCACATGCAGTTTTCTTGTACAATTCTAAGGGAACATTTGGTGACCTTTGAAATAAGAAGTAAGTACATCATTTTGGGTGGAGCTTACAGCTCCCAAGTTTCACTAGTCCGTATATATACACATTCTAAGCATGATAAACAGACAGCTTACCTCCAGCTAGTTTTCTGTTGTTCTTCTTCTTGATGTTCCTCAATGCCGTGTAGCTCTGGTGGCTCGAAGACTTCTTTATTAACATTGTTCACCCAGCTGATCTTTGCTTTGCTCGTTTTGTTCTGAGCCACTTCAGCTAAAACATGATGCAAGAATATTGTTGTTTCCCACATGCTCATACAGGTTTTCTTGAGGAAGACGTACAAGTATTTGCATTTAGGCCTACAGCTATTTCTAATGCCCACTATACTTGAATTGTTTTCAGAAGCAGATCTGGTGCCTTCTAAAGAACACCTTTTTAACGCTACTAAAAATGTCAAATACTGTTCTGAGTACTTCATTTTACTACACCAGATATATCTGGTTTAAACCTTAAAGTAATCCTAAATGGAGGAGTTTTCTACAAGAACCCTGGTAAAGACTAATCCTGCAGTTCTTGCAGTTACACAAATACTGAAAGTTCATCCTCAATCTCCCGAAAAAGGAAAAAATGATTAAACTAGAGGAAACTGAAAATATGTTGAAATCAATTCAATTTTTCCCTTCTTAAACAGTAAACTGGAAGTTGGTCATAACTCACTTAGGCAGGTGGCCAATCCTTTATGAACAGAATTACCACAAGATGTTAAAAAGGTAATGTGAAAAACCCAAACAAACAAAAAGCCTCACCTCACTCAGCAATGCAAATACATTTGCATTTCTTTTTAGGGTGGGACAAAATCCTAGTCTGATAATGCCTTTCAGAGCAAAAACATTCCATTATTTCCTCTAATGCTTTTTCCACTTCAACAACAGTTTAGAAGTGAAGAATTTCTTAGTGTGCACAAATAAGCAAGACTTTTTTTCACATTTTTGCTATCTATAACTGCAAGGAAAAATATCTTGCCATCTCATGAGTCATTGAAACCAAGCAATTGTACATAGTTCCGAGTGTGCCAACATGTCACTTTGTTTAAGTAACAAGATTTGGATTAATTAACTTTCCTTTAAGATGGCAAGGCTTTTAGTACCTTCCTTTAAGATACAAGTTACTGTGAAATTTAGCTAGAATCTTACAGCTGATTTTCATAACCTTCAAGTACAAAACCAGCCAAAATGACAAACACACCACACTAAGCACCTACAGTTTTCTTTTTCTGCATTCTTTTCTGTTTCAGGCCTTTTCTTTTTAACTTAAAAACTCAAAGCAGTAACCTCAAATTGACTTAACTGACATTATTCAAAATAATATCTGAAAATATAGAAATTGAGAAGGTGCAATACTACAGGGTTAAACAGAGGAAAACAAGGCTAACTTGTAGTTACAAAACCCATAGAAAGCAACAAACTGTAGTCCATTCAGAGCATGGAAGGAGGTACCTTACTTGCTTCACTAGCACATAACAAAATCCCTTGACAGAACTAAAAAAACTAAATAGCACAAACATCAGTACAATTTGGCAAGAATAATGTAAGTCTTGCCCTTCTAAAACAAGAAGACTTAGCAGAACTTGAGGAGACTTAGCAGAAGGGGAGGTAGATCAGTTTTGCTAAGAAAAAAAATCACTTTCTATACAAAGAATGATAAAATAGACCAGGACACTTTAGATTAAAAGTCAGATGCTGAGAGATTTATAATGGGGGTCTATAAAATCCTGGATATTACATAACATGTTTTTGTGAACACAGATTGACTGCTCACTCCCTCCCTCCAGGGGGTAAAGTTAATGGTGACCAGAGCACCCACCATGGCATGGGGATTATGAATGCATCTAAAGTTCACCAGGACACAGGATGCCAGTCACAGCTGCCAGAGCTTTCAGCACAAATATTTCAGTTAGTTACAACCACTACCTCTAGCTTGTGATGCCTGCCATTAAGCCTCAAAGGTCTCAAACCAAGCACCAAAATCTTGGAAATTCACGTTAAAGAGCAATTTCCTCAATCTTGCATTTTTGCATGTTCCTAAATAACTCACAGGGCCTCAGAAATGGAAATGAGAATGAGTCTAGGAGTGCAGAGAGCTTTTAATCCTAACATAAACATAAGCCAGTCCCTTCTGTTAGCAGTCACCACTCCTTAACATATAGCACTGCGGGAGAGGAAAGGTTCCACTGTAAATTACATGGGAAGTCTCTTTTTTGCATCACTTTCCACTTGTAGAGAGACCAGTATTCTTGTATTTCACAGACAACATTGTCTGAGGTTAGCAAAGTAAGAGGCAGCCTTTCCAAAACAAATTTCCAAATGCTTACCAATGGTGGCAGGTTTCCTGCGCATGGAAGCTCTGATAATATCTGCTCCATGGATCTTATCCCTGTGCCGCTTCGACTTGGCCTCATAAAACCACTGCCCGCTCATATTCTTCAGCTGAACATGGTCTTTGACTTTTTCTGGTAAATGCCTGAGGAAGAGGAAAATTAATAAATGAGATATAAATATACTTCATATACTTACCTATGTGAACAGGAAAAAAAAAGAGTCAGATTTTTTTGGTTGCTTGTTTTTTGTTTCAGGGAGCAGGGTTATGTTTTGTCTGTTGATTTTTTTAACACTGTCTCCACATGCTATTTCCATCTTCTCACCCATTATGCTCCTTATCTAATGATGAAGGATGACAATGAGCTAGAAAGGGAAAAGCCTCAGCCTTATTAATTCAACCTATGCTCTGAGGGTAACTCTCAAAGAAAAACTAAACAGCTTTGCTATGATAAACACTCAAGCACTAGAGAAGTCCCCAGTTACTGCAGATTTTGACTTCCTGCCTCCAAAGGCCAGTTTTCCAAGATTAAAATTGAGATAAGCTAGTAGAACAGCATAAAAAGTCTCTAGCAAAATTAAGAGCATGGCTATTTTAAGGGTCAGAAGATGCCTCTTCGGGGGATTTTTGGCACTGCTTTTACACACACAGAGTCCAAATGTGTACTGGAAGCATTTTTCCCAAAAATTACACAAAAATCCTTTTATGAATACAATGAATTACACAGAAAAACATCATCACATGCAAGAAACAACAAAATAAGTTTGTGCTATTTGTTTTATTAATCTTATAAAAATCCATCATGTGAACTACAGTCATTTTTAAAACTGGAAGACAAATTTTTAATCATTTGTTTTCAGGCCACAGGGTTTTCCTGCTTTTACGAGGCATGCTTTAACAGAGTAAGTAGTTGCTGTGGGCAATTTGAGAGGTTGTGTTTTTTTCCCTTGTTAGGCATGTAACATATTAGGCATATGCTTACACATGGCCTGGAGACTAACCTGCAGATCAGGGAAGTTACCACACAGATTTAGAGACCACTTAAACAATAAAAAGTCAAGTCATGCTTCATCTTCCTTCTCCATTTATGTCCTTTCCTTCAGCAAAATAAGCTAACAACAAAGCCAAAGGGAGAAATCAAATCAGGTCCATTTACTGAGACTTGAAGGCTAAGCACAGGCCACATTGCCATGGAATGATGCTGTCTTTCACAGGCCTGATGGATAATCATGAATGGTTTGGGTTGGGAGGGACCGTTAAAGATCATCTAGCCTAACCCCCAGGAAGTTCAGAGTATGACATTCCTCATGGGTTTAGGGGACAGATCTTCTGGTACAATCAATTATTTCTGATGACAGCCCTTTAATTATAGTTTGCAGATTTGATTGTCACACACAGACAGTCTTTGACAACAGAGAAAGGACATTGGGCTAGTCCCAACCCTCAAACTAAGATAGACCATTCTCATCTGTCAATCAACTTCTCTTTCATCTTGGTATGGCCAGATATGAAAAGCCTTACTTGAATGCATCAGGTATATTACAACTTGAATACTTAAAACTTTATTTTGAAAGTACTGTCAAAAATCAGTCCCTGCTACTAGAGGTGCCTCAAATCTACTACATACAGTTTAGGCTGCCAGAGGTTGAGGTCCCCATTGGCATTTTTAACTCCAAGATTCAACAGTTCATAGTAGTTACTGGGTCATTTAAAATTTCTCCCTCCCTCTGTGCTTCTCCAAGGGCAAAACTAAATACCCTTCCTAAGCAAGTGTTTTAAGTTGAAGCAGGAACACAGCAGTAGCTTCCCTTTGTCCTCCAGCAAACATATTACTCAGTTTATAAATGCAGCCAGCAGGAAGAATGGAAATGTAGAACACACAAATTTTTTACACAGGTGGCTGCTTCTCCCTTTCACCTTCTTTCACACGTGTTATTTGTCTTCTCAGAAGTGATGCCCCTTAAGGCAAGGGACTGGCTTTTCAGCTGTTTGTACAGCCTGCAGGGCAAGTGCTCGGGGGCAGTATGACAACATATGCCAAGGGAGGTTCTGTAGCGGAGGGTGCTGAGTCACGGGACAAGTATTCAGTGTCCTTACCCCAGACACTGCTCACCCCTCTCCCCTTGGTATTCAGCCACTGAAACTGTGGGGTGTGGCTGGAAACCTTAACAAGTCAGTTCAGAGCAGACGAAGCTCAGCTGAGCTGTTGAAGGGGACAGGATCCCAGGCCTCTCAGCTGTTCCAGCCTGCTTACCTGCCTGCAGGACTCTCAGATCTGTGACCAGTTAACATAACCAGACAGAGACAGAGGCATGGATTTGTCACAGCTCTAGACTCAATAAATGTCATCTGGCCAATGCAGCAGCTCCCATTTTGTCTGGAAGTGAAAGCACCCTGCTCCCACCTCTGCTTGCCGCCTATGAGAGTTAGTGTACCTTAACTCCACCAGCTCAACAGCCCTTTGAGACTTTGGGAATTAATTAATTGTACTTGCTAACACAGTTATAAAAGTGCTCTCAATTTTCACAGCACTTCCTTTACAAATGACCTGCCTGCCTGACAGGGTTGTTATGGTGAGAACTGATAGATGCTGACAGCAGCTGACTTAAACAGACTTTTACTATCTCACTTCGAAGTAAGCTTGTCTTACTTGCCTTTTCAAGAGAGGTGCTTAGCCTGTCAGTCCCATTGTTTCTGAGGAACTAAGAGCAACATAAGTATTAAAGCTATTTCCAGGCATTCTCCAGCCACAAATAAAGAAATAGATTTCCATTATCAGAAAGACAATTAGTTCTAGGTCTTGACAACAAAAAAGTGTTTAAGCCTCCTTCGCTCACCAATACATCATAGACTTATAATGCCTGCAACTGTTTTTGCAACAAATGAGAATTTTTAAAATGCTCCTTGAGTTCTCAAGATTTGCTAGGAGGAGGTCTTAGCAGTCACATCAAACTGCTTGCACTATGTGGGGTTGTTTGACTGCTAGGAATTAAACACAGATTGTGGTTTACCTTGAAAGCAACTGTGGAGAGTCAGACTACAGCCATGGTTTTCCACAGCTATGTCAGTCTCCCAGCAAACCACAACAGGACTGGAAGCCAACAACTGATTCTACACCAGCTCCCCAGTTAACAAAGTGGCTGACCAAGTTGCCATTAATTTTTTCTCTTGGCGATCAAAGAACTAGTAGACAACCAGATTAAGAATCAGATTGCAGGCTCAGCTGCCAAGTTTGCAATTAGGAGAAAATGCAGCAAGACCTTTATGTATGATGCAAGTAGGTATTCTGGAGTCCCTCTGTGCTCTGTTAAAATGCCAGTTAGTCTATGCTGCAGTTTTTCAAGGGGAAACAGCCTAAAGTTATAATGAAGCTCATGCCCATTTCTCCTATAGGAACTTTAAACTCAAGAAAGTAAAGTTACATAGTTAAAAGGAAATTTAAAAGAGGATTTTGGACTGAGTAAGACTTTGTTCCCATTATTTAATATGATGTTTCCACTATGCTAAGGTGAAACGTTTTATGGCAAGATGGAAAATTTGTCATCTCCCCTAGGGCAGTAAGTACACGCAGATTGCACTGAACAGGAATACAAACCAACTGTCCATCACTCTGCAGGCAAACAGAAAATCTATACATGGATTAATTGGGTAGTTCCTCGCCACCTCTGGACCATCTGATAATGATAGTTAGAAGTAGCTGGATACATGAAAAAGCAAGCCAATTCTGCTTGTAGTAATGCATGTTCTTCCATATGGTACCTATAAGGCAGGAAATCTGCTGTGATACAATCAGTCCCTGACAACCTTCTTATCACCAAATCCAGAATGGTTTATCCTGTGCTTTGTAGGCTACTGTAATAGGTCATTGCATAAGCAAAGAGGTAACAACTCATCCCTGTTTTTGAAAAAAGAGTATGTAGCAATACATACCCGTATCTAAAATTTTTCATCTACACTTCCTCAGTGTCTCAATTCCCTCCCCTGCACCTACCTTATTCACAGTCTACATTACAAGTCACCATGGAATTTGCAAGATGTGACTACTGACACCTTAATCCCTTATTTGATTGCCTTATACCCCAACTGACAGTTTAAACTGAGCTTTCAGACAGGACAATCTGTGTGGTGCCAGCATATTCTAGGACTCATCGTGATGAATGAAGGAGGATTTAGATCCAGGTCTGTGTTTACCTCATAGATAGATTCACTATTGTCCCACACACCCTAATCCAAACATTTGGAAAAAGTACCTTAGAGTCCAATATCAAAATAAAGCCTTTAAAAATCATTATATTACCACACCTTATCAACAAATTAACTTCTGAAACCTCCCTTCTGCAAATGGGATACCAAAATACCAAATAAGTGGAGAAGTTGAAAGAGAAATTTGATGAATTTTATCTCAATTCTATTTGCTGCAAACATAACAACAAATCACAAACCAACAAAAAGACAAAGGATTTAGATTCTGGGTCACATTCTGAACACAGACAAGACAAACTTTTTGTAGTGTCACTTATACAAGAAGAGAAGTAAAATGATATTAGACCAGGTATTTTAAGAGCCAGACTTGTTGATTAGGTTCTTTTTTTCTTCTTTGAGAGTAGGAAACAACTACAAAAAGTTTACAGGACAAAGCAGTAATTATTTAAACATTCCACCTTGTATGAGCATGCCTCTTTAGTCTGTAAATATCTATATAAGGTATAGGAAGAAAGTATGTTCTGACATTTGTTAGAGAACTACACCCAAAATATTTGTAGTGAGCAGTCCCAAATTGCAAGTAAGCTATCTTTTGCATGGTAGCTGCACATGATTTTACAAACCCCTAAAAAACAACAACAACAAAAAAAACCCATCAGTTACTATTTAATTGATTTAAACAATGAGTAATATTATTTCAAACTGTTTGAGAGCTATACTAGAAAGAACAAAGCAGACCTATGGGGTTATACAACCTTTTCCCATCCTTGCCATCACAATTCCTCATAAGCAACACCTCTAACTCTTGCCTTTAGTGTCTCTCTAGACAGCAAGATTTCTGATAGAAGTATTTGGATACATGAAAAAGCAAGCCAATTCTGTTTGTAGTAATGCATGATCTTCCATTTTATGCTAATTCAGAAGTCTGTGTGTGTTAAGTCTACCAGCAATACCCTGATGAATAAATCTCAGGTATCACCTTGCTTTTGGGTCCTTGGAGAACTGACCAGGTTGTAGTCAGCTCAAGTCTTGATGACAGGACAAAGACTTGATATTTTCTCTCATGTCAGAGGGGAGACAGACACATCCAAGCCTGGAGCATCAGAATGAATGAGTGAGTTACATGCTTAGAGGTGTGAGAAATCAATTGTTTTTGGAGAGAAGGAAGAAAAAACATAAAGCTCTGCTGCCCACTGAAATATGGTCTCCATCAGAATCTGGAACCAAAACTATGATTCCAATGTTTGTGCTAACAAGTGGCTGTGAAACACGCTGACCACATTAACCCTGCTGTGCATTTCTCTCCTAGCAGATGGCCACATATGGGGCATCAGACCGGTATGTTTTCCCCTCATTTCATTTAAAATATATTAATATTCTGCACTACAGATAGAGGCCTTAATGTAGAAATGTGCCTTTCTACTATGTCACCTGCACTTAGCACTCAGACTTACTCTCCTATTAGTAGTTGCTCTGTCAAGTCTGAAGTAAATTTCCTTTTACAAGCAATTAATTATATAGATCGTGTAATTAGATACTCCCTAGGCAGACACAAAGTAAGCACAAATGCTTTGTTGAAGCATTTCTTAGCATATAGAAGCTTCACTTTATTCCATTCAGGAAATCAGTATCAAGACTCTTGAGTCTTGCTACAGGAGGCAGGAGTCTTCAAGGTCTGCCAGTATTAGCAGCTTCTATTATCTTCCAATTGTTTTATTTCCAGACCAGCCTTACAGTGTTTAGTTTCTCTGCTTATTTTAAAGGATTTGCATTGTGGTTCCCCAATGGCCTCCCCTCCCTCTTCTGATGCAACCCAAGTAAACCTGACAGAGGAAAACTAAACCAAACTGATCAACCCAACCTGCACAATGAAGGCACAGCTGTCCTGTGACAAATATACCTTTGGTATGAGAGCCTGCCTGGACAGCAGCACAGGACAATCTGAACAAGGGCTGGAAAGGTTGTTAGAAAATATGTAACTGGCAGGTTCTGCTCACACAGTGTCCCCAGCTCTTCACAGGCTTTAAAAGTAGGCATATAAAGCATAAAACCAGCCCCACCAAATGACATACAAGCAAATATAAGCAGAAGAGCCTGTATCATGGCTTGCTTCATACTACTAGCAAGGAAAACCAACTTACTACTGTAATGTGCACTGGGGAAATGTGCCAATATTAACCTTGCCACGATATCTTCAATATATCCCACCTCACAAAAGACAGTCAACAATATAAGGAAAACTGCCTTGAAAAGTGACTGGAGACGATATCTGGTAGAACTAGCCAGAGCCAAAATAACATTTACAATAGGTTTTCAACTGCCACACAGTCCTAGCAGAATCAGACCCCTGAAGCTTTCTCTCTTTTTGTAATACCACACCAATTAATGTATCAAAGGGGTTTGGCACACAGCAGTCCCCACCCACCACACAAACAACTCCATATCAGAATTTCCCCTATCATTAACCTCCTTCAGTTTACATAAGGAGCAAACAATCCCAAGCACAGGCCACAAGAGCACTGCTAGGAGGTTCTGCTGGGAAGGGCTGATCACCACAGCAGGGAACCCTGTCTCAAAGGTGACCACAACAGCTTTCTGCCTTAGACATGCTGGTGCCAGGGGCCAGCTACTCAAACCACAGAAGAGTCAGCCAGCCACACTCCACAACTTCACAGACAAATATATTTCTGCTCACGTTACTGTCTCCAGAAAGGGCTCAGAGTTAAGCTAATTCTGAACTATGCATCTGTAAAAGGAGTTAGGGGTTACATTGAAGCTACTGCCAGGACATTCAGTTATGTACGTAGCCCACTCATTTTGTTCAATGCTGGAGTAGGGTATATCAGAGATTCCTGGACAGGAATGATGACAAAAAACCAAAATAATTAAGTTAGTAATATGCTGAGAAACAGCTTCTAGTACTGACAACCTGTCACCTGACTCTTGTTTTATGCCTTTGCCCCATCGACAGCAGCACTGCCATTGAGTGAACTGCTGCAGCTCCTAAGGCAAGGAAGCAAAGAGAGGCATCATCTTGCACCAGGAATAAAAAAGCATGCAATGTCTTTTGCTTTCCATGCATCACATTCTCTTGTCACCCGAGATTTCTTCATCACCCTTTAGCCCAAGAGAACATCAGTATCCTCTTTCCTTTGAGACAAACCTCAGCAGAGGTGAAGGAGGAAGCAGACATGCTGTTCCCAAAGCAGTCCTGTACCTAAAACTAATCATGCTGATCCTGACCAACACAAAAGGAGCCACAAGATGGGGAAACACCTATTACAACCTTCAACAAGCCAAGATTTAAAGCAGACTACCTTAAGGAGGCTGCATGGGCCAGCCTACTCAGAGTTTTATTAGATTAGCAATATTAGGAACTGTTAGCAGGGAAGAGGCTCTATCAGGTGGTTTGTAAAATTCCACTAGGAAGTGGCTCAAAGAGGATTTTGTCACGTAACCAATTTGACCATGCTCCAAGAACATGGCACAGATTATTAGAACACCCTTCAAACCTCAGAATTTCTTCTGGAGAGGAAAAAACATCACATTGAAAGACTTCTATTATATACACATATAAATAACACACTGTCTAATGTTTGTATGATGACAGTTGATCCCAGGTCTTGGAATCTTCCAGCTGTGCAAGGCTATAGAATCCAAACTAAGGTACTGCATCTCCTTGGCTGAAGATATAATTCAAGTAGTGTTTTAATATATTAAGATATGAAAAGCAAGCTCCACGTGCCACAATGAAGCAGAAAAATCCATTTCATACGTAAGCTTCCAGTTTCTCAAGTTATAATATTTAGAAAGTAGAAGAGACTTTTTATTGTAGCAGCAAACATGCTGCTGCAAAACATGATTACAGGCTGCTACAACCTGCAGTCTCTTACATTTTCCACCACACCCTCTTGAACTAGAAGTATAAATGGCAAAAGTAAAGCTACAGGGACAAAAATACTTTCTGACAGTCCTTTCAGACCACTGCTGAGAGTGGCTTTTTTGAATTTCTGTTCCAAGAAAGGTTCTTTTCCCTAGATGCTGTTTCCAAATTCTCATCTACAATTACTTACCCTGAATGCTTTCAGACCTGGCACTGATGTAACATTCCAAGACTAAATACAGTTGTTTTCTACCTTCAGTAAATAAAATGCCTATTCTGTCACAGAAAAGTCAGTTTACTGCTTTTTGAAGCAGAAGACAAAACTGTGTGGTGAAAATATTTACTTAGGCTGCATTAAGATGGGGGCAGGAACTTGGAACAGTGCCTGTAATGATTTTACCTTCACCAAAGCAAATGCTTTGAAAGGAAAAGTCTTTTTAACAAGGAGAAGCTAGTGGTCTACACATACTTGCTCTTGAAAGAAGCAAGTAGAATAACTCAACACAATGCTGATTGCATGCTGATCAAAGAACCTCAGGGCTGCACAAGCATACTCAGCAAAAGGAATGCTGCTCCTAGGGCAAGAGGCAGGCTGCCTTTCCTTTGCAGGATATAGAGTATGCCTACACCAAGGACATTTTTATAAAAACAAAAAATCTTTCTCAGTAGCAAAGAAGCATCAGAGATGCATCATGGTTGGAATAATTTCAAAACATTTAAACTGGAAATACATTACTTCGTGAGGAACATCACAACGAGAAGGAAGCTTAGAGAAGATTACCAAATCAGCGAGAGAAAATCTTGCCTTCACTAAGGCCTGTAAAAATTTGTTTCTGTTACAGCACTTGGAGTTCTCAGCATCTCAGGCTCCATTTTTCATTATTTGTCCACATATTATTTTGTGTACCTTGTAATGGATAATTTCCTTCACAAAAAAAACCCCAACGCCTACCAAAATCCTCACTCTTGAGCAAGCAAATATCAGCAACTATTTGGGGATATAGATATCTATGAAGCAACTATTTGCCTGCTATTTATACCTGTGTGGATAGACAGCTTTCTCAGAGCCATCTGGGAAACACTACTTTCCATGAATACATTTCTAGTCATGGCAGTTGCCCTAATAGTAGCTCCAGTAAAACCTCCCAGCACATAAAACACTCCAGAATAACAACACACTGCTCCATCTGTGGCACCACAAAGAAATTAAAGAGCAATTTTCTGCTATATCCGTGGATTGCAAGGACTTTTCATGGCAGTGGGGCATAGTGTTGGTACTTCTTCTGGACTGCAGCTCCAAATATTTTAGGTACTACTTCAGCATTCTGACATATTTGCTGGCTGCAACCATATTTTGGTTTGTTGGGGGTGCTTGCAGTCCTTTTGAGCCAAGTCCCTCACTTACTATGCATTAGTCCAGTCTGCAGTGGTTTTGACCCTTGCAAACTGAATCCTCTTCTGAGGAAACCAAGGCAGATGTGTATCCAGGCAGATGTGTACGGGGGGCTCTTGGCCCCTTAGGGAATTGCAAAGGTCCATAACAATTTCAGCCACTAATGAATCATTTGTGTGGTAGAGGTATTCCATCCAGGGACTATGGTAAATCTAGACCAGAGTAGAAAATATCTCCAAACCACATATACTGAGGAATATGGGGCCCTTAGCAACAACTGTTTTGAATCTACTCCTGAGTAACAGAGAATGGGAACTGTGTAGGTCTTCCCAAGACAAGCAGGGTGCTGGATCCCTTACCTGACTCTCTCTTCTTCAGCTCTTTTAAGCTCTGCATCCCGTTGCAGCACCTTCATTATCGCCTCTTGTTCCTCCTCTGTTAGGAAGCTTAGGTCAATCATCTTGTTTTGTCTGTAGGGCTGCTAAAGAGTCTGGGAAGATCTTGGATCCTGCTGAGGACAGTCTGGCAGACTGCTTTAAGGTTCTAGAAGTCTTTTTCAGCAGGCACTGACAAACCTGGACCAGGTTACAGTCAGTGGTTTAAAGAGTCACAAAGGTTGCTTTCTTGCCTGTTTCCCTAGATGAGAGACTTCTGGGAGAGTGT
>NW_005054302.1:14598855-14611945 GCF_000277835.1 Geospiza fortis
GCTCTGCTTCCTGGAGTAACAGTTCATTGACCCAGCATATCCAGTGTTTGAGAACAAACAAAACATTCCCTAAAAAAGAGACAAGGAAGAATAAGTTGCAATATCAGGGATCAGGGAAGTAGATTATGTATTCATTTTTAATTAAAAGAAACAAGTTTTTCAGTGTGATTAAATGACTTTATGAAGTTCAAATGGTCACTTCAAGTCAAACCTGTTTTACAGGCCTCTTGAACAAGGTGGCCATGAAAATATATTCCTCTCCAATATGACAACTCACACCCTAAAACATAGAAAGGAGTGTCATACAATTGGTACACTTTTATTATACAAGTATTTTAAATCACCCTTACAGTTACCAGAACACTTTGAAGCAAAGGGGAGATAACCACCCCCCCAAAATAAGCAAAGAGCACTTATCACAGTGATTTAAAGGAAGGGGGAAAAAAGGCCAAATCACTGTTCTACAGACCATATGGAATAAATGTGAAATAATTGATACATTTCCATATTGAGTATGTGTAATTACAAGTCATATGGTAACATGAACCTCACTGCTTTATACAAGCCAAACTGCATTTACAAGTAGTAATTTGAAATACTGTTTTGTCTCTGTTTCTTAGGCCATGGTTTCAGAGGACTATCCACTTAGAGATAATTCCAACTGTCAGAGACAAAAACCTCTTCTTCAAAAAAACCCTTAAAAGAATAGAGAGAATGGCACGGAGGAGTTAGTTGTGTCTGTGGTTAGGTTATCTTATTGCCTTAGGATTCCAGAGACGTGGATGTCAAAGTCTGGGAAAAAAGAAATAAATAGCTCAAATTTAATGCTCAGAAGCATGCCTATTGCCAAAGCTGGTAAGAGACAGAGGAGAAGCAGATGTTTTCACTGGACATATTTCTGTACCAGGCAGCTCCATCACAGCCCTTCAGGGTTGTGGGTGTCCTGCTTTGGCCCATCACTGACATGGTGATGTGGCTGACAAGATGCTGAGCTCATATTGATCTACCAAGCACTACAATCCAGCAATGAGTCACTGTGTTCGCTCCCCTGGCCACAAGAGTGCAACCAGGCCAGTTAAACAAGATATTGACACTGGCAGGATTCAAAGGGAAACTTCATTCTGAAAATAACAGCATTTCTTTTAGATTTGGTAGGGAGCTGTAGCCACATTACTGATTATACCCCCAAAAACTCCAATGCCCAACCACATTCTGCATGTTTTGTTTGGCTGCCATCTTTTTCTCTATGATGCTCATTGTGATTTTGTTGCATGAGGTTGATACAACAGCATCTCAAACAACCTGCCACCTGTAACTTCATTTGTATTTAGAAAATCATGGGTTTATAACTAGGCAAAAGTGAAAAGTGCTTCCTTTAGGACTACCAACAAATAGAACAATCCTAAATTTGTTGAGTATCTACAACAGTACTCCTTCAGCTTGGAAACAGGTATGGATATTTGTTTTAGCTGTCATGTGGAAACTTTCTACATCATCTGACACAGCAAGCAGCAGCCACAGTGCTAATCCAAAGCCCTGGATGCTGGTTGTATGGCAAGTGCCCAGCCAACAGGCACAGAAGCTCATGTTGCAACTACACAACCTGGACAGCTGTGAACTGGAATAATCAAAGATTTTGCTTTGTTTCTTGCCCAAGATCAGTCCAGTCTGCAAGAAACCTTCTGCAGGGAATAATATCTTACCACATCTTTGGTCTTTTTTTTTAAAGCCTAAGGGAAGATGTGTTATATTGTCTTATTATATTAATTTTTAAACTAAAGGAAATAGTTGGATAGCATTTACAAAACCACCTGCAGACTTCACTGATGTCTCTCAGCACTCAAATCAATAAAATAAGTGGAAATAAAGCTTTGGTCCTCCCCAGCTGAACAACAGTTTGCAAGAGCACATCCACACAAGCTGTGAGAGCTCACAGCAAGCAGCACTGCTACTGAACTTCCCAGATACCATCATACTGTAGAGCAGTGTCTCCAGCTAGGGGTGCACCCCCACTTTGGTTTCATCAGAGGCGAGATAGCAAGATACCACCCACCCTGGCAAGCTCTTCACCCATGATTCCACAGCTCTTCATAAACAAGAAAACCTCTTTCTGTGTGTGTAAGTGTGTGGCCAATCTCACGAGATTGTCTGATACAAGTAACTGCAGGCTGGCTTTCTGTAAAAGATTATCAGCACTGATTCCAAATACAGATGGTAAAAACTGCTAGCTTACAGTATAGAACCTGTTGTAAAACTTACAGTTATTTTAAAAATAAGAAGTGAAAAAAGCCCAAAAAACCAATGTCTTCCCCCTGTTAAATTCACACTCTAACACCACCCCAGCCTCAATTATTTTGATTTCTTTTGACATTTTCTTCCTCTTAAAAACCCCTATACATGTCAGGAAGAACTCAGAGGTTTGAACAGTTTGTTTGGTGCCACTGCAAGCTCAATGACAAGCATTTTTTTGTCAGGAAAGTTTTCCGACTTAAGTTTCAAGTAAGACTGAAAGATCCTTCAATCAGTCAAACTGATTGACTCAGACTTGGAAATTGATACCACACTGACTGACTTCCAAAGTAGGGGTCTCATGTGCTATATACTAACATTTGTGAGTCATGGCATATTTGGCATGATTTTTTTTTAACTTTCAATTTAGGTAAAACCACACAAAAAAAATCCTCTCTTTAATGAAAGACTCCCAGTAATAAACAGGAATCTGAAATTATGTTTTATCCAACTCATGCATGAAAGCTTCTACATAAAGGAAATAAAAGAAACAGAAAGGCAACTCAAAATATAGTTTTGCCCACACACACTCTTAAGCTGCTCTTGGTTTTCAACTGGTTTAGGCCAGGCACTCATCCAAGAATTTTATCTTGTAAAATTTCTCAGAACCTCTCAGACAGCTGTACACCTCATTTACTTTAAGTCAGAATTCACATTTTTCTAAAACAGGAACCACAAAAGAAAGACAACTTTGTCTACAAACTCATTAACCCTAAAGACGGCTCTGCTTACCCCCAGACACTGCTTTCCCCTAAACACAAAAGGGGAACATTAATTTGAATACTGTATTACGAACACTATGGGATACTACATTAAGTTTTACTACAACAATAGTTTGGGTTCCCAAGTTTTTACTCCGTGTATACCTATGGGATGTAAATGAGGGAGGCAAGGAAAAGGATGTAGTACTTTGCCATGGCTGACATTGAGTTTACCAACATTCAGAAGACAAACAGCAAAACCCCAGAGTCAGCTGTTCCATTCAAACCAACAAGATCTCCTTTTGCATGCAGAAACCTCATAATGTCCTAAATTTACATTGCAAAACTACTTTTCAAGTGCTCCTTGTAGAGTAGACCTAAGCTGCTAAAGCTTTGATCCAGAGAATTTGTCTTGCAGCCAATGCCTTCTAACAAGAGGAAGAAGGTGACAGCCAATCCTACTTCTGGCTGCTTCACCCAGCTCTCTGTGCCAACTCCTTCAGCTGAACAACTACCCTGCAGGCCTGCTGATCAGCAACTGCTATCTGCACATCTTCATCCCAGAAAGCATCCACTTACATGTCACCTACTGACTCTTAAAAATAAGAGGGTTTGGATTTATGCGCTTGAAAGCTACAATTTTTTCTAACTATATTTCTCCACTGCTAGAACATACCAGCACTAGCAACTAGGATGAGTTGGAAGTCCACACATAAGACAACAGGAAGCTGAGAAAGACAGACAAATGCAATTGTGCACTACAACAATTTGCACGCACAGAGGAACTCATTCTCAAAAGTAACCAAGTCTGGCCTACACCCATGCTCAGGAAATAACTGACCTTTATTTTGAAGCAGGGAAGCCAAGAAGAATACTAAGAGCAATAAAAGCCTTGGAGAGCTGGCCCCTGTGGCCCTGGGAAGTGACATTAGGCAGTAACGGTACCTCTGACTGCAAGCCCCACAAGCTACAGCTTTGCAGCAACAACAAACAAATGAATAAATTTCATTCTCCAGTGATATTTAAGCAGTGCAGTCACAGGTAACTCAGCACCAGCCTAGCTAGGCTTAGAGATAATTTTTCTGTAAATACACGAGGCAAATCCCATGAAGGCAGAACAGCTAATTAAGCTAAACGCCACTGTTGGCACAAGCACAAATGGTCATGAACATATTTGCTCAGAAAAATCAGAGGATTATGGATTTTATTTTGAGCAGTGGAGGAAGAAAAGCTATTAACTTTGAAGAGGGACTTAAGTCACAATTCACAGGAGTTTTAAAAGCTGTTGCCTGCAATGATCAGGACAAGAATTTAAGCACAAGAAGGTCTGTTGTCATTTTTATTCCTGAAGGGGCAGAAAGGAAAAGATTACCCAGTAAGATATGCTTATCTGCAGCCAATCCAGCTGCTCTTACAAGAGGTGCTATCAGAATATTTTCAAAATCATAATAGCAGAGTATACACAGCATATCATATGTCCAACAGCCCCAGAGATTAATTTAGAAAAGAGTGTTTGCTTCCATCTATGCTTAGTCAGTGGGAGGTAGGGAGGCTCTTATCTAGCTAGATGTGAAGAGTGTTGGTAGAACAAGGACTTCTGCAGAAGTGAGGGATATCTATTTTAAGAGCAGTTTCAGTGTTGCCTTATTCATACAGGAATGCTTCATTTTATTGCAATAATAAGCCTATTTGTTCTCGAAAGAACAGGACCAGATAACTGCTCCGAACAGCCACAAAGGGATAAATACTGAAAGTTACACACAAGCTTTGTTCACACTTTACCCTTTCTCAACAGTATCAAAATAATCCTTGCTGGTTTTAACCTGTAAAATAGTTGCAAGTCTCAAAATACTTTCACTGACAGCCTTATATAATGACATTCAACCAGCTGAAAGAGGAAGAAGTTCAGCTGGCACAAGCACTTCAGAAAAATTCACATTTTCTCCTGGAATGTCTGATTTGTTGGTCCGCATGACTCTGCCTGTGGTTTAATTTTATTCTTATTTGGTAAGACATTAAGATCTTCACCACTTTGAAGACTATTAAGGCAATTTACTCTGAAGAAGAGCTAATAACACAGAGGATAAAAGTCAACAACTTAATATTGGAACAGAAAAGAATAATTTGCTTTGGTTTTGGCCTAATCCCTCTAATCACATATGGCAGCTTGCCATTTCTTCCACAGGGCTTGGATATTGGCAGCACTGCCTAAGAATGTAAATCTCTATACCTGTTATGGTGTAAAACCATTAGGCCAGAGGTATTAAGGGGATGTGGTCTCTGGAGAAAGAGCCTCATAAATTAACGAGAAGCCTTAGGAAAGCACACCTAAACATTGCTTCTCCCTGTGACCACTGTCAGACTAACTGTAGATGCCATGCCATTCATTTCATATTGCAATAAGTATAAATCTACTAAAATATGTAATTTGAAGAATCTTCAAAATTACAGAAATTCCACCAAGTTATTGATACTAACATCAGCATATTTTCAAATCTAGTTATATTTCCTTGCACATTGCACCATTTGTACTTGGCTGTGGTTTAATCCCAGTAGGCACACTGCTTGAATTAGTAACAGTTCATCTGAAAGAACTTAATTCTTCTAGCTAATTCTATTCATCAAGAATTACAGAACAAAGAATATCTTCTCAGCATAATGTACTTGAAATATTGAAATGAAACTTGAAATATAATAATGAAAGTGACTCAGTCCTGTAGATCTCTGAAGGCAGAGCACTGTCACTTGTGTAACAATTACTCTCATCTCCATTTAGACAGAAGTGTGAGGCTCACAGAACTCAAGCTCCCATTGCCACTTTCTCACTCTTCATGTCAACATTGGCATTAAACTCAGATAGGGTCCAGTCTGAGGGACTGTTTTGATATCTGATTTGAAAATAGATTTAAGCAAAATACTAAAACCTTTAGAAGATCAGAAGCAAATCAATTACTTGGTGGGAAGCATTTCCTGACCCTACATATCTGATACATTTCTGTATGTAATGGCTAGCTATTTCTGAATGTTTTCCCAACATAAATACAAGACAGATTCAAATTCTAGCAAGGAAGTTACACAAGAAAAACCAAAACATTGCCCCGCCTCTCCCTTCCAAAAAAGATCCCAGCAACAAGCAACCCTGAAAGCCATAATGCAACTAAGTGATTAATTTCTTAAGAAGGTTTTGTTAAGAAGCCATGATCTTCCTTTCATTTTACAGGAAAGAAGTGCTTACCCTCTTCTTCTGGAGACTTGCCATCTTAAACATACAGATACAGCATGGAAGATAACAATGAGAATGGGACAACAGGACCTCAATCCCTTCTCACAAACTTTTATTGCAGAATGGAAAACACACCTGATATTTCTCCCACTTGTACTGTCCCACAGAGGACATTCATCTATAAGCAGGAGCTGCCAAACCCCTTTGCTTTTCTTCATTGCCCTATTCTTCCAAAAAATATATATATACTCTAGTATGGCATGTAGCATTACGCAGATTAGGCTAATGAACACTGCACTGATGCAAGCCAAATAAAAACATCTATTATGTACTAAGAATTCCTTAAAAAAAAAAGTTATCAAAAAAGCTAAAGTAGAGGCCTTGACAAGTTTAGATACTGAAGACTTTAGGGGAACTATCTGACTTCTACCCTCCTTCCTTGCTCTCCAGCAAGCATTGACTACATTTTAGCTAGAATTCTGTTTTATTGTAGGGATTGCACTATTAGAGAATGGAAGTGTGCAAAACAGTGTGACTAATTAACAAGTATTTCCTATCAGAGCCTACTGGGAAGTGACACACTTCCTACACTTTGTTAAGATATTCTTTCTTATGTGAAAACAAACTGAGCTGCAGTTTACAGTCACTGGGGTAGTTCTGACTCTTTCCTAGAGAAGACAATCCAAAAAAAGGGCTTATTATGGGGCTAGCAGCACTGATGAGAAGAACTCTATGTTACAAAGAGCAGACAAGGATTTGCATTCAAATACTTAGAGTAATGCTGAACTGAGCTGACAGTAAGACAGTGTCTAGAGCAGTTCCAGTCCTAAACACCAACTGGAAGACTGGAGCATACAGTCTCTGAAGAAATCTTTTCAAAGTTTTATTTCAAAGTCTATGGACATGACTTCTCAGATTATTTTTATCTCATTATGGAAATCCTTTAGTCAGTATCTGTTGCATCCCTGTGACTTCAAGAGTCATGCTGTTACTCCTCATCTGAGCTGAGGTGATGAGCTAGTTGAGCAAGGACAGCTACCATCAATGGCAGACTGATTTTGCTCCACTACTTTCGTAAAACCTGTGGATTAACAGGTTGCTCCTTCCATGTACCACTTGGATCTTCTCTAAAGCACTGTCAACAGCCAGCTGCTCAGGTCACTGTAAGTAGCACATTGCCTCTGCAGGAGGGTGCACAACACAGCTTTGTGGTACATATTAAGCAAAAATTGCCCAGTCCAGACAGCAATATTTTACATCATCTTTGCTTTCCCTGAGAGAGGCCACTGATCTCAACTTCCTCAGAGCACCTTTGCCCGCGGCCCAGCAGAAATTTAGGATTACACAGAACATTGCAAAAGGCACTCCATCATTCTCAGACAATTAATTGCATAAGTAAGTACCTGTGGGAATCAAAAGAATCTATAACTCACCTAAACCACTTAATTTGTCACTGCAATCTCCAGCTTTTCAGCTACCAGCCTTGTTCTTGTAACTACAGCTCTATTTAATTGATTACTACTGTGGACAAAGAGCCAGCAAACAGAACAAGCCCTTTGTCTGTCCTTTCTCACAGGCTGACTGACTAACCACTCACCTTAGACACTCACTCGTGCAAGTTTTGAAGGTTAAAATTACCTATCTAATAAATTACGTAACCTGAAGGATACTAAGAAAGTTTGTGTCAATTAATCAGGTCATTGCTACTGTCACTAAAGCATACACCTACTTGAAAACAGGGCCTCACACAATTGCCTGCACAAATCAGGCGCTAGAGGAAAGAAAATATCCTTTAGGAGTCCTGCAGTCACAGAAGCAATAAGTAAGCCAAAGAACGAGTTGCAAGAAAATGCACTACATCAAAGGTCCCAGGAAAGCTAAGAAACAAAATGGTTAAAAAAGGTAGCATTCAAGATGGTTAAAAAAGCTAGCATTCAGAATGGTTAAAAAAGGTAGCATGCAGTCTGCACATAGACCAGTCAGAATCAGGTCCCTTCTCAGTCACCAAAATTAACTTAAACTTTGCAATGAAGTTATTATTTCAGGGTTTTTTTTTTTGTTTGTTTACCTGTTTTGTTGTTGTATTTTTTTAAATAGGTACATTTTAAAAAGCTCACGATAGCTGCCTATTTAGAGGAAAATAACTTGTCCTCCCAAGCATAATGTTTTAACAGATAGCCCCATAACATGAAAATTTTGTATACTATTGGGGTCATTCTGGCTAAGTTGAAACCAGCCAGCAGCAATGTTAGTCCTCCTTAATACTGATATTGAATTGCAAGAATAACAGGAAGCCTATCAGCCATGAAAACTTCACTCACGAGATTGTTTGCACTGCTGGGCTGGGCTGTGTCATGCAAAATTGTCTTCTCCCTGACTGGTACCAGTTTCCCTGAATGCTTATAGTCAGATGCAAGCAGAGAACTCTGACACTGAAAAACGAGGTGTGCTATGGTGAAAGGAAGATAAAAGGCCATGGCAAGAGCTAAACCAAACTGCTACTCATGAGAAACATGAAGCAGGGAACAGTTTCTGGAGCAGCCTTCAGTTGCACTGGATGAGGTGAGGTGTCAATTTGTACTGCGTGAAAAAGATTTGCCCTACAAATGCTGCTGAATAGCACAGGAATAGAAAAGAAGGAGCAAAAGACTGTGACAGGAATTGTTTCTCATACACAGGCAACTAAATCAGGAGTTCAGAGTCTGTGAGGCTGGGCTTTGGAGTATCAGGCCTGTCCCTGAACAGGTATTTAGTCTCGCAGGAGTGGCTCATTCTTTATGAACATAGCTCTGCGAGGTGTTAGCTCACTTGCCCAATAGCTGCAGCTACATACCCAGGAAGCAGCCAAATCCAGAGCCCCCATGACCACTTAACCCAAGAGGATTCAAATGCACATCCCCTTGTTCACCAAAATACACGATAATCTCTGAAGGTTGCTTGGTTCTCTCTTGACACCTCCTAGACCTGAACTACCAAGGATTAAACCCACAAAATCATTATTAAAGTCATATCACAACCTTGCAGGCAGAAACAGGAAGCCAGGTACACTCTCTTAGTCAGGCCACTATAAAAAAATCCAGATCTCTCCTAACTTCCCTTCTCATCCAGACAGACCTGCATTCCTGGCTATAGAGCAGTCCAGTTCTAATAGAGCAGAGGGAACAGGAGAGTAACCTGAGGGTATTCATTTTTAATCCAAGTCTCTCAACCTCCAGAGAAGTAATCACTATGAAGCAAGGTAAAATTAATGACATTTACACTAATATAAGCCATCCTAGGATTAAAAAACAAGTTATGTGGGCAGGACCAGAATAGAAGGTTAAGGGCTTGCTACTTCTGCTTGTTTGACAGATTTCTGCCTAGGACTTAGATACATACCTTTTGCTTACAGTGCTTCAAGTGCAATTACAGAGGGTTTTTGGACCTCACCCTTAATTTTTCATAACGGACACTATTTTTAAATGCTATTTTTAAATCACATTAGCCATTTAAATTCATTAGAAAAGAAAAGCACGGTGGCAGATCTTAACATCTACAAGCTAATGGCATAGAAATCATTTCTAACCCAGGCATTCTCAAATACACTGATCTAGTTCTGGAGCTCTAGCTACACGGCTGAGATCACATAGTCTGACTGTAGTCCATCCAGCCTGTACACAGCAAAATCTCTGTCAGTTTATCAGTCAGCCAGAATCAGACACTGGGCAGGAAATTTCATGCAGAATTTACCAATAATTTTTGATGCTTTTGTAGAACAAAAACATTTTGCAGTAAATCTAAGATATTGTTCTGCTAATTACTCCACAGATAAGCATCCCCTTTCTTCTCGCCTTTCTTTTTATTTATACTCAGACACATTTAGAGAGAGAGATGAAATACAAAATTTCCTTGACTGGGACAGAGAAATAGAAAAAAATTACTTTTAGGAGATTTATACTGCAGAGAAAAAGGAACAGACCAAGATGTAAGGGAAAAAATGGGATCGTAGCATGGTTTGCGTTGGAAGAGACCTTAAAGACCACATAGATCCAACCCCCCTGCCATGGACAGGGACACCTTCCACTAGTCCAGGTTACTCAGAGCCACATCCAGCCTAGCCTAGAACACTTCCAGGGATGGGGATCCCCAGCCTCTCTGGGCAACAAATTGTTAAGTTGCTCATTAATTTGATGTATAGGCACAGGACATTGAGTGGGTTTCAGGTCAAAAATAGTCTGGCATTATAATCCAGAAAAGGAGCTATAAAATAAAGAAGGGGAAGAAGTAATATTTTCCTCCTCCTCACATGTACATTACATCTCTTCCCTTTGCCCTCTTGATGCAATAAGCAGAGTCAAATTACATATAGCAAGGAAACCTTATAACATGAAGTAAGAATCTAGCACAGCCAGTTGCTGTACCCTAATGAATTGGAATGACTCCCTGCCACAAGAATGAATCATAAAGAAGTCTGCTGAAATCAGCTGCCACTCTCAAGTTATGCCCAAATAAGTTAAAAAATTGGAGACTGCTGATACACAAATGCAACATCACTGGTTGTACACATTTTGGCTTAAGTATTTTGGAATTGGAAGATCAAACTATGGATCCTCCTTAAATTGACTTCTGATCAACCTAAATAAGCTGCCTTTAAATGAAACAGGTGATGGACTTCAAGCACCACAAAGGTACCTACTACTTTTAGCAGTCATCCATTAGTCAGCAATCCCAGGTGAAAAGCACTTTCTGTGCAGAGGGAAGAATTCTTTACTATGGTTCAAAACAAGTCACTCTTGAATAAAGAGTGAATTCCAAAGGCTAAAGCATCACTTTTAATTAAAGAAAAAGAAAATTAAACAATTTTTCCTACTGAGAGACTACAAATGATCTTTATATTTCCTTGTAAATAATGTTTTCTTATTAGATTTTTGATTTAAGTCTGTTTCATCCCTTTCTGTCATGAGCCCAGGAAACAATACAGAATAGAAAAGAAGTAATTGCTTCAACTTCATCCAACAGCTTTCCTGGTTAAGCCTTTTTTCCAGATGAAACTATCAAAGATTTTCTCCATGTACTAAACTGAAGCAGTATTTTCATTTGGAATCTGGCAAGCATCTCCTGTAGAATAAGAGGGGTTTACACCAGAGAATACCTGCACATGGTCTCCAGAGCACTCCTGAAGTGCTATCCAGTGTTCTAAAGCACTGGCTCTTAATAGAAATGACAAATTCACTTTTCTGTAATCCATTTTTGGGGGCAAGGGTATCTTCTTTATTCTGGCCTTTGTCAGAATTGGAAAACAAGAACATGAAGACCTATTTCACTGAATTTTAAAAGTTTGACAGTGAAACTGATAATACACTATTTTGGGATGCAAGAAATGCTGGAAATGCTGAAATTTGTTTAACAAGAGACAGGCACAATGACAGCTTCAAGAAATTCAAAAACATGCCTTACAATCAAAGCAGAGAAGGGCTGCACATGTAAGGTAGAAGCAGACTAAGATGCTTATTATTTCCTTGCCTTAGACCTAGACATAAACACACTAAGGTATGTAATTGGTAGCAGTGTATAAGCATTTTGTAAGACAGCAACAGTTTTAGTAGTATTTTATAACTTAGTATACATGAATAACACACAACTGGAAATGAACAGAGACTTGCAGTATACTTGCCTGAACAGGGCACAGGAAAGCATAGGCAAATAGTAAAATCTGCAAGATAAGAACAGAGAATGTACAGTTGTCAGGAAAGATGTCAGATGAAACTAAAATAAGATTGCAGAACAAAGAAGAGATGTGTCTGATGGAACCAGAATAATCCTGCAAAACAAACAAGATGCTGAGCAATGTTACGGTATGCTTATTTCCTCAAATAATATGGACTACATCATCTGAGATCACCCCCTTTTCTTCCAGGGAAGAAGCAAGGTGAACAATACATTAACAATTAGAAAAGAAGGATGATATTTTATGAAAATCACAAGAAACCTCACTTTGATTTCAGCTTCTCTTGCCGAGGAGCTCTCAAGCACTTTACTGTGACTCCTGCAAAAGAAACAAACCATCAAGAAGAGTAGTCATCAGTGCTAAATACAGGGCACCAGCTCCAGGGCATTGTATACTCCAGATTTACTGCCACTAATATATGTGATTGTTAAGAACCGTTTTGGAAAGAGATAATAATGACTAATGGTAATTAAGAATTAATGACCAGAAAACTGCATTGTTGCTGTATACAAATTTAATAAAGTGCTTTGATTCATCAGTCTTTTAAATATCCATCACTGAGAGCTTCAATCTGTGAGGAAACACACAAATGTTTTGGTGCAACACTTTCATCAGTTTTTTCAGCTAATAAGATCAAGTTTCTTCTCACAACATCCTGTTAAGCATATGTTGTGAATGAGTGTGGGGGGACGCATCACCATAACATATTCTAAGTCCTTTCCCCCTACACTTTCTCAAAAAGTTCAAAAATACTTGTTACTGTCAAAATATCTGTGCCCAGATTTAAGTGACCTTCACCCTAGCAATCTTCTAAGCAGAGTCTTCTGCTCACACAGAAGATTTTCCCACTCACTCAGGAAAGACACAACTGGCTGCATTAGATTTCAGGGTCAGGTCCAATCTTGCAAGTTATTCCAGAGACGGCGTGGATGATGCGACTTATACACTGTTTTGCGATTAAAAGTGTTTACTATTTACAAAAAGGTCATTAACATCTCTCAGCTGAGCTCTAAGCACCTTATTTCAATGAAGAGTGTTCTCCCATCCCAGCAGACTCAAAAGCTCTGTACAGCGAAGTTCTGACAGATACCCAGCTCTCACCCCGGACGGAGGCAGCAACAGCGGGGATGTCCCGGCGCTCGGCTCCCCGGGTACGGGGCTCTCGAGAGC
>NW_005054302.1:14612528-14612772 GCF_000277835.1 Geospiza fortis
GAAGCCCACGCAGGGAGTGTCGGCTTGACTTGACGAGCTGCCTTGAGGGACAATGATCAGTATTTAACTTTACCTAGCGATGGGCCGCCCGAGAAGTGTGAACATACGCCCCTGTTTGAGTAGATACGGACCGCGATAAGAGAGGTTGCAGTCATCTATTTGCTCAGGAAGCCGCTTTAAGTGGTTTTCTGTTTAATTATTTGCACAAAATACACATGCCGCCATTTCATGAGGTGTTTCAGCA
>NW_005054302.1:14612782-14613711 GCF_000277835.1 Geospiza fortis
CCTCAGCAGCCAGGCACCACGGCGATTTCTGAAGCCGGAGTGCCTCTGCGAGCAGGGTGAAAGCGCCGACCGCGGCATGGGGAGAGCTGGTGTGCCGGTATTTTCCCCTTACGCACGTTGTTCTCACAGTGCTTGACCTAACTGGTTCAATTCTAGTTTGGGGCAGCTGAAGGATTTCGGTCTCTGGCGTGTCCGGGAGTGGGACCGCTGTGCCCTGAGGGCAGCCCGGCTGTCACCTACCCACGTCTGCCGCCCGGAGCGCTGGCTCGGCTCTCGCAAGCAGCAGCTCTGGTTTAAATTACACCCCCACTGTGTTCCCAGCCTGAGTCCATTCACTCCCCAAATCCTCCACCATCAGCCCAGGCTTCCTGCTAACAATAAATTCTTATGTTTCACTTCTTTCTCAAACTTAGACATGGTAAATAATTTTTAGAGCAAATTTAGTGTTCATAGCATTAGTGTGAAGTCTTGGTCAATTACATGTCTTTTCAATTTCATGCATTTGATACCCTGCTCTTCCTTTTTGATGACAAAATAAGGGACTAAAGCATGCTTTTCATGCACTATGCAGTAAAATTCTAACTTAATAAGCCTTTAATAAGGCTTACATTCAGCTCACAAGGATCAGAGTGAATTGGAGACCTTGTGAAAGACTAAAAGTCGCTTGCTCCCCTCAATAACTTTCATTCAATCGCATCTCATCTACATATCCTGTTTATTCACCCCAATGCAGTATACTAAGCTGCATCTATTCAAACCCACATTAAAGCGCTGTTCAGTGCGGATCGAGAAACATCACTTAATTAGAAGTGATGCAAAGCCCTTTTGACACTCTTCGTAGATGGAGCATCCTTTTCCCGTGAGTAAAATACCTCTTTCCCCCCTCTCGCAGCAGTCCCGAAGAAAAAGGAAGGTAGGAGTCAAACAGC
>NW_005054302.1:14613721-14616897 GCF_000277835.1 Geospiza fortis
GCGTTCCAGGACCAGGCAGGCTGTATCAGCTGGCAGCTCTGAGTACGCTTGACCCCTGCTGGATGGACTTGGAACTGATGGTCTGGTGTACCCACTGCCCAAAACAATTCCCCCTCTAATCAAGGACTTTGGACCCAAGCTTAAGAAAAAGCAGCTCCTTGGTGCAAAAATCGCAGAGGTCTCCAGCACTCTGAGAAGTGTCTGCTGAGAAACTGTGTATGTGGTGTGTGCTGTGTCTGTTAAAATACATAGGTGAGCTCACCTGCTCAAATTTAATTTAGTGATGTGTTCTTAAAATGGATTCAGATGAAAACTGTGAGATTATGTGTGTAAGGACTCAGCTCAGACCAGTTTCCAGTTGATACCTTCATAAAGAGGAAACTGAAAATATCAGAATGACATGGACAGAACATGGAATACCTGAAGGACCCTCAGACTCATTCCTCAGTAACTGCAGATGGAAAAAGTTTGCACCCAGTATCCAGCCTGTCCCCACAGCTACTCTGCAGCTGTTCAGCAGATATGAAGAATCCACTCATTTTATGTAAGCGCAGAACAGCTGTTTTTTCAAGTGAATTGCGCCTGAACACTCTCAAGGTGGCAGCAAGGGAACAAAAATTAGTCACAAAAGGGTATACTCTACACACTCTCCTCTTTGTGTTCCCCAGACACAGTCACAGAGTTGTTAAGTTCTCAGCACAATCAAAAAATATAAGCATGGTTTTGATTGCAGAGCAACAAAGAGTGTTATGGCATCTTCAGGATAAAGACCCAAACCAAAGAAGTCTGCAGGTATCTTTGTATAGTAGTATTGCTCTCAGATTCAGAAAGTGGATCACCTTTCTTCCTTCACCTCCTCATTCAGCATATCTAACTCTCTAGTGATTTCCCAAAGTAAAAAGGAAGTCATGCCATCTTTTCCCAATAATGAAAAATGTAGTGAGTGCCTTGGTGTGGTTACAAAATGACAGGTATTAGTTGAAGAGACAGTAGCTTCCACTGAAGCAAATCGAGCTGATAATGCTTTCCTTCCTCCAGCTTCCTCCTGTCACTCAACTGCCTTTAACACTGAGCTGCTCTCTGATGAACTAATCCAAATCACAGCTAACTCTGATGTTGTTCATTTAATGGCTGTAGTGACATTTCCCAGGTGCCTTTGACCACATCATCCCTTGTTTTTCATCCTTCAGTGGGTTCCTGGGCATCAAGGTAATGTTTTTTCTTCTTTTAAAATCTTCCACACTCTTAGGGTATGCCTTTAAGAGTTCTCTACATGCATAAAGGAAGGCAGAGCAATAATGGTGAGTGCAGTAGCTTGAGAAATACCCTGCCTGGCTGCCCCCAAGTTCACCACAGGAGCTCTCAGCCCATCAAAGGTCCCTCTCTTCACACATGAAGGAGTGTAGAGTCTTTAAAAAGTAAGTCTTCAAAATATTTTAGAATTATTTAGAATTTATTTTAAAATATTACAAGAAAATGTATACCAGAAGTGCAAACTGTAAAAGAAAAGAGTGTGGATAATTTATTTTACTCTATACGGTGCTCTCTGTGGCTTGATAATAATGATAATGAAAGGAATGGCTTCAAAGATCAAATGTGCATGACTAGGGCCTGATCAATTTCCTTCTCTTTTGCTCTCAAATAAAACAAATTTAATTCTGCTGTGAGTGACCAGGGCATCTTTAAATTTACTGTCTTATGCAGCATGGCTACAGATCTCTGCCTGTAGGACTAAAAGCATTTTGTCCTTATTTTACTGAACATGTCTTAATTACAGAGACTGCTCTGTTATGTCAAACAGGACTTTTCAAAGGAAAACACAAATTCCCACAGGGATGGCCAAGAATTATGAACAAAGTAAGTAAATGTGAATGTTCATCATGGAGACAAAGCAGCTATGGAGAGACCTCACTGCAGCCTTCCACTGCATAGAGGGGTGTCGCAGACAACTTTTATGAAAACTATTTTCTTTAGGATTTTTCCTCCTGAGAAGCTGAGAGGCCTCAGGAACAAATTGTAAACAATGGTTATCTGCTGCTCTGGAATGCAACAGGTGGATCTGTGACTGGCCCATCTTAGATGTTTGTAATTAATGGCCAATCACAGCCCAGCTGGCTCGGACACAGAGTCTGAGACAGCTGCCTTTGTTATCATTCTTTCAGATTCTATTCTTAGCTTAGCTAGCCTTCTGATGAAACCTTTTCTTCTATTCTTTTAGTATAGTTTTAACGTAATATATATCATAAAATAATAAATCAAGTCTTCTGAAACATGGAGTCAAATCCTCGTCTCTTCCCTCATCCTGGGACCCCTTGTGAACACCGTCACAGATGGGCTTATCAAAAAGAGGGAGAGTGACTTTTTTTATACAGGCAGATAGTTATAGGACAAGGGTGAATGGTTTTAAACTAAGAGAGGAGAGCCCAGAGATGCAGTGAATGCTCCAGCCCTAGAAGTTTTCAAGGCCAGGATGGATGGGGCCCTGAGTAAACTGAACTAGTGATGATGTCTCTGCCCATGGCAGGGGGTGGAATGATTTTTAATGTCCCTTCCAGCAAGCCTTTCTATGATTCTATGTTGCCCAAGAATGCAGACAGCAGCATTTTAGTGATTAATAATTTATTTCTGTGGTTGAGTACAGCTCCCAAGATTATGTGGCTCAGGCACTGATATCCTATGAAGGAAGGAAATGACCAGAACCTATCCAAAATCTATGGCAGACCAAAGGCCAGAAGGAGAGAAGCAGAAGTAGTTCAGGATCAGACTCCAACCTTCCTTTCCACCTTCTTGAGCCCTGTCCCCGTGCTGGCCATGGCCTTTTGCTCTGATGTGATGGGGTCACAGGCCACAGATTTCAGCTGTTGTTACTGCAGTACAGGAGCCACCCAAGGCTCCATCGGAGTGCCTTGGACTGAGGGAGCTGGTTTCTGAGGAAGCAGCTCTGCGGTGATGGGTGGCCCTGCTCACATTCGGGGTGGGACTGTCCCAGTATGGAGCTGGAACACACTCTCTTTCTTGACGAGGGCTACAACTTCAGGATTCCAGCCTGGCACCGCATTTGGCCGAAGCCCAGCCCGTCCCACAAGCCTTTTTCCCGTACTTCTCGTTTCCCGGGGCAGAGGGCGCCGGCGGCCCCCACGGCGCTCGGCCCCGTCGCGATGGCGACCGGCGGGCGG
>NW_005054302.1:14616949-14619605 GCF_000277835.1 Geospiza fortis
GCTCGCCGGCCGTGGCGGGAAGGGGTGGCGGGGGGGCTGAGGCACAGGGTGACGGTGCCAGAGGAATTTGGTGCCTGCGGGCAGCGAGGCGCTGGCCTCGGTGAGGGGTGGCCCAGCTTTGTCCACCGAGGTGTCTGTGGTGAAGGGCGCTGGGGGAATAGTGTCAGGGACATGGGGGAAGTGTTAGCCGGGGACGGATTGAGGGCAGGGGGAATTGTTAGCCTGCTTTGGAGATTGGGAAGGGGTTACAGTGTGACTGCACCATGTTGTAGCGTGACTGAGGTAATAGATTTTCCGTATTCTGCACCTGGGACGGTGCAACCCCGGGTGTACGGACAGAATGGGGAGTGAGAGGATGGACAGCAGGCAGTGCAAAGGGACCTGGGGGTCTTGGTTGATGGCAAGCTGAGCATGTGTCAGCAGTGCCCTGGCAGCCAGGAGGGCCAAATGGGTTCAGGGGTGCATCAGGCAGAGCATCGCCAGCCGGGCAAGGGAGGGGATTGTCCCCTCTGCTCTGCACTTGGGTGGCCTCATCTTGGATATTCTGTGCAGTTTTGTGCATCACAGGAAAGACAGTAAGCTATTGGAGAGCCTCCTAAGGTGGGCCACAAAGATGGTGAAGGGTCCTAACGGGAAGCCGTATGAGGAGTGGCTGAGATCATTGGTCTGTTCAGCCTGGAGAAAAGGAGACGAGGGGAGACCTCATCAAGGTCTGCAACTGCCTCGTGAGGGGGGCTGGTACCAATCTCCTCTCTAGTAACCAGTGAGAGGACCCAAGGGGATTGATGGCCTAAAGCTGAGTTCAAGGCATGTTTGGACAATGCTGTCAGGCACGTGGTGTGATTCTTGGAGTGTCCTGCATAGGGCCAGAAGTTGGACTCAATGGTTCTGACAGGTCCCTTCCAACTCAGTGTGTTCTGTGAGTCTATAAATGTTGGGGACTGAAGGAGTGGAGGCTTCTGGTAGTGCAGCTGCTCGATATATGGGGATAATTATGTGAGTGCAAGTGCTAGTTTGGATGATGTTAATGATAATGATTGGGCTTATGAGAGTGGTGAGCTGCTGTACAGGTGGTCTCTGTAAAGAGTGCCTGGAAAGTCACTGTGGTTGTGGTGCTGTGTCAGGAAACTGCCTGCTCCTAAGGATGCAATGGCAGTGAAGTTATTGCTTGAGACAGTGCTGGTGCTTTTAAAGGGGGTCAGTCAAGAGCCTCACAATTTTGTTTGGGAGAAGAAATAGATCTTTACTTTCGTAAATGTTCTCCTGTGCATTTCAAATGTGCAGTCTATCCTCAGTCCCCTTAAATATGTTCCTCTCTGTCTCATGTGTGAGTATTTTCTATGGTTTGCAAAATCCTTTACTGTAGCATGTGTTTTTTCACCTTTTACAACTTGGAGGCTTTCTTGTTCCTCTCTACTTGGGAACAATTTCATAAATATATCACTGGAGCTCATCTGGGTCTGTAGTTGAAAAAAAACAAAAACACCCTAAGCCTTGCAAAATACTTCTACTCAAAATTTTCTGGTTTGTATCCAGTTTTAAGCAGGGAATTTGATTTTCCATTTAGTGAAAGAGACAGAAACAATTTTAAAAAACCCTTAGGGAGTGCTCTAGTGATCTTCAGTTTCTGAGGAAAATCAGTAAAATAAATGCTCAAGTGGAAATGGAATCAATAGCAGTCCAGTTAATTCTGCACCGAAGAAGTGTGATGGATTCTTTTTTATGCTTAACAAGTGTATCCTGCACTTGTGCACTTGGTTTGGAAACATCAAAGGGGTCTAAGAGGAGCAAAGTACCTAACTTCCGGCTTCACTGAGGTTTTTTCCTTAATTCACTTGTTTATTTGGGTTTCTTTTAAATCTCAAGTCTTACAATAGCCATGTCTTTAGGATTTTTGGAAGTTTAATGAAAGAATATTGCACTGAATTGGAAACTGCAAAGGTGTATATGAAATAGGATAGAAAGTTGTTTTGTATACAGAAAGCTGACATGGCCTTGCTTCAAGGTATGGGGAGTGTGGAGAGAAGGCATAGGACAGTGTTTGGATTGCAGTGCATCTGTCAATAGTTTCACTTCATACCGTTGATTTTACAGTCTTGCTTACGTGGCTTTTTACTGATATATTTTCCTGTTTACTTGTGCTCATTTTAACCCGAAAAAGTATCCAGCCTGCTGTATTTAGTCACAGAACATATTTTAATCAATTTCACCTATTATTGTAAAATTCAGAATTTAAATTCAGAGAAGCAGTTTAATGCAAAACCAGGTTATATGCAATGTTTCTACTCATTCAGTAATAAAACATTCTATATTATATAAACTATTTTGGTTTATAAAATTTGATTATGTGACTGCTAAAAGCGAGGAATCTTTATAAGTGCCTTTTTTTGGTCACATTTTTTATTTTGTATAAATATTTATATATTTATACAATATTTTGTATAAATACACAAAATACAAATATTTTAAATAACATTTTTTATTTTGTATATGCTACCAGTTCCACTGCAGAACTTCATTGTCAGTTGAATTCTGAGGTTGGTGGTTGTGACAGCATGCCTGGGGAATACTGCTGACATGCATATCCCTTCAGAAAGTGCTTTTGTTCCAGCTCTGACAATGAAAACTGGTATCAGAGTTGTGGTGAAAGGGAGAA
>NW_005054302.1:14619631-14639811 GCF_000277835.1 Geospiza fortis
AAAGAGAGGCATGTGAACAAGTGGACTCGATTAAACAAGCATGATAAAGAAACAAAGCACTTGAAAAGGAGCAGCTTCTGATTTGATTTGCAAGAATGTAAAAGACAACCTGTGGCAAGGGATGCAATAAGTAATGGTGATAGAGACCACTGTATCTACCCAGGTATACATTACATATATATACATTACATAAATATGTGTGTATATACACACACATTACATATATATGTGTGCATATGTATATGGAGATATGGGCCTAAGTGCTACCCCTGGGCAGGATTGTTGCTGCCAAAAACCCAGCTTGTTTTTTTTTTATATTAGAACTGTTACAAGCTTGTCACAATGACAAATGCCAGTGAACACACAATGTTTTGTAAATTATTCATCTCTATACTTTTTTTTTTCCTTCACTTCTAGCACATTAAAAAAAAAAAAAAAAACAAAAAAAAAAATGGAAGAGACTAAGAAAAAGAAGAAACCAGAAGAGCAAGTTCAAGAGCCTGAATCTGATTTACCAGAAGCCTTACTAGAATATCAGTAGGTTTAATATATTTTAACTTTTCACTCATACAGAATATGTGAATAAAGAAAGCAGATGACAAAGACAACTTATACAATTTAGAGCCGGAGCTGATTGATTTTTGATTGAAGGTTTTGAGGCTATTTCAGAAAGGTACACTTTTTAAACTGTAGCTGTAAGAAAGCAATTAAATGGGTCAGAAATTTTATGCCATTAGGCTATAACTTGGGAAAAAAATATTTAAACCAAAAAACCCTGACATTTTTCTGTTAGTAGCAAGCTTTTGATCAGCATATGCTGAAGTTGCAACATCATATTTGGCTGTATTTTTTAGGATTCCTTGGTGTTTGTGGAGGTTTGTTGTCACTAGCCAGAGCCTCAAGACCTACAGTTTGCTGTCTTCCTTGGTGCAGCTGAGAGCAAAGCACAAAGTATTTTATTTTGAAAGTAAGAGATGGATAAATGAGAGGTCTCTTAAAATCAAGCAGAAGAAAATAAGAGCCAAGGGGGAAATATCTGAAGCAGTTACAAACATGTTCAACTTATTTGATTTCTAGTCTCTTGAGTAAATGATTAAAAGGAGAAAAAGTAAGCTTCATGACTTTTCTCTAAGAGACAGAAATTGAAATGGAAATACCTCAGGAACACCCAATATCCAACAATTATCAGCGTTTAGGGAGCAAGGAGTAATGCCTTGCTGTGGAAATGACAAGTGAAGTAAGCAAACTAAAAAGTATGCTCCTATAGTTGTAGTGACAGCTGTATGAGTTCACAGGGTTTATGTGGGATTTTCCTGTTTCATTTTACAGAGCACAGAGTACAATTTTCCATAGTGAAATAGCCTAGATTTAGCTGAATCATATCACAAACAAATACCTTCTGAAAAGTCCAAAGCTAACTGACCTATTTTGTGAAGGAATAAGAAAACTGTATTACTGGGCTGAGAAAAAAACTGTGCCACGTTCTCATAAAATTATTGTTAGCCATATCCTAATATCCAAGCAAATGACTAATTTGTCTGGAGAGTCTTCTACTGAAATAGATGCTTCACTGAAATGGAATGTGTAGTTTCTACAGCAACAGCAGGGGAAAAAAGGAAGAAAAGTATTCTTCTTGCTGTTTTTATCTTTCTCCCACTCTCTGTCCCTCTTGCTCTCCCTTTCTTTCTTTTCACCTCTGTAATCTGTAACTTCTCTGTACTACTTGACTGATCAAAGGTGGATAATCATAAAAGTAAATAGCTGTCACATTCCAATTTAGGATTTATCAAGTGTGTAGTGTTTATTTAACTTTGATTCCTGTTTTTTTATTTCCTTTCACTGAAGAATGGTCACTGTTCCTAGGGAGTTTGTTATTTTGCATTTGCATTAAAGTTCTCCATTTCAGCATTTCTTAGGAACAACAATCTTATGATGTGCTTCTGCTGTGGCCATAACCACTGTACCCTCATATCTCTGGTCTAGTCTCTCTCTAACTAATATCTTTCTACTTCATAGAAAACCTGAAGAATACCTTGGAGCACACTGACACCAGAGGATGCAAATTTAGTAACCTGCAATTTGCATGATTCAGTGATCCAAACGTAGCAAATTAACTAGGAAATGAATTGTCTTCTTTTGAAACAGCTGAAAGCAATAGAGAAGGGAAAAATCTCCCAAAACCACAAAAAAGCACTCCAAACCCCCAAACTAAAATCTGAAGGAAGAAGAACTATTAAAAGAATAAAAGATTTTATGATAATTGTAATACTATTGCACCACATGATGAATGAATGCTGGGAACAGAGGTACAGAGTGCTACAGTAATATTTTTTGGAGCACAAATTACCTTGTCTGAAAGTGACCTGTGTAAGAGGTCAGCTAAACCTCATGCAGAATGAACAAACCAGCTCCAGCCTCTCAGGAGGCTACACAGGAACATATAACCAGGGAGTCTGCTGCTCTGTAGGGGTATGAAATCCAAAATAACATGCAGGCCCAGATGTATGTGGGAAATAATTTCTTTATGTGTAGTAAGCAGACAGTGATATTTACCCAAATGAGTCTAGCAATATGATATGAAAATAAACATTTTGGTAGTATTTACATCTAATCTAGCTTAAATAGCATTCCTTTCTCTAATGTTTTTGTAAGAATGTCTCTTTCTTTACTCTCTCTTCATAGCATTGCAGCAAAAGAAGCAGCAATTGCATGGGTTTTGTTTCATCTGAAAGGATTGGAAGAAAAGATCAAAGAAGATATTAAAAAGGTAAGTGACTATGCAACAAATTTTATTTGTGGTATTCTTACTCATAGATTCAGTTTTATTCTTTCCATTCGAATACTACATATTTTAAAATTAGTTATTGCAGTGAATTTGTTACAGTCAATGAAACTAGAGTTAGTGAGTCACTTTATGTGCTGAAAGTTAAAGTGTTACCTGAATTAAATGTGACATATAGCATAAATGTCCTAAATATAACATGCTAAAAAGAAGCTGCAGGACTAGAACATTACAGAATAGGACAGAGCATTAAGGTAAAGTGAGTTCAGTGCAGGTACTTTCCAATGCACAAGAGATCCTTATAACCACCTACATATTTAATGGAATCACAGAATTGTTAAGGATGGGAAAGACTTCTCAGACTATCAAGTCCAGCTGTTTAACCCAGCACCATTGTGTTCATCACTAAAGCAGGTCAACAAGTGCCACATCCACGTGTCTTTTGAGCACTTCCAGGGATAGTGATTCCACCACTTTCCTGGGCAACCTGTTCCAATACCTCACCACCCTTTCAGTGAAGAAATTTTCCCTAGTAACCAATCTAAACTTGGCACAATTTTCTTTTCCTCTTGTCCTGTTACTTGTTACATGGGAGGAGAGACCAACCTCCACCTCGCTACAAAGTTATTCCAGGTGGTTTTGGAGAGAGATGAGGTGCCACCTGAGCCTCTTTTTCTCCAGACTAAACATCCTCAGCTTCTGCTGCTCCACATCAGACTTCTGCTTCAGTCCTTTTATGAACTTTGTTTCCCTTCTTTGGCATTTTTCTCTGCAGCAAGCACAGGACAGCAAGCCACCTTTCAGTAGGTACCTTCCCTGCAGTACATTCAGATACGCCTTTTAACCAGTCCTACAAATATTCTTCAATATTTCAATGCATGAAGAATAAATGGTATAAATTTAATTTTTGTTAGTAGTATTAGCAGACCTAACCAAGCACTGAGAATTGCTGAGCTTCTTTGAATCATTTCTGAAGTAATGGAATTGCTCAGGTTTCTGTGAGAATCTAGTTATTGCTGCAAGCTTAGTTACAATAAAAATTGAATAAAGGAGAAAGACCATCATGCTATTTGCTAGCTGTGATTTCTAGCACTGATTGATGAAGACACACTTTCTCATGAATTAAGAATTGTTTTGGGTAATTTTTAGAACAAGATTGTAACTACTGGTCTCACCTGAATGACACTTTAAAGAAAAGTGCATATGAGCTGTATATAAACAGCTATAATAAGCCATACGGTAACTGTGAGCAGTGAACTTTGAAAATAGATACTAGAGAGTCACCTATTGAGATTAATTGTAAATGTTCCAAAAATCCTTATTCTGCATCATGTTGCAGCCTGCACTTCATAGCATTGAAACATTGAAACAACGCCTCTCTGTCTTTCTGGTGCTTATAAAAGCTTGCCCTGCTTTTATAAGCATCCATCTGTTTAGCTTTGTGTGGTACTTCTTTCAGTCTTGAAGCCTGGATGGTGTTTCACTTGTGGCTTGACTATCACTGGAAGTGGCAATTGCCCTTCTTTCTGCAGGCATCTGAAGGCTTTTATGATTATTGTTGGGTCTTATGTCTCTTGTGGTTATACTGCTGGATCAGAGGGCAGTTCGACTGCCTTGTTCAGAGACACAGAGCAACAGCATAAGGGAGACCCCTCAGTGGATCTCCCCAGTTTGTGACCCCTCAGTGGATCTCCCCAGTTTGAGTGTTACAGACAGCCAGTGCCCCTGAAGGGCTCACACTGACAGTTTATGGAATAATGCTCTTTATTAACATAAAGTTAGATTAAGTTTTGAGGATTTTCAGTGATAGTATATCTCTCTGCAAAAGCATATCAAAGCAACACACAGACAAGCTCTAATCCAAAGTATTCAGTGCCCAGAGCATGTTTCTAACCCAATAGGTGTTCCTCTATGGAGGAGAAGACAGGTTCAGCCTCACAACTGATCCCAGCAGTTATGATGGACTTCCCAAACTTCTCCCCATTCCTAATTTACTTCCATACTATTTCTTTATGTTTAGGTGGAGCTTGAATGACTCTACTCATTCATCTTCTCCTCTCTCCCCTGGCTGACAGGTGATGCGCTGTTGCTCAGCTACAGAGTGCCATTGAGTTCCCCTCCCTGCAAAGATTTCTATGCAGCCTGGCCATGGTGTCTCCACTCTGTTCCACCCTCTGTTCCATCCCCTTAGCAGGGGCTGTGGTTGCAGATTGTAGGGTGTCATCATGGAATAGGTTTTGAGCATGCCAGCTGCATTCCATTCAGATACTAGCAGCTGCATTTTACTCTATAATTTCCATAACACTACAACTTCTGTTAGCATGTGAATACAACTTCCCAGTTTCCTCTAATTTTACCCCCAGCTATCTTTCTACAGTTATTCCCCCACTTTGCTGCTAGCTCATGGTCTTTCAAGGACTCCATATTTTAGATTGAGCAGAGTACTTTAAGGCATGGGTGAAGTGCTATTGTTTTAATTTAATCATGTTTTGACGGTGCTTTGAGCTCCATTCTTTATTTCCTGCTTAATGTTTGTGAGTGGCTTAGAGTTAATCCTAGAAGTGAGGAATGCTTGAGACTCTACTGCCTCCTCATTATTATTTACTTACCACTTGTTTGCTCTTGTATGGTATCCTTTGGGAGCAAACATACACAATCAGTAATTTCAAACTATCTTAGTGTCACTAGAGAGGGTCATGGCCAAGGGTTATGATCACAGTTGTAGAATCAGGACATATTACTAACTTCAGCTCTGACAAGACTCTTTGCTGTGGTTATATGCAAGTGACCTGATTGTCTCATGATTTTTCTATATGAAGATGGTACATTCTCATTAAGAATGTCAACATGAAGCAAATAGCTCCTACATACAAACATTGTTATTAAATTATCTACAAGCACCTTTCTTTTCAGGTAATGGAGGATTATTTGTGGGCTGTACCAAGTACAGCTGTTATTTGTCTCTCATTTCCTTCCAGTGGTCTTGAAGTCACTGAGGAAATATCTGAGCCTTGCAAATTCTCCATTCTGCTCTAACCTTTCAGAATATAAAGAACAGGTGTTTAGCTTGGTGTTCTTGCATTTCATCTGGCACTAGGCCAGATGTTCTTTTTTTTCTTAAATTTATCACTCTGAAAACATTTTAATATCAGCTACGTCTTCTTCCTTAGAATGTTGTTCTGAAGGAAGAACAGAAGGTGCTTATCAGAAGCTTAGTAAGGCAAATAGAAGAAAAGGAGAAAAAACGAGATGAGAAGGAGGTTGTAACCAGGGATGATGTGGAAGAGTCACTGAAAGCAGTTTTTCAGTTTGTGAAGGACAAAGAACAACTTCTTCAAGGTATGTTGTGTGCTGGGGAAGTGTGGTTTGCAGTTTACACACTTGGGATTAAGTACATGTTGTTGTTGTTTTGCAATTTAAGTAGATATTCAACTTCTTTGTTGTCTAAAAAGTATAAAACTATTCCTCTCCCAAAACTGGGCTCTCTCGCTTTAGTATGAGATTGTGGAGGGCTTATAAATCAATCTGTCCCTTCCAAGTGATGTGTAGTATTGTGGAAGTAAAGAGGCTTCCTCTTTTTTGAAACTCATGAAACTCCTAAGCATTGGCTGTACTGAGGATTAAAAATAAAAAATTATTGATGGAAGGAAAAAAGACCAGTTTTGAGTGTTGAAAATTCCAGCTACCATCCCTGTGATTCTCTGTGGGAGACGCGTGACCTTGGTTACAACATTTTGGTGAGAACAGTTGTCTCTCTTTGGAAGAATAAGATCAAGTTGTTTTCAGCAATGCTGGTGGCCCTTGAAACTGTGTAAGGCCATCAGGTTGCTATGTACTATAGTGTGGAAGAATCCCCCTTCCTTTTCCATTCCCTATGAAAACACCTTTCTTAAAGAAGTTGACATTGCAAGAATTATCAGTTCAATAAATCAGTAACGAACCTGTCTTTTGACATTCTTATTTTAATAGATCTGCACTTCCAAATTGAAGAAACAAAGAAAAAAATTGTGGAAAAGCAGCGTGAGAGAGATTATTGGTTGGAGTACAAAAATGTTGGAAGTAAAATACATGCTGAGAGGATTAGCAGTCTGGAAAAAGACATTGCAGATGTCAAATATGAACTTGAAAGAACTGAAGGTCAGTTTACAGCTGGTGTAATGCAAGTCTTACAGGGGCTTTGCATATTGCCTGCAGGAATGAAATGATAAAATTAATTTTAGATCAAGTTCTAGTAACTTGTATCAACTTTTCTAGTAATTTGCATGAGCTTTGTCTTAGTGCACCTAAGATGGGCTGCATAATCATGAAAAATAGAAGGACCCCTTTTCTTTATTTCTCTCTCTGTAGAAGTTCCTTTATTAAAGAAATTGATAAAGTTTACAGAAATGATGACACTTCAAGAAACTGATAAGCTGGTCCTTTGATGGTTTTCTTGTAAAATAGAGGCAACCCATTAAAAAAAAGAGTTACTGAGAAGGATAGCAGTTTTTTGTAAAAATAAGTCTGCACATATTTAGGTCACCTACACAGAGGGCTTCCTTAGCAGTCATACTTGAAAATGTTGACTCTGCTGCTGTTAGTTCTCATCATCTACAAGCACTTCACATATTGAAAGCTCCTTTGACAGGAAAGTAGTATGAGCTCATTCTTGGAACAGTCTTTTCTGTGGAGCGCACTGGTTTCCATGCAGGACTAGAGGGAGCTCTTTAGCCAGTGATCTGGGCCTTTCCTCCTAGTTACACAGTGTGAGGCCCTGCAAAATCACCCACAGACACATACTGAGAACTGTTTCAGCACTGTCACAGCAGTGCAATTCATTTGAGAGCTTATATATTGTGGTGCTGCGTGCTTTACAAAGATTTCTTTATTTCTGCATTATTTTAAAATAATTTAAATATTTTGCTGTTACATAAGCCATGCTTCCAACAGCAGAAGGATGTCCTGGTTTTCTTTCTTTATGTCCCTCTCAGTATGCGTGACCGCAGCCAAGCAGCTGGTAGTAACAGGCAGTGACACTGCTCTAAGGGTCTCTGTATATTCTGTGCCAGCCATTACCAGGCATCAGCTACTGTGAATAAGCTATCTTTTTGTCTCTCAAAACATATTTTACCACCATTAAGATCTGCTCTGTGATTTCTACATTTCCAGATAGCTTGTCAGATATCCATGTCTGTATTCAGGAGAGGTTGGGGTTTTTTCCTTATTTTCTGTGTTCTTAAGTGATTTAAAACTTTGATATATAGCTGCTGAAATATGAAATGAAAAAGAGAATGGGCTGTTACATAGAATGCCAGTAGGAATAGGCAGTCTGATCTCCTGCATGCCACAGGGTACAGAATATTGGGGTTTAACAAAAATTCATGGTCAAACAGAAGTGTATTTATTGAAAGTCATGTTATAGTGGTACATATGTAAATGGCCTACGTAACATACTGGAAAATGATGCTGACAGTACTGGATGTTTACCATACTATTTTGCTTAACTCCATTAAACTGAACCTAGAAAGTGTCTGGGGAGTACAGCCTTCCAGCAGAAATCTATCTTTCAATCTATCAAGCTTTCAGAGAAAGGCAGCAACAAACTTGGCTTGCTCATACCTTGAATGTGTAACAGGCTTAGAGAATAAGCATAGGCAAACAGTGGTCTCTAGGTGTACCACTGGAGGGCTTGGAACTGGCACAGTTCATGGTTTCTGGTGGTGACATTTTAAGCAAAACAGCCGGAGAGGAGAGGAAGCAAAAGAGAGTCACACATTTAGGAGATGCGTAGGAAAAACAGTGTTGCAGTGAGAGATTAGGGAAGATAGCCTCTTTAGGAACTGTTCAGACACACACTTTCTCCTTTTTCATTCTCCAAGTACAACTCAGGTTATTTAGCTATCTGAAAAAATGGAAAAGTGAATTCATTATAGTATGGAAGTACTTCCTTTTCATTCTGCCAAGTCTAGATAGTGGAGTCCAGCTTCCACAGTGTTAAATTAATAATTAATGTACTACTAATACACCTTTCATATTTGACTGCCTTTGACTGCACAGTGCATCCATGAGCAGATTTTTGGTTGCAGCTAGATCAGAAATAGGCTGTCTGCAACACAAGCGCAGTGAAAGACTGAATTTCAACCCTTTGGAACAAGTGTGCTGTGCCTTCCTTCACAGAAAATTACTATAATCTCATTCATTCCTTCAGAAGGAGGAAATAACAAGCAGAAGTGAGCTATTTAGAAGAGCAAAAACAAAAGAACTAAAGGGAAGGATGAAATAATTAAATTGCAAGTGACTAGAACATGAAGCCAAACCTATTCAGTTCAATGTAAGACACACTTTCTAAATAATGACCACAAGTAATGATAGAAGCAAATCATTGTGGCAATTGCCGCATTCTCCATTTTGTCCTGCTGTCAAATTAGAACCTCAGAGTCTTAAATAAGTCAGAAAATTTAATAGGCACGTTATAATAACTATCTGAAAAAATGTCATGTGGATAAGGAGATCCAGTATGCTTCTATGCCAAAAAAAATAAATTTTCTAAGCAAATCTCTCATATGGCTCCAGGAGCTCTGCTATTGATAGAGACAAAAATGTATTGATAAGATGCCAATATTTTAGCAGAGAATTGCTTAGGTCACTGCTCAGTTAGCAGTGAATTGCTCAGCTGTTGCAGTTATGAACAGAAATGTGTAATTTCTGTTCCACTTCCAATTTCTAGTTTTGTAGTTAACACTACTGTTCTTTGGATGTAGAAGGAGAATTTCTTTGGAAAAGGACATTTGAATCTTTCTCTGTGGAGCATCTGTGCAGGTGCCACTCACTGATAAGTTGCAGTATAGTAATGACACGTCAGTTATCTATCTGTTATCAGGAAAAATTGATGGCAAATAATGATTTCTGATTTCCCTGGTTTTTTGTTTTGAAGAATATTATAGTGAAGCTTTGAAAGTTGTGAGAGAAGAAAATCAGAAAATGTTTGACAGGCACATGAAATTACTCAGTGAAGAAGCTCTTAAGGTATTCTTTTTGCTTTTTTTAAAAACTGCAAACTGTGTTACAATTGGGATACATGTACTTTGCATTATTAATTATTTTAACTCATATTAAGACTTCAAACTTTTTTAATAAATTGAGAGTAAAATAACCTGCAAATCCTGGTACATATGGGTTTGGTTACCACTATACATACATATACCTTTTTTTTTTCTTTCCACCAGAATAACAATGGGTAGATGTGAGGGCATTTTACAAACAATGCACGGGAAACTAGGGCACCATGCACTGACAAGGCTTGTTTGAGAACATCCTTTTGCCATGGCCTTGATTTTGCCATTTACACAGATTTCAAAAAGCAGTAATATACAAAGAGATTGCATGACAATATACGTCAATTTGAAAAAAAACGGAGTTCACTGTACATGTAAAATACAACATTTTTAAGTGTCACAATACTGCAGTCTCAGGAAAATATTGGTTTATTGATTCACTATGATTTTGTCATCTCCGCCAGCTCTGATTTGAAAACATGGTTTACAAATAGCTCTAGTGACAACTTCTTATTTTCACAAAATGCAAAGTATACTTCAGTACAAACAACTAGGCCCATTAGGTGTTTAAATTCCCTGACTTCAGTGCTGGAATTTCCAGTCATGTAAGAACATAATCCAGAGAACTGTGTTTATGGTGATCTGTTGGGGCATCTTCCCCCCCACTTCTGCCTTTCCACTTTACTGACTTCAATAATTAAATTGTAGCCTGGGGTCATTAGCACAGATCTCTACTTGCTTAGGTCACTTGTTGTAGAGCAGTACTGCCTCATTTGGGATTTTACTTGGGGTTCTTCATAGCTGAAGGTTTGATTTTCTGAAAGCAGTAAGACTTGAGCAGTCCTGGAACACAGAAGAATTTATTAGGCAAAAAGGGAAATGTCCTATTTTAATATGGGAAATCAAAAAATATTGGTAAATTGCTTGACATATAATCTGCTCTAGGCAGGATGATAGAGGAGAAACATCTGGCCTTGTGAAGTAAATCCCCTTGTAATCCCTCAGGGGATGCTACAGTCTGTTGTGTGGATGTGTCTTAATTATTTCCTGCTAAAGAGCAGGCAGTTTTTCTTTATAGTGTGCAGGACTGTCGAAGTGTTGCTCTCCGATGAGATTATTTTAAATTGTGTTTTCTCAGAATGCTGTGGGATACTTAGACAAAAACTGTCGTAGAGAGATTGAAGAGAACGAGTGGCTAAAAGAAGAGGTAAGAGGATCGCTTGCCTGCAGTTTATCATGGCAGTTTAAGTTTGAAATACTGTGGCCTATGGTCAGAACTGTTTTCAGTCATGGGCCTGGGAGACTTCTGTTGGCAAAGGAGAGCAGTTTTCCAGTAATTAATCTGTAATCCTGAGCAGAAAGCAGTGCAATGTGGTGAATAAAGGTAAGAGGTGAACATCTTCTTTCACAAATGGAGGACCCCCTTTCCTGCCCAAGCTGTTACATGAAGGACTACAATGTTCCGTACAATTAAGGACTTTTATCTGTGGAGACTGGGATGCTATAAAGGATCAACCAGGTAAGTATCTGGAGAGGGGAGGTTTGACTTGCATTAAAGTTCTAGTGCTGCTGTATTGAAAGAAAATGGATATGGATGTTGGAAATATGTTCTGAGAAATGTCTTGAGACGACATGAAATGGAAGGTCATAGTGAAACCATGGGGACTCTACACTGAAGAGAGGAAAATCAAAATCATATATGGCTGTAATTAATTGCTTGATAGCTTTTATACTGACCTTTAATGACAATTTAGAGCTATATATTAGATAGCTGTAATTTTCTTGACAAGAAAATATTTTTGTGTGCCAGATTTGGAAAATAATTTTTTCTATAGTGAAAGTTTGATTTTATTTAGTCCAGTCAATATAGGTTCTTTGTTTCAATCAAATCTAAGCATGAGATTGGTGGGTGAAATGCCTTTCCTCACTTTTACAGCTTCACAGTTGAGAACTAAGCAAAACTTTTTGGAAAGTTAATAAATGTACTTCTTACTTTTCCATGCCACATGAACAAACCTGGCAGAGGTTCTTAATTTTAGTTACTAATTTAAGGTACTTGCCAGTATGCAGGGACACAGCTTTCCTTCTTCCCCTTAATGAGCTCTGAGCATGCATCTTTAACTTTCCAGGGAGGGTGTCCAAACCACAACTTCTAAAGCAATGAGGGTAGGGAAAAGAAATGGGAAAGAATTAATGTTTTATTCTGTATAAACAAACAGGAGCTCAAATCTACACATCCCATCATTGAATGAGTATGAATTCTCTTCCCTTCTCCCTGTCTCACTGAACACTTACAGGTTTTACACATACTAGCAACGCCAACAAGAGAGCACTTTGGAGTACTCTTAGGTCCTGTCAGGCCTTCACCTCAGAGCTGAGGGATTTGGATTTCTTTCCTCTCAAGCAGAAGTTTCCTATGTTATGAGTTACTTGCCTATGTTGCTACTTTCCAATGTTATGAATTACTGCTTTGAATTTTGGGGGAAAACAAAACTATTATCACTAACTTCTCCAGTCCTCTGAATTCACCCATTCATTTTCTCTGCTTTTCTTACATGGATGAAATATTTTCTCTCAGACTAATGTTTATATGTAGCTGACAGACTTTTTCAGTATTTCCTTTGGGGGTGATAAACCAAAAATTTTAGTTTTGTCTCAGTTCTTTTTTTTTATTTAAGTTTGGCCACTGAACTGAAAAATGACTTACCAAAATAGCTCTAGATTAGTTACCTCCAAAATTAAAACAGATTTGGAGACTTCAGTCACATTTTTCCATGGTTACTCTGTCACACCAAGATGGTGCAAAGCTGCATCACCTCACTGTGCCAAGCCACATCCTGTTACTGGTTAATTTCCAGTCATTTTCACCTTTTTAATCCTTGGGAGGAGTTGGAACTAGTTTTAACTTCAAATTTGGATGATTATAGCTGGGTTAATTTGGTTTTGATGAGAATGGACACTTTCAGATCGCTTGATACTTCTCTTGAACATGTGCATATGGCTAAGCTTTCTGGGAAGATCTTTCCCATAGTATATTCCCCTCCCCAGTGAAGGGGGTAAGAACTTGCTGGTACTTATGCAAAAGTGGGAGGAATTGTGGGAACTGAATAACCAGCATCCTTTGGTCAGTATATCTCCACAGTGATAAGGGGCAATTGCCAGTCTGAAGGCAAATAGTACCTGGGGCTCAGCCAATGTCACAGACCATAGAACATCCTGAGCTGGAAGGGGCCCACAAGGATCATGGAATCCAACTCCTGGCCCTGAAAAGCCCCACTGAGAGCATTGTCCAAATGCTCCTTGAGCTCTGTCAGCCTTGGGGCTGTGACCCAGGGGAGCCTGTTCCAGAGCCCCAGCACCACTCTCTGAGGGAAGAGATGTTGTGGTAACTTGGACTGAAAACTTCACTAATTTTGGGTAAGAAGGTTTCAGGTATAGGAAGGAATTAGAAAAACAACACTTGCTGAGTAAGACCCTGACTTTAGCTCTGCAAAGAAGCTTTTCCTCTCTCAAAACTCTGATGTGAAAGCAAAAAAAAAAATTTCCAGAGCTCCTAACAGACCTGTTTGGCTGTACAAGAAGATTTTGCCGTCAGGGTTGCACAGACCAAATGTGTGGCTGTGATTGACACACGTGTGCTGGGACAGTAACAGTTCTAATAAAGGTGTGAAAGAACCAGAGTGTCCTTCCTTTTGTCTGAAGATGTGTCACTATGTTTCCCCACCAAATATGCAATCTTGCTGATACAGCTGCATTTTTCCTAGGTATGTGCTGGTAAGGTTGTTGCTATCAAAGCTTTACAAAATTCTAAGACTTTCTTTTATTCTTTTTTTAATTGTCAAAAGGTTAAGATCTACCGAAAGGAAGAAAAGGATTTGAAAGCTTCTGTCCAGCTCCTGGAAGAAGAAAATACCAGTTTGGTGGCAAAACTGATTGATATCAAACTTCAGCATCTAAGAGCATCAGGGTAAAATAATGCTTTCATGGACTCAAAAGTGATTTTTTTTTAAATAATGCTCCTGTCTGCCTCTAGAGCTATTTGGGCTCTCCCACATCAAAGCCAAGGTAGTTTCTTAGTTGAGGAAAGACAGGATTTGACTGAGTATACATGGGAGCAGTATCTCTGAAGGATGACAATAAGATTGTGATTCCTCAAGTACTGAATTTCAGGGAAGAAACTGGGTCTTTAATTAATCTACTAAGATCTAACACTACTCACTTTATATCACTTAGGCTTGGAAATAATTTCTTTGTGTTGCAATTAATGGTCTCAGCCCCAGCTTTTCAGACTAAGTGCTGAATAATAGATTTTTTTCTTTACTGTTTGCAAAATGTTTAAGGATGTGAAGATTAATTTGCAAATATATAGGGGGTTTGCAATCTTGAGTGAAACAAATGACCTGACACTGAGAGGAAGAGACCTTGGGAAATGTCTGTCTGCAGAGGTATCTGTAGTATTAGCTTCTTTTGTGTTGAAATGGTTTAACGTTTTCCCTGGAGAAAGATTAATTTAGCTACAAAATGTCAACACTAATGGGATCAAAAGCACAATGCAACAATGTGAGAGATCCATCCTGAGTTTCCAGTCCCAGCTCAGTGATTTTAGCCATATTGCACAAAAAGTTCAAGTCTTAAGAAGTGACCATTTTTCTCTCGTTTCCAAACTTTGCATTTCTTTGAAGTGAGAGCTGCCAGCTGTGGTCTGAATCTTGGACTGACTGGAGACTATAACATTTGTTTTCTTTTAGTCTCATGGACATAGTTGAACTAAGGCACTAAGAATAAAAAAGAGCAGCTTACTAGCCACTAAGCTACCTGGCTGCCTCCATTGCATTTTTGCACCATTGCGCTATTCTGCCTCTGTGGTTAAGCAGCAGTGGCTCTCAGAAAGGGTGGCCTCCCCCTCACCCCAAGTCATTGCACTGGACAGTTTACAGAGAAAATTCAGACCCCTATTATGGGTTTCACTTTTTATTTTTTACTCCATAGGCATTTGTTTCATACAAAGGGAGTTGGCTTGCAAGAACTTCCTAAGGATGAAATGAAAAGGGAAAAGAGAAAATATACAGGTAATGCAAATGTCAGCAGCTTATAAGAAATGCTAAGTTACTGAACATTTACAGACTTTTTATTTCTGAAACTTTTTATTCAAACTACCTGTTTGACATGGAGAACACCTTATTTCTCTCTTGATTGCAGCCACCACAGCCATGATAGATTGTAATTTGCATAAGGAGACAAAATCACAATCTATCTGTAATACAGTTTTTAAATTTAAATTGGTTTTAGATTGTGGAATATCATTACTCATCCAGAGCTACCCTGGAATACAGTTTACAGGATTGGCCATCTTCTCTGAAGATATGAATCATATCCTAACCAGTTCTTTACTGATCCATATCATAACTTCATTATAGCTTGTCCCTGAGAGGACACTCTTAAACTCCATGTAGGCTTTCATTTTAAGTGTGCATGCACTTTGCAGTCATTCGTCCAATACACCAGCATTCAATTATAACTAAATCCCTAGCAAGAGGAGATGAAGCTACATGGAGCTCAACCTGAACTGAAAATTTTGGTAAGCAGTACTGAATTTTGGGCTGAATCTCCATCCCTTCTGGTAGGTGTGGCCAGGGAAAGGATATACCATTAAGCAAGAAGGAGTGTGAGCCAGTGCTTATCTGTTTAGGACAGTCTCTGTGGGTTCCTAAGTATCACAAATTTTATTTTACATCTTTGTGTGAGTAGAAGAAAGAGGATGGAAGAAAGTGGAAGATGATTCTAACATATCTCTTTAATTAAAATTAAAGAGATATGTTAGAAAAATGGAAATCGTAGTTATAGATACATGAAGAAGTTTGTTGAAGTTCTGATCAGTCCCAGCCATAGGCGGGCCTTTTGAAATCATCAGGCACCAGCAAACACGTTGAGAAAGACTTCTGTATTAAACACGTTTACTTTGAACACCTTTGCTAGAATTTTGCAATAGTTACCTGGAGGAGAAGGCTTTGTTCCAAGAAGCTGGGTCACAGTCACAGGCAAACCTCTAACTTGGCAGTCCGTGTCCAAAATCCTCTATCATCTTGAGAATGAGTTAACTACAGGTGTGATCTCTTTAGGGGTTATAAGTAGACTAACTGTGTTTCAGGAACTTGTAGATATGTACCTATAGATACACAAACATGGGTATAAGAGAAGTTTATACTTGGTTTTGCTGCTTTTCTTACTCTTTTTAACTATTCAGGGCTCTACAGGATTTAAGCTGAACTGACAACAGCTCATTTTTTCCCTGCCCTCCTCCTACAGATCCATTAGTTCTAACTTCCAATCAGTTTCAATCCCTGGGTCTTGATTAGAAATTGTGAACAAAAAACACATAAAAACCCCCAATGTAAATGAGCATTTGGCTTGAATTGCCAATTAAAAATGCTACCAAACTGTTCTTTGCATCGCAGGGGCTAAGCCATATTAAAGATTGCAGGCAATGCTCATATCAAGTACTGATTCTGACTTCCATAAGGCTTAACTATTACATACACTTCCTTTTTCTTCTCTTTAAAAAGCAAAGACAGATGGAAAGAGCCTCAGAAGTGCCATTCCAAAGATTCGGTCTAAAACAGATTATAAGAAGCCTCCAGACAGTGATGAAAAATTGAGGAAAAAATTCTTCACTCCAGCCCTGGACAGCTTGTTGTATGAAGAAGAAGAGTTCCAGGTATGAGTCAGAGTTATCAGGTCTTCCACTGACACAAACACACTTTCACACTTTCAGTGTGGAGCAGGAGCTACTGTCAGGACCCTTCTATTTCCAGTGGTTATGGCATCCAATGTCCTTTACCTGCTGGGCAGTTCAGATGGACTGTAGTCTTCTGGTGATATTTGGGACAGTTAGGTCCATGCCCTTCAGATGCTGGGCCAAAAGAGCACAGGCTCTGTGTCCTAAAGACCAGGCTCACATGGAAGTTTTGGATGCCTTCAGGCATATCTAATACCATGAGGCATGTGTTTTGGCCATTGAATGTCCTAAGAATCATCCCATGGAGTGTCAGGATGAAATTCCCCTAGAAAGAATTCTGAATGTCACCTAATGAGAGATTACTAGGCTTGGACGGCAATGAACAGGTCCTTTAGAATCTGTGTTGCACAGCAGCATTAAAAGATCAATATTCCTTCAACAGAAAGCCAGGATGAAGGTGTTCCTGGGTGCAAACTACAGGGTTGAGGAAACAGTGCACATTGGTCTTTGCTGCAGCTGATGGACTCTAGCCCAGCAGAAAAGCTTTCCTTTCTTTCTCCCCCTGAATTAGTTTCTGTTGCGTTGGTCAATCCAGTAGACTCAGAGGTTTGGAGAAGACCAGAGCCAGTGCAGATGTGGCAGAAGCACATGGCTGGGCTTGGACCTCTCTCTTTTTGGAAGGAGCGAGCTGTTGCATTGGTTTAATTCTTCTCACAGAACTGAATTTGAGATTAGAATTTGCTTTATAGAGAAGATGATACTGGTGAAAATAGAGGAGAGGGCAGCAGGGCTGTAGCCTCCTAAAATGAGTTGGCTTGCAAAAGAAGCCCATTATCACTGACATTATCAAACAGTCCCAGAGCAGCACCTCTACAGTTGCTTTAAAAATAAAAGTTGCTGGGTTTGGTTTGGTTTTTTTTTTTTGAATGGTTGCTTTTCTATGAAATTGCAAAGGAACCATATTCTTTCTTCTTAAGGCATACTCAAAACTGGGACCTCTGAAGAGAAAGCTGCTTGTGGTTGGAAAAGCTGTGTCTACTTGTAAGGAAACAGAAGAAATGCCAAGCTGGAGCCACAGAGAAGGGGGTACTGTTGGTAAATCAGATGGGCGTATCACAGCTAAGATGATCAAGGCCTTATTTAAGGAAAATGATGAAAACTAGACAAGCTGTGCTGTTTACACAGAAATGTAACATTCTTAGTTCATTAAATATTTGATCTCTTCTGTGTGGCATGGGGCTTTGAGGAAACTATTTTAGAGTGCCTGAATCATGAGTATAAGTTTCATGAGAGGTATGTCTGTGTGCAGAGGCTAATTGAAAGGTTCCTTTCCTTACCACTGAGAGAGGTCTTGTGCACTCTCTGGGGTATTCAGTCTACATAGCACATATATCTACTAAAAGGTCTAAGCTAATATTTAGTTTGTGTGGTCTCCACTTGCAGATGTGGAATTCCCTCTTGATCAGACAGTGAATGGGTAAATGCAGGCTGCCATAAAACACAGAACTGTTGCAAAATACATAATGCTCTGCTAAAGCAGAATTAATTTTTGCAAGCGTAATTCAACTATTGCTATAAATTCAGTGTCTGAATGCTTTTTTATCTGTCTCCACAGGACCCCTACTTAAATACACTGAAATAAACAAAAACTAATTTATAACGAATTTAAAACCAGCATAAATATCTCTAAGGTCTGAAATATTTTGTCTGTTTAGAATTGGCCAAATATATTGTGTAAGCCCTTATCCTTGGTTTGTGGCTGGTCCTTTTGAACATTTATCCCAGTGCATTGATGCAGTGGAGGTTCTCCCTCTGAACACCCTCTCAGCAGCATACAACAGGTCCTTCCCACATATAGGCTCTGACCCATTCATTTCCTCATTAGAAACTTGTGACAGCATTGAATAATCAATTTAAACCCTTGACAGGATAATCAGCTGTTTGGAATAAAACTTTTTTAAAAACTTACTTTTTAAACAACCTGTATCTCTGTGCAGTATCTCAGTGTATCTGTACTTCAGTGCAAACACTTTTGGTTTTCCAAGCACGCTTAGCTATTCCTGGCCAGCAGGTGTCTCCTTGGGCTGCAGGTGAGTCGCACTGGTCTCTGGGCTCCACTGACCAAGCTCCTCCGAGGCGGGGATCACAAGCAGACAGGTAAAGGTGGCAGACTCCAGGTAAAGGCAGACTCTCACTTCTCTGCCACATGGTGAACAGTAAAGCGAGTTTGGACGTGCCCCTGCAGTAACCCAGTGCAGTGACTGTGAAGGCTGAGGTGCTTCCTATCCCTTGAGTGTCCATGGAATGGGGATCTGCACTTGGGCTGTCTGCAGCCCAAGAGGCACCTCTCCTCGGCTCCCCTGCCTTGCTTTGAGTGCAGCGCAAGCCCCATGAAATGGCTGACTTGAAAGAGAAATTAGTTCTGCTCAGTGATTAGTTTAGCTTCTCCTCTAGATGCAGAATTACAATGTGGCTTATGCTGAATGGCTTGTCTGTTAAAGAATGGCCTCTCCTCCTTCCCACCATCCCCAGAGGGGATTTACATTTTCTAGTGGTGTAAATGTAGGGCCCATCTCTAGGCTTCTCTTGGCTTATGCCCATAATGCATAGCACCATGTGCAGGACATATGGCACGACAACATCAACCTGCACCTTGGAAAAAAGATCCCTTGCCTCTTCCAGTCAGTTTAGCCTTTTCCCATAACAGCCTGTGTGGGTGAGAGGGAGTTAAAAAGAAATCCCAAACATGCTAATTAGGGTACAAGCCACAGGCAGCCTCCACAAGCCAGACGCAACAGCTTTCAGCAAAACATGTTTGGTGAAGTGTCCCAAATCCCCTTGATTTCTACAGGATTAGCATTAAGGCCACTGCAGGGCTTTCATATGGAGAAAGCTGGGTCTTCAGCCCAAGGCATCTGGATTTGATAAATTCATTACTAGCAAAATCTCTGAGAAATGAGCAGCATGTTGTAAAACAGGGGGCTGATCAGTCGCTTTCTGGCAGCACAGCCAGTGCTTCCAAGCCCCACTTAGAGTTCACTACTCCAGTTAGGACCAAACTTACGGGAGTCACCCTCGTATTCCCAGCATTATGAAATACCTTTTCTTTACAGTGTTACTGTTGCACAAGACAGCTCTAGGATGCAAGCAGGGATCCCAGTCACAACAATTATAATCCAATCTAAGCTTCAGCTGAGCTGGAGTTGTGTGTTTAACTAGAACAAAGCTCAAACAAATTTGCAGTTTCAACAGGAAGAAAAAACCCAACAAGTATTCCTTGGAATTCAAAATTAAAGAAATATAAGCATCACTCAATTTGCATGGAAATAAAAACTACTTTAATAGAACTGAGGTCCATGAGCTGGAAGTGAGAAACATCAATCCATGGAATGTCTAAAAAGCACAATGGGGAGAGGTGTGCTGAGAGCCTGTATCCACTCCAGTGATGAAAGGAGCTGCTTACCTCAGCACTCTGCTGGCTTGAGCCCTCTCTGAGCGACTGGCTTGTAGTACTTTTATAGTCTGGCTGTGCTGGTGTGATCTCCCCCAGCCTGAGCTGCAGGGAACGTGGGTGATTTCACTTTTGGTCTGGTTTTTACAAGGTTTGCAGCCTCCACTGCAGCGAGGT
>NW_005054302.1:14639840-14689987 GCF_000277835.1 Geospiza fortis
GGGTTAAAAGACTCGTTCTGCAGCATTTGTTCTTGTTTGGCTGCTTTCTGAGAGAGAAGTTATTAAACACTCTGCTTCTGTGGGCTAAAAGGAGTTTGCCAGAACAAGGTCAAGGCAGAAGGTAATGGACTGAAAAGTTACACTATAGTGACAAACACAGAAAACAGAATCTATTGGTGTTAGCATCTTTAGCCACTGATGTTTTGCAGCTGGATGTTCCTCCAAAAAAAGACTTTTCCTTGGATTTTGAAAGTAAGGATGTTTTTTGCAATACTACATTTCAGGGCTCATGTTCTGCAGTCTCCCACAAACACCATATTGTTTTAGGACATGACATGGCAACAAGATGCCAACAACTGTTCCCATATGTTGACAATTGAACATTGAGCCCTGCTGAAAACTAGGATTTAACTTGATGCTGGATCTTTGCTCACTTAGTGATTAAAGTAAAACAAGAAGCTAAAATTGTATCAAATACCGCTTTTCTAAAAAGCTCCAGTACTTGGGCAATTGCTGTAGCTGGCACAGGGAAGTTCAGCAGTTACTGCCAAGAACAAAGCAGAGATCCATGCTATGAAAATAAACCCAAGACCCCTGTGCTCCTTGTGTACTGCAGCTGCCGGATATCCAAAGCACTATGCTTGCATCCAACACATTCTCTGTACCCATTATCACCTCACATAGAAATTTAAGCAAGTTGGCTCTTTGTTCCAAGGCTTTTTGATCTTTGCTTCAGGAAATTTCATCATCAGAGAAGGAAGAAAATAATTAAATGTGTTTTACTCGCTCCTAGACTGATCTGTTATCTTGGGAAGGCCATCTCATCGTATTACTCAACCTTCTGGTACAAAAAGGTGCTGAGTAGGTGGCAGCAATGTTACACCTTCAGGGGACCTGCCCAGGGTTTTCTTCTCCCCGCTCATTCTCCTGATCCAGCCAGGATGCAGCTGAACAATCAGCTAAGTCCCTTTGCTCTCCAGATTGAACTTGGCAAACAGCAGCATCTCACAGATTTTTCTTGTTGGGCAAACTCAGTGGAAGATGTCAAGCCTGTTTCTGCTCTCTCCACTGTTGTGTGAGAGCTCCAAAGGTCAAGTCAAGAGATTGACAACAGGCCAAGGAGCAAGCTCTTGTTCAGTTTACATATGCTGCCATTAGCACTGCTCTTTTGTCTGTATTCAGCACATTTTTTCACTGCCCTTCACATTATCTTGTCAATCTCCTGCTCCCAACAGCATTTACTATCCTTCCCAGTGTTTTTAGCACTTAATTCTCATTTCTCTGCCACAATCTTTATCTCAATTATGTCGTGGCCTTTAAGTTGCAATTCATTTATGTTGCTACAAAATTTGTGTCAGGCTCTGGAAATGGGCACTTCTTGTCTAATGAAAGATGCAGGGTTTCACCCTGTTCCTTTTTCTTCCTGAAGGGCTGTTTGGCAGCTAGGAACGTCTGTGACTTACTCTGGCAGTTGGCTGAATGGAACCTCTGATGTCAAAAAGTCATGCAAAGACAGACTTAAACATGTCCTGAGGTACCATCGCAGTTTAGTTTGTGACTTTGAAACAAAGAAGAGAAGCAGCAAAGGAATTTAAATCTGTCTTCATATGGAGAATCAACATTTGTGATGTTGGAAAACTCAGGACCTGTTCAAGTTCTTGTTCTGGCAAAAGTAATTGTCTCAAGAGGTAAATCCAGTTGTTTTCATTATATAATTCCCTGATCTAAAAAAAAAAAAATTGTTATTCTGACAAGCAGTTCCCTTCACAAATCTTCAAGAGGAACCACATCCCACCAACAAAGCACTCCATCATCCTCTGCTTGCTAAGGGCAGGCTGTGTAGCTTCTCTACACAGTTTGCTCCTGTATATTAAACAGCCTTTCAACTCAATTCTGAAGAGAATCAGGTTTTCACTACCCCCTATTATTGAAAAGTGCCAGTAATTAAAAAACAAAATACGTCTGTGTGCTGTGCTTTTTAAATTAAGCTGAGTGTGGTATTTCAGTGATACTGAAAGCAAACACTTACTGGGAACAAAGCAAATGAGAAACTACCACTCAGGAAAACTCTCAAGCCAATTTGTCTCTGAAGAGTAAACCAAAGAGCAAGGGTTTTTAGCAAAGCCTTCAGCAAGAAGGCCTAATCTGCACAGCAGCTGTTTCAAGGAACACAGAGCAGCAATGAGCGAGCAGTAAAGGGTAATAGGAGTTCAGCATCCTTGCAGAAGACATGGGTTTGGGTGTTCACAATTCTTTGGTGCTTTCATGATTTGCAGCCTCAAGTCCACAGCCACGCAAAGAGTCCAAGGGATCAAAGAGATTTAGGAACACATCTCTCCTCAGCCAAAAGCCTCAAGTTAGACTCTGCAGAGAGCAACAGAGACCTAAGAAGAAAATGAGCATCTGTTTTATCATAACCCAGCTCATCAGGCTCTGGAGGAGGATGAAGGTCTACCTTCTTCCTTCACACAAGGTCTGAACAATCTGTACCCTGGTACTTACTGAGACAGGTAACAGGTCACAGATGTGCACCTTTTTTCCAGCTGGCCCCCAACTCAAACAACACACCTTTTTTATATTCTGACCACAAGCAAACCGACCCACACGGAAAGCCCCAGCGGTAGGTAGGCAAAATTTTAGTAAATGTGTATGAAACTCCCCAGATCTGGGTGTGTGTATTACATACTCTGTAATTGGTTCAGGGTTTTTTTTAATTCATGCTTTGAGAAAGAAATTTTAAATCTACTGACCTGTACTACTCAGTTTATGATACCCTGGCCTCCAGGACAAGCCTCAGGTCATTGTGAGGAGGAAAGTTCCACTTCTATCAACTCTTCCTGTGTCTAATTACAGAAGGTGGTCTCAGCAAACTGTTCATAGCTTTTCCAGCACTACCTTCCGCTGTAAAATTAGGGAAGATAATAACAATTTTTGGGGACATATTTATGCTTCTTGCTTAGTTATGAACAGTACAAGTTTATTGCCATCAACAGTTAGAAAAACTAGAAGGTGGTGAAATATCACATTAGGTCAGGAAGAAGGAGACACCTTGTCACTGAGGTGTCCACTGAGGCTGTCCGTGACACCAGCCCAGGGAAGAGGCTGCATGGATCATGTCAGCCAGGTTCAGCGTGCTGCACTTCCTGCAATACAATATGGACATATGAAATACATTTGGTATTTTATTAAGTAAACAACGCAATTATCAGTGCACATTTTAAGCAGCAAAAAGAAAAGAAGCACCTCAGACTTTCATACCGTAACAAAAGTTCTGTGGAAGCTGCATTTTATTTGAAAATCCACCCATTTTTGCTAACATACATTTTAATATTTTAAACAAAAATAGAATCTGCAGAGACAATGCAGCAAGTATGCTTAATTCATGTACAGAATTGCTTTCGTATCAGTGACTATCCTTCTGAAGGCCGCACTCCACCCAAAAGTTATGGTGTATTTACACAAAGCACCGATCAACAGCGCTACTTGAATTCCTTGTGAACTAAATACCCACTAGACATATGTAAGGAAGCTACTTCCCCTTTTTATTTTTAAAAGGTACATGATCATGAACGAGCCCAATGAAAAGGCTTTCCCCCCCAACACACAACACCTCAATTTATTTTTTTTTACAGAAAAGAAGGAAAGTCTTAAAAATGAAAGCAATTCCTCACATTCATCTTGGAAAGGCCTTATAATGTCAAATGTAAAAATAATGACATGCCAAGCACAAAGCAATAAAGTTCCTTCCCAATGCACTAATGCTGAATTAAAAATGTAGTGCTTCTTCTAGTCAGTTAACTGTTCCTTTGCAAAATCCTAGGCACAGAATTGACTATAAGGATTAATGCGTTTTACAGCTCTTCCCTAATTCCCATATATACTGAGAATTCATTAGATTCAGACCTTTAAAATATTTAGTGCTCTGTATGTCAGCTGAAAAGCATTCTGAATCAGATTCATTCTTTGTGGATAAAAATCAGACATACTGTATACATCCATACTCATTTTCATAAGGAGGTTTTTTTTGATACAATATTAATGTTAAATTGATAATCATAAATAAATACAAACAATAATACATAAGGAATGTCTACTGCAAACTGAATATATAATTTTTAAAAAAAGTTAATTTCCATTACTGCTGTGCCTACATTTGTGAGGACTGAAAAGGTAACTGCAGAATTAAGAGTTAGGATTTGACCCTCCCCTGCCCAGAGTCTTGTTTTGAGTTACGGTAAAGGACACATCTCCAATCCAGGCAGCATTTCCAAACAAAAATATCAATTTCCAGAATAAAGGCTTCTCTGCGTACGTTACCAATTAAGGATATTATTAGAAGCTGAGAGTATTGACGTGTTAGTCACCAGGACAAAAATAGGTCTTGGTCTTAATTCATGGCAATTCTTGGCTTTGTGTTGTGTACTGATGTCTTCTTATGGAGGTGTCCCAGCTTCCCTCATTGGTCTTCATCATTTCACTGCATCACTTAATGGAAGAGGAGACTTTGAGGGACTGAAGTTCATTTTTTTCCTGGAAGTGGGAGTTTACTGCTGAGCACATCTTTTTGGAAACGTTCCTTTCTCTTCCATCTAACACAGTTACATAAACTGAATCTGGAAAGATGAAAAACCCTGGGGTTAACATGCAACAGAAGTAGGACTTCACTCTAAACCTTTTTTCTTCAAAAATTTCCATTCTTCTGATGCCCAAGCTACCCCATGATCTGAAGTTTTGATCAGAAATAAAATATTTTTTAAAAATCAGGGCCAGGAAACAACCAAAAGCCATCAGGATGTTCTTCCAACAACACCAGCCTTTGGAATAGCTCTGCATTAAAAATAAAACCCACCTAGTTATCCATGCAATATTGTCACCAGCGGCAGCATAACACAGACCAACACCATTATGAAGAGAACTCAGGGTCATTTTTCATGTTGAACCAGAAGAAGTGCACAAAGAAAAGCAGTTGCTGTATGCAATAAGCCTACTCTCTCTTTATACTATGAATTCTCAAATTTCTTTTTCATGTTTTCACTCATTTTACTATTTAATTCCCACCTGCCCCTGACTGGTCAAAACCAACCCATCTCCTCCACCGCATCTCTGTACCAAAATGGATCTCTGGCACATGTGAAACAAGCACCTCCTCCTGCATGAAGGGAACTCTCTGGCCAAGCAACGGGAAGCGCACGAGTACCCTGCCAGCAGCACTCAGGGCTCTGCTGCTAATGGGGAACTCTGAACATTTTCCTGATGAAATGGTAATACCAGGTAGCATCAGTTCCTTCTCCCTAACTGCAGCAAGTACCACATGAGCTGGCTCTATTTCCAATGGACTGAGTCAAAACCACTCAATCAGCCTGTAAACTGCTGAAGTTAAACACAAAGAGTTTCCAACTCACTTCCACAGTGCTTCCAACTCAACAAGATTTGGTTTTATTTCCTTCAGAAACAGTTCTAGCCATGTTGATAAAATTTGAATTAGAACTTCTTTGTTTCATATCACAAACACCAGCATCTCCCCAGAATAATGGACAATACCTAAGTTGTTCTACAAGAAATCCTGGAGAGAGAGCTCTGCAAAGGGATCCTTTCCTGAGGCTCTGTGAGGACTCTGACTGGAAGGGCTGGATGCTGCAGACAGCTAGTAAGAAAGACGACAGAGAAAGGGAAAGAAAAAGAAAACAAGGTCTCAGAATGACAGAATATGAAAGCTAAACGTGTAATGAAAGGACAAGGGGAGGTTAAGAGGCACACTTGGCAGAAGTCAACTATTAAAATAAGGTGTTTGGTCATATGGAAAACAAAGCCTCTTCAATGGTTGGTGTAATGTAGAAACAAGCTGGACATGACCCTCCAGAAGGGAAACGCTGGTGGCATTTGCCAAACAAGCAGATATACACTTTCACAGCAGCTTTCTTCAAAGGAAGATACAAAACATTCAGCCTGACTTCTGTGAAACAGGTTCGTCCTCTCCCTGCTTTGCTGGGAAAACTACAGCCTGGCAGGGAGAGATGATGCTGGGGTCTGGCCAGAGCATGGCAACTTTCCAGATGGTTTCTCCAGAAGGAATAGCTCTCAGCATCTTTTCTTGTCAAAATAGGATGCATATAAAAAGAGGTTGGATAGCAGAGAATAGAAAATTTTCAATGTGGGACCTAGAAGGAGAACACGAGATACATTCTGTGAATAGGAGAAAAAAGTAAAAAAAAGGAAAAAAGATGAGAGTTTCAACTGCTACTGTGGCTATTTTAGGTGAGAAGTGAAGACTGTGACTGATAGTCTGTACAGTCATAAAAATGGCATCCTACAGTCATGTACCTAAAGCAGCACACTACAAACAAGGTCATATAAGGCACATAACTTAGAGGTGGGTAATATTGGCATTCCAACTGCTGCTGCTGGGAAAGACCAATAATCTGCAGACTGAACTTGCAGGAGTATCTGCTATTTGTCGATTTATTTTTCCTTCTGTGTTAGTATTTTTCCTAACCAAAAAAAAAAAAAAGAAAAGGTGTTTTATTAAATCCTATTTGCCCTCCCCCTGGGTAGAACATGCATGTTTCTGCACTTATAAATCAAAGTCAGCATCCTCCAATTTGGGTTCCTCACTGGAACAGTTTGTTCAGAACTGAGTCACTTGCACTCCATGCCCATGGCAAAAAACATTGCATGAAGACCTTTTCCTTTGGAAATGCCAGGCATCTGCCAACCTATGCATGACAGGAAATCTGCTTATGAGAATTGCTTGCACAAGTGCTCAGAGTGTAAATATTGCCATTGCACATTTAAATTTTTCACATGAACGTCTGTTTCGGAAACCATATGAGAAGGAGGACTTCCTTCAGGTTCAGTACATACTTAATCTGCATTGGAATCTTCATCTCCTCCTGAAACCCCACTCCCAATGGGGCACTCAGATCCAGTCACCATAAATAAATAATGCAAAAGTCATGAGACAGAATGGGAAATGCTTGAGAAGCAGTTTCAGGATGTCAGAATTTCCCCTCTTTAAACTTGGTACTTCCCTTCGGAAAACCATAGGCACACTAGTGATATGGTCCAACAGAGTCCTAACTTCAGCAAGGAATGGCTGCTGCCAGTTGATTTCAGGAAACATTCTTCCTCTTCATGGTCAAATGCCTTGAAGTCACATAGATTTCTATCACACTGAGCTGGCAAATCTCCAGCCCATATCAAGTCCAAAGTAACATCCCAATTTGAAAGCAGTGTGGAAGACTGGTAGGTTTGGGCCAGTTGTGCAACATCAGCACATAACGAAACACAGGGGAAATTTCAGGAAGCCTGTTCAAGTTAAAATCTGAGGAAAAAACCTGATAATGCTATTACCTAGATGCCATAATTAAATTCAGACAAGACTTGCAGTAAATACACATTTTAACAAAATTCCTCTAATTATTAAAAAGGAGACCTAAAAAAAATACATGGGAAGTATAGTTAGACAGTTTCCTACATTGCAGCTCTCCAGATTACTAGATAAATAGATCTGAACACCAGGACCACTCCTAGCAGTTTCTAAGGAGAAGCATTTAAAACAACAGCACTGGCCATCAGTTTCTCTAGAGCTGATCTAACTAGAGCTGTGGATTTAGTGTCCCTGCTGCCCAGAGTTGGTGTGACGTGAAAAGCACTGCTCAGACAGCTTAGTCTCACCTCCAGCATCAGCCGGCACTTCTCACTGCCTGCAACAAAGACAAAGCTCCCTGGAGTCACAGAAAAACCTAAGAACCCGTCCAGAAGTGAGCACTGGGCTGATTGCCACCATTAGCTACATTCTGGTTTCCCATGAAACAAGTCTGTCAAGCTGTTTTACCATATATTTTAGGGGTAACGTGCCAAAGCAAGCATCTTTAAGGTCTACTTTCTGGCATAAGTCTGTCCTGAACTTTCTACCCTGTTCTTGCAGTTTCAAACACCCCTCAAACCCCCCCACACCCAGCCAAAAACCAACCACAAAACAGATCCACCAAACCAACTTACTCATTTGCACATTCACCTATTCTCCATCACCCAGGTGATCATTCCTGCTACTTGCCATGTACAATTGGCTGTGTTACAATTTACATCGATGTTGGCAGTGGGTGGAGTGATTTCTTTATTCTTTTTTAAATCTTAAATTTTGCACTACCCATCTGCTTCCCCCTCCTAAGGCTATGACCTTCTGGGGACATCACACCAGAACACGTGACATGTGAAGGGACGCGGATTTGTCCTAATTGTACCATTTTATGTTGGCCATCACAACACTACAACAGCCATTGGGATACTCTGGCCTTGTGATGGGCAGACACATTCCAGCCCCTGTGCATCAGTCAAATCTGGCTTGTCTGGGACACTTGGCATCTGCTGTACTGTATCACATCTGCCATCCCTCTGGTTGAACGACTGATTCAGCCTGCCCCGTCCTCAGACACACACAAACACACACACACACACCCCCCTCACCAGCTACAATGTCATCAAACAACTCCAACCATTCTCACTGTTCTGGGTAGCACAATGTAAGAAGTTGCAGTGGGTAATGCCCACTATTTTATCATGATGAAAACTTATTTTCTTTCTCTGGTGGGAAATACTGCAAGATAAACATTTTCAAAGAAAAATTATACACCTTTCAAAACTATAAATGCCTTCTGTGCTCAGATTTCCAAAGAAGTGACTGTTCTAGTTTCATTCTCAATTATTTCAAATTATTTTGCCCTTAAGAACCACTTTGCTTTTGACTGCAACAATTAGGAAAAAATTTGCGAGCATGCAAAGAGAACACTCGGAAGAGAAGCAATAGAGGTATGTCTAGAGATAGAAAAAACTTATTTATTAAGACTAATCCTTGAGAGTATCAAGTTACGAACAACAGTTTAATTTATATGGAAACTGCACAACATTAAGATGTCTATTTTCCCAGTGTGTTCTCAACTCACTACAACTTGGCAATAAAAATACTGGCAACAACTTCTTATCTGTCATCATGCTTTTAAGTACCTTTAGCTTTCTTCACTGTAGACAACACCCAAGATCTATCAGGAGACTGGAGGTGATATAATCTGGTGCTTTAAATTAAATATGAAAAACAATTTCGTTTTTGGCAAGCGATGACGCCATGGACAAAACCAATATTAGAATAATGGTGTTTACAGTGATCCATGTGGGCGGGTATAGCTGTGTGCCTTTCAGATAACCATTATTTATTCTTTAAGATTTGTTTACTGACCCCAAGAACACGTTTCTGTTTCTTTTACTTTCCTTTTTCTATTTCTGGCACAACAAGAGCATTAACTAAACTTAAAGTGCAAAATATGCTCTCAGAAAAGCCTCAAGACTCAGCACACAGTAAATTCAGTGTGATAAAAGTGTAATGCCCCTCCTTGGCTATACATTAATAAATTCTGCTGTGTATGGGGAAGCTCTCACATGCAGCCCTTGTTTCATTTAATATGCTTTACTGACATCAGGCTTCTGAAAACTTGACACCTTCCAGCAACAAAGACTGTGTGTCTCGGGAAAACCCTTCTTGGGCACAGCAAATGCTGACTCAAAGGGTGTGTTTTCAATGAAATTAATTCTCACAGGAGCCAAACATTGTCAGGTAAGAGAATAAATATAGCTCCACACACCTCACTTGTGACTAATTCCTCTTTCTCCTGTTCTGACAGCCAGCTGGAATTCAACCTAGGCTACGCCCTGCAATGTCAAATGAAGCAGAAAGGCTCACTGAGCTATTCAGACCCATCTACCTGTTCATAACTGAATCAGGCGGGTAGGCAGGCCTTTTTTTTTTGGGATCATTTCAATTTTGTATTTTAACGTAGAGAAAACTCCTATCCTTGAGGATCCTTTTACTTGGTCAATATTTAAAAACTGTCATAAACACCATTTGTCCTCTTGAAATGGTATAAAATCCATGTGAAAAATACCAAATCACTTATGTGACAGTGAAGGTGCAAAGCAGGTCTCAGAAGTCTAAGATAAAGCCATTTGAGAACTGCTAAAGATTTCTTTCTAGCTAAAGATAGCTAACAGCATCTCTTTCAGATAAAGCATTTAAAAGAAGATATTTAGAAAAAAAACCCTATTAATAAGGCTGTATTTTGAAGAAGACAATGGGCATACAGCCCACTGGGAGCACACAGCAGAATCCTACTCATAAAAGGATCAGACTGAGGCACTGGAAAATGCTTGAGGCTCTTTTTAGTTCCAGCTTACTGCTGAATTCTCTCCCCTCCACAGTCTAGTCCCAAACACTGCAGTTACACCAACCTATACCTAGGTGAAGTCATACATGAATGCTTTTAAACATTCACCTATAGAAACAGAGTTCTTTATAGTAAGATCAAAATACAGGCACAATATATTTCATTTTTCTAATAGAAGGTCTGATGTGCAGAGTGAACTTTGAAAAAGAGACATGTGATAGGTGAGCAAAATCCACACTTAATCCTGGAGCTTCAGTCTGCCAGTTAAACTTGGCTCTGCCTTTAACTGCAGTTCACAAATACAAAGTCTTAATGATATCAGAATTTTCCAAAAATAGTATGAAAGTGGTCAGGGTATCCATCCCCTCTTCCTCCTACTTTTTAAAATGTTTTTCTTACCATTAAGAAAAACCTCTCTTAAGATGCCTATTGGGTTATAAAAGTGAGTTCAGACAGAAATTTCCCAGTGACAGATATTTGTAAAACAAACAGTAAAGCAAATCAATAACAGGTATGTATTTAAGTCCAGTATTGATGCAGTTAGTTCAGAGTGGCCCTTTGACACACTCAGTCCAGCAGGTTAGGTAATCAACCTGGACACAACACATCCTGAGAAACAGATAACCAGGGGATTTAAGGAACACTCCACCTAAGGTAGCACTTAACAGGTAAAGGCCAGGTAGATCAGTATTGCTATTGCACATCTTCACTATGCTGCAAATGCAGTCTCCTGCAAAGTCATGGAAGAACACAAAGCCCACTGGAGACTATGGTTAAAACTAGATGGATGTGCCATGTGCCTCTGACCACTGAGGTGGTCAGGACCAACGATGGGGTGGTGGGTTGAGTTTTCACCAAGTTTGATGCCACAATTCTTTCAAACCCATGTAATCCAGTCATGGGCATAAAAGGCTACACACACCCTGTCTGGCCCCTGCAAAATGCTGTAATACAAGCACACACCCTGCACTTTGGGTACTTTATAATCTAATACTTTCAAATGTAACAGGGAAAAGAACAGTGACATGTATACTCAAGAAAAAGCTGTAATAGCCAATCTCACATAAACACACTCTAAGGGTAAAGCAGCATGGAAAATGACTTTGGGGAAAAAGCTCATCTTCAGCAAAGGGCACAGACATCAGCTTTTGCTATTCTTTGTCATTGTCAGATTCCCAGAAAAACAATGCCTGAAAAAGACCTATCCTCTTTGGTTCGGTAACACAAACTTGCTGCTGTCAACATGGATACAAGCAGATAGGAAGCAAGCTTTCCATGAACTTGTGCAATAATTTGCCCAACACAAATAAGAGATATTAATTATATCTGTGTATAAAATTAACATATTTAATATACTTATAAAGAAACTGCCTTATGTAATTCATTCCCAGCACCAACCATTTCAATATACACACCTGTGCTCCTGGTACAGGGCCAAAGGGGTTTGGTGGTCTCATGACTGGCTGACTGTATATCAAAGTTGGCTGGGTCATTACTGGTATGCCTCCCATCTGTGATGGCTGAAAAAACCCAGACAGCATCAAATCACACACACCATTAATACAATTCAAGTATTTAAGGAGATAAAGGAAAACGGCAAATGGGTGAAAAGTCTTGGTCATATGTGAGATATGCAACCATGTGAGATCCTTCTACAATATTCTGCAAATAAAGGTTACCAGAAAGGAACATTAGAGCCTTTCCAAGGAATTTTTCTCAATAACAACCGAGCCATTCAATCTCTTGCTGCAAAGATCTGAATGAAGCACTAAAACACTTGTTAGACAAGAATTTGTGCTGGTCCTTCTGCTCCCAAACGTGAGGTCTGACAGCACCTCCCTGACTGCCTCTGACAGCACAAACACAGTTTTACAGACAGCAGTGCAGTGCTGACAGAGCTCAGGACAAAATTTAAAACTGAGAGCCATATGTGCAATTAATGTTAAGTCATTATGTAATCAGAGTCAAAGTGTTACCAACATTCCAGCTGAGCCAAATTACAAATTTAATGGGTATTAATGGTCTTACAAGTCAGGTTATATTTAACACAGATGCCCATCTCTGGCACTGCTTTTGGCATTCCCCTCAGGCTTGGGTTGACAGCCAGCAGCAGTCCTACTGAAGCAATCCCCACACCAAGCAGCTTTTCCCTGACTAATCCTGGTGGTGGTGGTACTCCTTCTATCATGCCAACCAGCTGTTTGGGCAATCACAGGGTGAACCTATTCAATAAACTGACCCTAATGAAAATACCCTATTAAAAAAAAATATAAGAACAACTGAACAACTGCTGGCCCAAGACAAAGGAAGCAGCAGCCAGGGAATGCCCAGGCACTGTGCTACAGTACTAAACAACCTGCCCGTCCCAGCAAGCTTGCATATAGAAACATAAGGGAAAAGCCTGCACTTAGACAGGACCATCCTCAGAACTCTGGTCCCCACTATTGCTTTTATGAAAAACTAAAAGGTTTAACAGCAAGGGCTGTGAAATGAGTCAACATTTCAGATATTCCTGATGGTAAATGTCCTGAGTAAAGTTTAAATGAGCCAGGGAAGATTTCAGGATGTACCGCGGAGCCCACTGGTCATTCTGTAATGGCCCACCTCACCCACCTGCTCAGATACTGGACATGTTTGAACAAGCAGCAGCAAGCCAGGGTAACTGAGTTCTGTCTCCTTAACTCCAGTTTCTATTTCACATTGGCATTTAAACCCCACAATTAAACATAACACACCAATGTAACACGAGCAAGATTACTTCTTGTACACTACATATGCTGCTGACTCAAAATAACCATGAAAATGCTGCTGGTATGCTTTTGCATAGGGGCAAAGTTGTGTAGATCAAGTTTGAATCCATACTGATGTTAGTTTAAGCATAAGAATTTGACCAAGAACATGGAAGTTCATGGATAAGAAATAGGGAATATGATGATATATGATACTCTCCCAAGAGACCCTCAAAAATATAGCTGGACACTTCTGCAGTTCACTTACTGAGTGTATATAAGTTATAAGTCATTAAACTAATTCGGTTATATGATGAAAGATTTGAATTTTTTGTTTCCTTTGATCTGTGAGCATTTAATAGAAAAACTGCTTGAAGGAAGTTTTCTTGCCTTTTATTCACCCAGGAAAGCTGTGCTGCATCAAAATCATATAAAAAGAGCTAAGGCATATAATTTCAGAAGTATTTTAAAATTTAAGATAAGAACAAAAATTTGCAAAGCAAAAAGCAGGAAGGTCAGGTTTATGTCAAAAGCCTTGAGGCGCTGGTGTGTCACTAACAGATCCAATTCTCAACCAAAACCACACCATATTGCAGTGTCACAAACTTGCGCTGCTGTAGCATTAAGCATCACAGATTGTTGCTTCCAAACCTCAGCAGGAGGTATTTAAGGAAGGCTTCACTTCACCAAGAAAACATTTCTGTTCTGAAAGCAGATATTTATATTGACGCAATAAACTTACTTGTATGCTAAACTTATTTCCATGCCAATAAGGACCACCAAGAATAGATACTGTGTAATTTTCACAGAATCCCAGAATGGTTTGGGTTGGAAGGGACCTTAAACATGATCTATTTCCATTTTAAGAAGTTTATGAATAAAACAAGTGAAGTGAGGAAGGGCAGACTTAAGTTCAGACAAACAGCATGTAAGTGGTTCAGAAAACCAGAAGTTAATAATTTGGTGAGGAATGGGAGTTGAAATTCAGTCTTCAGTAGAACAGTTCAGGAAAACAAGAGCTACCAAACTATAAGCAATCAAACAACAATACAGCATGTGCCTGGTTGGAGCTGTAGGAATTGCACTCACCATCACATAGCCCATCATTCCTGTTGGCGTTGTGGCAGGATAGGCCATTACAGGGGGTGCCTGGTGTGAGAAACAGTGGTGAACTGAGAGGAGAAGACATCAGCTGCATACTCTAACACATTGTTTTCTAAGAATCACCTGCAGCACTCAGCTTATTATGAACATAGCAAAGAATAAATAGGATTTGCAGTCTGGTGTTAAGAGTGTATCTTAATTATTTCAGATGGAGTACAATACCTAAGCTAAAGTTTATGGGCCATCTTGGCAAATCTTTAATAATGTATTTGCTTTTATCATGTTAGGATTCTGGCTGTTGAACTAAACTGCAAGTACCACTCTCTCAACATCCTATTTAGAGAACACAGTACAAGACTCAGAGAAGTTTGAGAGAAAATATTTATGAAGCAGAAGCACATTTTTAATCCCATGTAGTATATACTTATATTTCAGTATCAAAAGTAATGGTACACAATAAGTCTTAAGAGAGAATTTGAAAGGCCAAAAGACCCAATTACCACTGCTTCTGCTGACACTTAGAGGAGTTCTCTTTAGCCAGGATGAACACATTATGAGGATTCTCCTAGCAGGCTTTGATATAAATTAGACTCTCACAGGAATTGCCAGTTTGCACTCCCTCTCCCTCACTCACTCCATTCACTGCATTTGAACTTGCTAAAAGTCCTCTTAGTACTTGGCAGATACATTTATTACCCTGATGTGCTTACTGTACATTTATGAAGGTACAGCACAACTGCTGTCAAAACTGGGGCGAACTTCTGTTTTGTAAACAGCTTGGCAATATATAGGTAGAAAAACAGCTGATAACTCTTAGAAATTTAAATAAAGACAGCTCTTAATCTCTTAGCCATATTCTTTATTCTACAGTTTATGATCCACTTTCTAAATTAGTATTAACTGTTTTAAGGACAAAAAGTTGGATTTTTTTCCAGACTAAACTGGTGCTTACAGATATTTAGATAACTTGCTGTCTATCCACTCCAGCTCCTGTTAGTCTACCCTTTTAGAAAAAAACCAGTAATTTTCATATTTTTGCTGTGGGGATTTCTATTCAAGACAAACACCATAAGCATTTCTTGGTACACAAACATTACTGCTACAGAAAAGAGGCAAATCATAAACCATTAATCATATTACATTAATTAAAGCAGATAAATTGTTTCATCAGGAACAGGGCATCAGGAAAGCTGCTTCTGAATTCAGTTCTAAGGAATCAGCTGCTTTTTCTTATATAGTAGAGCCAGCGCAACTGGCATTTCAATTGCCATGAGAACAGACAGAAAATCATCTGGACAGCATATTTGCCATATATTTCACACAGCAGGCAAAGCTATCCTGAAAATTACAAGTTTTTGTTTTTGTTTTTTTTGCTTGTGTACACACACCTACACAAACATGCTGAATAAACTTATTGTTGAGTGCTCAAATATGGACCTACCACCCTTTAGTTACAGAGTTACCCTGGAATTAAAACAAAGTACAGGGAAAGACCAATATTACTGTTGACATAAAGAAAAAAGTCCTTTGAAATGAAAGCCTGCATTCCTCAGAGAGCAAGCACAGGTTATTTCTTGTCCTCTGTAAATGATCTGCATTAATTTTCTTTCTTGATATGAGTATTCATGACATATTGGTCTCTCCCCACTTAAAAAAAATTTAAAAATCAAAATCTACCATAAATGTGGATCAAGTGCCATGTATAACAGAAGCCTGTGAGGTTTCATGCAGTTATTCAAACACAATATTTTTATCTTCATTCAGAATCCACCAAATGCATTAAAGGCAGCACAGACACACACCCCAGCTCTCTGGCAGCAGATGGTACAGTTTAAAGCAAGGAAAAATAATCTTGGTATTTCCCATGCCATCATTCGATTCAAGAGCCTGCACACCACCTATGAAGTTTGTGTATGCTAGGAAAAGCTCAATTTTTGGCACACCAAAGATTTTCAAATGAGAAATGTGTAAATAGCGAGGAGGTTATGAGATTCTGCAACAGCAGTGGTTAATATCAGCATGCCAGTCGATTGCAAAAAGGCTGTGGGTTGTTTCACTTACGTATTGTGGAAAATGCATGCCATTCTGTATTTCCCAGGGAGAACAATTACATAATGCAATAACACTGGATTAGAAGCAAATACTTACACAACAGAATATACACAGATAGCATTTTAGTTCACAAATACAATAAATGTTTACTCCAACACATTCTTGTAATTCAAGTCATTCACAGAGACAACACACTTGTGATACTGTCATTGGTACTAGGTTTCACACTGGTTTGCAGAGTCCATTTATTTGGTATATGCCTTTTTCATCAAAGATTTTCAAAAGCATATTTAATTAGCAAGCAGCAGCAACTGCACAATAAATGGACCAGCAGAGGAAAACAAAGCTTTTTCCCCCCCTCACATTATTTCTTTTTCAACTTTTTTATGTTTATAGAACAGTTTCACAAGAAGTGTCTCAACAGTATCTCTCAATAGTAAAAATTGTTAATTGTAATGACTTATCATCACAAGATGTAGATATAAGACATGAGTTATTAAACACATTCAAGCACACAGGTAAACTCAAACCACTAGTCATTAACACAGGTAAGTAGTTACAATTTCTTCAATATCTACACATCCTCCAGTAAGATCCACAAACATATTTCTCCCTAAATAAATGCAGGACTTGATAGGGGACACCTGGTAGGGAAGAGATGGCAGATCCAGGGAGACAAGTTCTATCTTTCCAAATCCACAATGCTGCATTACTGCACTGCAAATTCAACCTCCCCCAGTCAGAATCAGAAGCAATAAATCCTTGAGGGCTGTTTGTTACCTGCTCTGTCCATGTACACCTCTCCAGGTCATTGGTGAAAGGGTGAGTAGGATTCACATGCAAAAATGTTCTGTGAACGTTGTGAAAACTACTTCTGTAAAGCCTTAACATGTAATTAAAAGCCCTCCCCCTACACTGATACCCCAAAATCCTTGCCAATACTATCTGTTAAAATAGACATGAACTTGCTCATCAAAACTGACACGGATTAAAAGCAAGTGCACACACCAGGCCGGGAAAGCAGTAGTTATGTACATTAATAAAGCTGTAGCCATAGACACCTCTGCAAGTACCATGGGGCCAGTTCCCACCTCAGAGCAGGCCAAGTTACAATGTAATGATGTAAATGCACCTGTAAGTGCACCCGAAGGACACATTCACACTTTACTAGACTGTCAAATGCCTCCTCACTCCTTGGAATTCAGAGTTTTATGTGATAAACTCATAGAATGCTTTGCACTGGAAAGTACTTTGATGATGACCTAGTTTGAACCCCCCTGCTGTGGACAGGGACACCTTCCACTAGACCAGGCTGCTCAAAGCCCCATCCAGCCTGGCCTTGAACACTTCCAGGGACTGGGGCATTCACAGCTTCTCTGGGAAACCTCTGCCAGTGCCTCAGCACCTTCAAAGTAAAGAATTTCTTCCTCATATCTAATCTAAACCTGACCTCTGTTAGTTCACAGCCACTGACCCCTGTCCTGTCTCAATAAGCACTTGAAAAGTCCATTGAGTGAAACCCAGAAAGCCCTACCTCCCAAGAGAGAGGCGCTCAAACCCTACTGAAGTTGGTGCTAAACCTGCACGTCATATCACAAACTGTTTTCTAGAATCACACAGCCAAGAAAAACAAATCCCAGTAGCACACAGCTCCAGCAGACCACTACTTCAATCTTCTATCACCCTTTTACTGCAACTATAGACCATTTTCAAATTCATCCATTATACATCACCCTGCAGACCTAAATTGCAGGGAACTCACTATTTTAAAACGAGCATTTGCTTACCAATGTTGGAGCGTTCCACGCAGTTGTAGGTGCAATCTTGGGTTGCCAGTTGGAACCACCTGTTAGTTTCTTTTCACCTGGCTGAGTCCAGTTTACATCACTTCAAATAAATTTTTTTTAAAAATTGTTAGAAAACATTGGACTTTCTTAAAAAACTTCCTCAGGTAAACACCATTTCCACTTGGGAATGAGGCTTCTTTATTAATGAAGCTCATTTAGCAAAGGAGTTGGTAAAAAATTTCATGACAACATGTTTTGGCTCAGAAAAATGAGCCCCCTCAGCATCTCAATCAACTTGCCCAGAATAGGTAAGTTAGTGTATCTGACCCAGGGCAAGACATTTGAGTAACATTTCAAGACAGCATATTAGATTTTGCATGATTTCAGAGTTGGCACAGATGGTCCCAAAAAACTCGAAATTTGCCAATTCCATTTCATGGCTTTGCTGCTAGAGCTGATGTTCATTACCCTCAAATACACATACCCTGCTTCAGAATTCACTGGTCTAAAGGTCAGCCTCAAGACCGAGGTTGCAGTTTCATAATCTTTAAAACTGCTCTGCTCACACTCAGGTCATACCAAGCATTTAAGGAGTGCTACGACTACCAGCAGCAACTACAAAGAAACATTTTGATGAACTATTTTTTTTAATATACCTGAAGTCTGAAAGGAATCAGAGACAGGACACCTTGCCTGTTGCTATCATTGTCACTGCCACTCAGTTTACAGTCACCTTCCAATAGCTCTCAACAATTCATTACACCTTGTATATCCCACATGTGCTCTGAAGGCTAACATTTTATGTTGGTATGCACAGGTTTCAACATGCACATTCATGAAAATTTACTATCATGAAAATCCGAATGCTCAACTTCTGTTAAACATACTCACTTTTTAGTAGTTCCATTTCCAATGCCCAAATCTGTCACAAGGGAGAAAAAGAGACTACTGAAATTCTGTTTGTTTAAAAGAAATCACTAAGTATTTACATGTTAGTGGCTCCATACTTACTGCCTACAAGATTGGCTAAAGATGAATCCAGATCATCTGACACTAATTTATTAGGCGGTACTTTGGCAACTGGAAGACTCTGGTTTTGAGAGGCCACTGTTGGTTTTAGGAGACCACCGAGTTCATCAAAGCCTTGGAATGAGAAACATAATTGATTTGAATCACAGGCCTCCCACAAATGTCATGACATTCAATTAGACAGCAAAGTCAGGACAATGGCTAAAATCCAAATTTAACCTGGTGATGCTATCCTATACAGGAAGGATAAACTTATTATGCCTCTTGATAAAAAAGACATTTACGACAGAAATAAGATTTCAGTTCAGTGGTTTAACCTATGGGACAATTTTACATGGAATGGATTCAAAGTGACTGTAAAGCAGTCAAAACGTAAAACAAAAAAAATATAGAAAGTGTTTCAATCTTACAAAAACATCTATTTGCTTTTAGCAAAATCAATGGCGTAGGAAAAAAAATCTGATGTCAAGAGTCTAATGCAAAAGATCAGAAAATACCTATTTTCCAGACGCTAAAAAGAACAGAAGGAGCACTATGACTTCAATCCAAATTAACTGTATTGACTGATCATTTTCTGAAGCAATATTAATGTCAAAAGAGGAGGCAAAGGAGTGCCAAAAACCATGCTGCAAATGTATAAAATGAAGATGTAATTTTACCTCCTCCAACCACACTCTACAAATACAGACTTAATTTCAGCTCACAGCATATAAAAAAGGCTGTTCACTGTGTGAAGTTTTAACGTATAAAATATTTAAGTGAGGGAAATCAGTGTAAACATTTCAGTAGAGTGTAGAAATAGCCTGTAAAGAAAAATTATTTGATTAATGCTGTTATTGACCTTTTAAAATCAGCTTTCTTTTCTTCATCTGAAACTCTATCCCAGTAGTGTAAGTAAATACATATTAAGAGATTTATACCTCAAGACTAAAATAAATTAAAGGAAAGGATATATGTTATTTATTTTAGCAAGTGTCTTACCACCAGAATCTGGGACAACATTAGAAGATTTGTTTCCAAACACAGACTCAAAGTCAACATTAAGGCCAGCTGATGGCTGTGGCTGAGCAACAGGAGATGGAGTGAACCCTGTGGGGAAAAAAAGAAAGAAATTTTATGCTTTTATACAGCATTTCCCATAAATCCACCTTTATGCAAGACAAGCCAAATAAATATCTCAGCACTACAGAAATACAAGAAATACCTCAAAAGCCCAGATTACACCCTTACACTGAGCAGTTTATTTGGTCTTTATTCAAAGTTACTCGTCCAAAGAAAGATTTTGTCTCAAAAATTTAACAGGCCATAAAAGACAGTCCCCTTGCAATTACTTCATCTCTGAACACCTTCCTTATTCTTTTACCATATGTTTACAATAAAATTACTGAGGAAAAAGTCACAATGCTTCTCCAGGAAAAGAAGCTGGCTAGTGTGGAATCTGTTTCAAGATTATTTGACTGAAGATTATTCCTCCACAGTTTATATTAATCCAGCAATTCTCTTAGCTACAACTGGAGTTCAAACCATCCAAACCATCCCGAGGTGCCTGAACTAGTAATGCCTTTGATGAGACACACTTAATATAAATAATTTTCATAGCTCTTAGTGACTGGTGGACACACATTTTGCAGCTGACCATGTTTTTCAGTCAAATTTCTAGAAATTATGGCAAGATATGGGGACGTACAGTCACATTTCAGCTCCTAGTGCTGTCTAAACTTACTTCGTCTTCCACGTGTCTGTAGTGTTCTACAAATTTTATTGCAGCATGAAGCATTGCATGTGATGTTCAGCAGCATAAGTCAATTATTCAGTAATAAAGAAGGTAATAGCCATTTGTTTGTAGTATTTTTTAATGTTATATATGATCACACACAAGCCCGTGCATGTGCAACACCTTGGTATTCAGGCAGTAACAGAAGTAATCACTGCTTTATATGAAAAGCATAAAAAAAAAAGCGAAGCCACCTTGAAAATTAGCTCTTTTGGTTTCTAGCAAAAAGTATGATGACATGGAGAAATGAAAGGATCACAACTACTACAGCAGTAAAACACTGCAGTGGGTAAAAATAACTGAAAAAGAAAACTTCTTGGATTCCATTTTGCTTGCTGGGACAGCACGTCATTTCAATCTCACTGTTTTTCAGAAATAAGTCACATTTCACCTAAAACAATTAGTAACTACAGGATGTTATTTTTGAACATAAGCTTCAGAGAAAAAAAAGAAAATTTGGATTATCTGTTTCCTTTTGTCTTAAAGGAACATAAGACTCCTAACTTCATGACTAAAATTTAGACAATGTAATTTTCATGAAAAATAAATCAAAGTAAACTGCATACAGCAAAACATGGGAAGCAGTAATGTGGGAAAAGAGAGAGTAAATAATCAACAAACCAAAATGAGTATCTTTATGACATGTATACCATCAAGCTGTAACAAGCCATTTCAGAGACTCTGAACTTCAGATGGGAATTCCTTTGATGGGATGTCCTGCAACTCTTAAAACCGTGCCTGTACCAATAGAAAACTTGACTTACAATAGCTCATATTTTTGCTTTAGCAATCAGCCTCAACCAAAACAAGCTGAGTTGCCTTCTCTCACATTTTAGAAGTTTCAACTTTTATGAAACTAAGATGAGACCATCTCCAAGACAAAACAAGATACAGGACTCCTTTGAATCAGCCCCTGAGAAAGATCAAATCCTACTCTTGATATCAACCACCAACTCAGGGCAGTTTGTTTAACAAAGATATTTTGAAAGGTGCAATGCAAAGGTCCGTATTTTAATGGAGCTTCTTTGAGCATCAAGACTTGACAGAAACTAATAATCCTGCTTTTTTTAATAAGGAACAAAGGGAACACAGTAATTTGTAGCATTTAACTTCTGCTAAATGACACTCACTAATTTTTATTATGCAAAGATACTAAACCAAAATGTGACTTTATGGGGCTTTTAAGAACTAAGCCTTCCACAAACCATTTACTGAAGGTATGCCTAAGCTTTGCACTGCAGCAATGTTTACATACCCTGCTCAACCTGGTTTGGACAGATTATAACCGGTCACAGCCCATAGTCTCTCTAGCAACTAACAGGATGATGTTCCAGAATCAGAACCAGTATGGGGTTACTACACAGACGTGACACAGCTGCACAAATGATTAGCCAGTACTTCAGTGCAGCAGAGACCTCTTTCTCCTCTTCTGTTGCAAAGCTTAATACTAGTTTAGTGCACTGTTTAAGAGTAATATATCAACAAAATCGCCATAAGCAGCACGAACATCCCAATCCCTTTATCTTAAAAACAATGAGGTAGAGCAAGATGAGAAGCTACTTGTAAACATGCATGTCTTTTGTGTGGTATGTAGCAACAAGTAAACTACGAGAGATCCTGAAATGGGGAGATACTCATTTCATGTTTAGACTAAAGCCTTAGTTTGGCAGAAACTGAAAAAATTCATACCATTCGTGACCACACACCTGCCACAAGCACATGAATTCTAATTGGAGCCACTACAACAAGGCACTTCCGTAGTCAGCAGCATGCCTACTAGTTCTAGGCACACAACAATTCAAACTTCTGTGTGTGTGGTAAGGCTGCATCCCATTACCTACCTCCAAATAGACCAGCTACAGAAGAAGGCTCATTGCGGAAATGAGAAGCGTTAGGATAAGCTTGAGGACCACAAAAAGAATCTGATAAGGAGTATCACACAAGAGAGAAAGCCAGGAAAGGAGAAGAGGGAGAGTTACAGAAAGAGAACCAAGATACACTGCTATTCAAAACTTTAATTTCACATCAGTCTGTAAATCCACATATAGTCTAATAACATAGAACCAATGGAATGAAATCAATACACATCAGACAGACTGTAAGAAACAAGTTTACACAATCTCTAACACAAAAGGGGAAAGCACGGTTTCCAAGGAACAGCTATATTAGGATCTTTTTTTCCAATCAAATGCCATGTTTTACACCCTTGGAGGAAATGAGTGTAAAAGCTTCAAGGCATTTTTCTTATACCTGAAGTATATTCATATTTGCTTGCCACAAAGGGATTTAGTTGAGTAAATGGATTGTAATGATCTAAAGAACCAGAAAGAGTTATTTTAAACCCACATTCACATTATTGTAGCACCTTGATCATGCTACAACTAAAACTGCATCCACATGTCCCACATGAATCTGTAAGGAGGTCACCCTCTGATTCTAGATATATCCTGAGAGCAGAGACACTGGAAGGGAATGTAAATCAATGCCAACCATTTCCAGTGACTTCAGAGCAGTCATGTGATAAATACTGCAAAGACCAGCAAGCACCACAAAAGCCCACCAGGGTCCTTGTTCACAGCTCTGTATTGCTGCAACTTTTCATGTGACTGCAGAACAAGTTAGACAGAGAAAACTAACCTGACTAAATAACCATCCTATTAAAAAAAACAACAACAACAACAAAAAAAACCCCAGCTGTATTTCAAATCATCATTCTATATTTACATGAACCATAACAATTTCATTGGAGCATGGAAAAGACAGATTATCACATAGCAGTACCAACTAAAGTTATTTTTTTTATATTTAAAGATATATTTATCTTTCCTGTTTTGTCTTTCCAATAAAGACAAACAGGCTAGGAAACTAGTTAGTTAAGCTGACAAAGTATAGGTAGTTTGAATATCTTTAAAGAGATAATCCCTTTGTTTTACCTCTGTTAACAAGTAGCAGAGGTATTAAAAATCCCTCTTTGTTCTAATAGTCAGTATTTTTCTTTGACCAATTCTAGTGAGGTTCAACCAGCATAAATACAGCCTGTGATGTACAACTGTCTTTAAACTTGCTTTGTTTAACAGAACTGACATGTAATTAAGGGGTTTTTCATCTACGAAAACAAACTAAATCTTCATATTGAAAAGTAATTAAATTATTACTCTAGAACTGCACCAACACAAATGTTGGAAGGACTCTAGTGAGACAGCCATGCTGAACCATCTCCAAAGTAAAATACGAACAGCTTTTAACAGGTGAGTTATTAGTTTATTGCCCCATAGGTATTGCCCCATAGCCTGAGTAGATTATGTATCAATATGTGCATGACTTTATCAGCTTTGTTAATGACTACATGACTGGGGAAAAAAAACATCAACTATCAAAAAAATCAGATTAGACTAATTTGTTTAAAAAGAGCATTTCAATCTGAGGAAGAAAGTAACAGCATTTTCTTCTCCGTCTCAGGCATATGCAGCATTTTACCTTAAAATTTCCAAGTACAAGAGACTCTAAAACTGCACTCAAGCAACTGCTCTGTTTCTTTACATCAGGTTAGAATCTCATCTAGGCAGCCAAGAAAGGATTTTAACACCATTTTTATTGTAGAGCTACTAAATCAAATTCTAACATAGCAAAAAACCAGCCCCAAATGACCAGCTTTTATTTTCTGAAAGGCTGCAAAAAATATATTTTAGAAACTAAAATAATGATAAAATTTTTAGGAAATAAGAAATTAGTTTAAAATGGTACTTTACCAACAAATATTTCATGTGTGGGTGTCCTACTGGTGAAAGTAGATACATCAGAAGACACAGACAGATGAGCAGCATCGTTAGTTTTTGTAAGGAAAGGATTTAGGTTTGGAATGGCATCATCAACACTATCAACAGTAGCAGAAAAAGGATCTGTTCAATTCCAGAGAGCAAGAGAAAGAAGAAAAGGGAGACGGATTTAGTTTTCTCCTGACATCTCTAAGCTTGGGATGACCCAGCTATTGATCTCACTTTCAAGTAGTCCAGGACTGCAGATACCAGCTGCTAATTTCCTCTTTTTTAATTTTTAAATTAATAACACCACCTTATAAACTGTACTTCTTCCTGAGTGTGTTTTAGACTGAAACTAACTATGTTATTCCCCTTTAAACATCATCACTTTTTGTTTCTGCCAGTCTTGTCCTGACATTTGCAGCAAAGTCTCTGGAGCAGAGGACGCCTGTCAGCACTACAGAACCCAAGGTGCTATGAGAGGATTCAACGCAATAACATCCCCAAGACAACTTTAAAAACCTGAACAAAACCAACTGAGATGAGCTTCTCTTTCTCTAAATTGTGTTTAGGGGTTTTTCTGTTACTGAGCATCACAAAATTTTCAAGAGCTATGATTATACCAAGGTAACATACAGGACCATAAGCACTTTCCTTGGTACCTGGGGCATCAGGAACAGCAGCTTGTGGTGGGTATGCTGTTACCTGCAAGCAAGCAAAGGACTGCTCTGCTTTTACAGAAAACGGACCCTAAGCCATAAGGAGGAAAACGTTCCTTACTAAAAAAAAGTCAGACTTTATTGGAATGAAGGAAACATGGATCTATACACGTGGCTTCCCAAGACACAGTTTCAAGGTTTCCTGAGAATGGATGCAGTTGCCAAGCTCAAGTATTCCTGTAATTCAGAATCTGACAGATAAACAGGATACAGAAGGCAGCTATAACACTTGTTGACTGAAGGAGCTGTGGTTTAGCTGTCTGGTTTCAGAGCCCATGAACCCTTGATGGAAAACTCAAGAACTCACTAGGTGAGATCAGCAAAGGTTGCATCTAGCCCTACTTATCATTGTGCCTGAACTGCAGCTTGATCTTCTAGACAAAGCCACTAGAGAGAAATTTCTGAATAATAATTATAATAATTATAGGAAAGATGTGTTAAATACTTCAGTTCCTAGCCTTTTTTTTTAACCTGGCCAGTTTATGCATTTATCCATAACTCTTGTAAATACTATCGTGATGTGTGAAGCAGTTTTGAAGTGGAAGTTATTTTCTCTCCCTGAATCTGACCTCCTGATTCTTAGCTGTAAGTTCCACACAGGTTCATAATGAGCTCAGTTGTACAAAAGTCCTAATGCAAACAAAATAACTACATTATTCTTTGCAGGCTTAAAGCATGCTTTGATTTACTGCAAGCTCAAGGCATGTTATTAGGTAAGACTTGACTTTTCCCCAAATTGCTTGGCTATGTTGCAAGAACAAGTGAAATACCTTAAAAGACCTTTTCCTAAATCATTCAGTCAGCAAAATGACAGTGTCCAACACTGAATAAAAGATAAGCAGAAAAAGCTGATATAATATTTGTAATATATAACATGAATACAAAATTACATATTGTCTCATGTAGGTTTTATATACAGGATATGCCAATCAGCCAGTTGCCTGAAGCTGAGTCCTTGTTTCAGCGACTCCTTAAAAACTGCTTTCTGCTTTGAATGTCATTTTAAAAGATGTAGAACAAACAAATCTGTCAATAAAAATAGGGCAGATTATCTGTTCATCAGTTCTTCCTTGCTCTTTCTGTTGCTGCTTCATGTTCTGCTTATTTTATTGGTTTTCTTTATATATATTATATAAGTAGAAAAAATTCAAACAGATGGGTCAAAATGTTAATTTCCACACTGATACATTTGTTTTGCTTTTGAAGTTTAGGTACAAATTGACAGCTGGCAAATGTACCAGAAACAGCTGGAATGATCTCCAAAGAACCCCAATAAATAGTGCAGATAAAACAATACAGAAGAAATTAATAAACACAAGTTTTTAACTGTATTTGTCTGAATCTACCATCCAGTAAAATTATTTTACACATGCACTCATCCATAAAATAACCCAAAACTACTTTCTGCTCCCAATTCCCAAGGTTGTATATGGAACTTCCTGTGTTTTGACTAGTTAAGACAATAAAATCCAACTTTAGATTATCAAGATTTTCTCAGAAATTTAACCCTTTCTCAGATTCTCTGCTTGTCTACCCCATTCTAACTCCAGCCAGCATGTCCAATCTTGTCCAAGTCTCAGAGCTCGCAAACAAAAGTAATCAAAAATTTGCTAGTAACAAAAGTAACCAAAAATTAATTGGGTTTTATATCCTAATTTATATCCTTCTATATTCAAATTTTAAAAATTGCTGTCAGTTCTGACAGCAACACCTCAATGTTTCTAAAGCCCAATTTCATCCTTGAATACAAATGGCATCTGTTTATGTCAATGGAATCACTCTGCACCAGCTTGCCATCATTAGGCATGAATGATTTAAGTGCATTTAAAAGAGTAGTTTGAAATTTTCAAATTTCTACCTTTAAGTTATCCAATTAGAAGTATTTTGTCCGAAAAAACAGTGACAAATGATTTTCAATGGCATCTTTTATAGTCTGGAATAGGTAAACTGAAAATATACAATCACAGAACTCATTCCCCAGGAGTTTAACCTTGTTAGTTTTTACATTTTTGGAAGCACAAAACTAAAGGCAGTGACCCAAAAAGAACACTTCTGTAACAATTTATTGTTTTATTAGACACCTAAGAGCTTCTGCATAAAATTTTTAACAGTATTGATTTTAGCTGATCTGATATTCTTCTCAAAGCCACCATATACACAAAATACAAAGATCATCATGTCAGAAAATTACCTAAGGGAGGGATGCTGTGCAGTGGTTAGAGCACAGGACTGGAAATAGTTCAGGTTTCATTCTTGGCTCTGCCACTGACTTGCCGTATGACTTCAGACAAGTCAGTTAACTGCTCAGATTTCCCCATCTGTAAAATGTGGAAAGCACTTCTTATCTACCTCACCTGTGTGAAGTGAGTGTTTATGTCTGTAAAGCTGAAGAGCTGGGGATTTTTTGATGAAAGGTAACACAAAAAATGGTAATCCCAGAATTTTAGCCTAAAACTTTAGCAGACAATCCAAAATCTTCACAGTTAATTAAGTCTTATAAGTATTTAGAAATGTGTCAACAGTAAGCAGAAATATCAACAACTAGTACTGAAGACTCATACCACAAGCAACACAACATTGAACAAACAGACTTTCAGGTTCATGAAGAAATGCTGAATTGTGATGTGACCTTTGAGAGGCAAATAGTTCCCCTTCTATACCTCACATATGAAACAAACAGGACAAGTTGAAACAGAAGGTATTGGGCAGAAAGCAATCAAGATGAGCCAAACCATTTTTCTCCATTTCTAAACTCTAAGCCTATCATAGCACTGAAATTTGTATGCCTAACTCCATACACTCCTCACTACGTCTTTCTCCAAAGATGCTTTGCTCAGCAGAACTAAAGAACAAGCAAATTACTCATTTATTTTAGAGGCTGTCACATATATTAGTAGTGCCTTCCTCACTCAAAGTTGTGTTATTTCACTACAAACAAATGTGAGAAGGTATAGAAAACAAAGTACACAGCAAAAAGTAAATAGGAAAGCAGAATACATACACAGCTTATTATGAAGATATATTAGATAGCTGGAAAGATGTTAAGAAAAGCTCTAGCTCATAAAATTAAACAGGGAAGTAAAAATTTAGAAGAGGGTTGTTCTGATGCCTGTGAAACTTCCTGAAGCAGCAATTACCAATTTTTTGCATCATAAAATAAAACATTTTTGCAAGCATCTAGTTTAGAAAAAAATAGACTGGAAATAGCCACATAGTTCAGGAGTTTACTATTTTATTAAGCATCATTTATGTAGAAAAATAAACCAACACTACCTCCCTCTCTCTCTGCCATAAAACTCTTTAATTCTCCACCAGTATAACCAACAGTTATATTGGCAATATAATACTGTATCTGAATTATTCTGGAACACCACAAAGCAGCCAAGAACTTTGAGTAAATATCAAAATGCTCCAGCACTCAAACCAATCTTGAAGGAAAATTCATGACTTTCGAGAACTCTTGTTCTTGACCCCTTGGTTTGAGGACTCGACTGTACCGATAAGATCATTTCAACTTACTCAGTCCATCCTAGAAACTGGGCAGAATGAAAATTTGGATGTTCCAGAGCACATTTCAGAGGCAAGAATATAAATTTTGTCTCTTCACTTAAGAGATCCAACCACAGCTTTTTGCTGATTTGCTGTTGTAGTTAAATGAAATATAGCAGAGAATTTAATAAGGCAGAGAAGCCTTATTATTATTTCAATAACTAACTCCCACCTTTCTTTCAATGCACAGTTGTCACAAGTGCCTCCTTTCAGGCTTCATCCAAGTTCTGCATTATCATCGCCAGAAAATTTGATTTAATATTAGGCAAAATTTAGAATATGTATTAAAATGATTTTGCATTCAGGTTTCTATGTTTGCAGAACAGTCTACCTCTTAGACATCTTCACTCAACTGACTTCTAAACAGCTACGTTTCTGCAGCTGGCTATGTGAATCTTGAAGAGAGCAGTTATGAGGCTGGCAGATCTCATCAACAATTAAAGTAACTTTGCTAATAAGAAAACATATGAAAAAAATTAGAATCACCACACACTGCTACATTATTTTAATGTATACACATATTTTACTTTTTATCATCCCTTTATTCACTTGTAATGTCTTAAGATCTCTCGCTTTAAGGAAGAACTAGCCCCCAGACTAGGGGCAACAGGTACAGGAACATGGCCATAGCAATTAGAACCTTAATCCAACTCAGAATTCTTACCTCCCCAGGTACTTCCTACTTGTGGAGCAGCTGATATAGGATGTACAGACGGATGAAAAGTTGGCTGCAAATCAAGCAGATCATTTGGCAGCTTTGAAGTGCTACAAAGATAAATTAATACAACTGTTTGAACTACATCACAGTTTTCAATATAGGCAAATAGTAGCCACTGTCAACAGTAATGAAAGCTTTGTTACAAAATGGTTATTACAAAATGGATAAAATTGAGCCAAAATCAGAAGGGCTGGTGAGCTCCATGTTTTCAATTCTGCAAAAAAGTGTTAATTTAGCAAGGTAAGTTGTATGTCATACCAAGGGGCTTTTGTCAAATCAAAGCTGTCCAAGAAAAAGACAGGTGTCCCCACAGTCCAATACCAGGCTAGGAGATGTTATATTCAGAACCCTTCATCAACTTTTAAAGCTCACCTCATGAAAACTCTATAATACAACCAAAAAAAAAAAAAAAAAAAAAAAAAAAAAAAAAAAAGACAAAATGAACTCTAATGGGCTGCACCACCAAAGTATTACTCTAAATTCCACAACTCTGATCTTTCCACCACAATCACTGCTGAGAAACTACATAACAACCATGAGCTATTAAAGACCTTTGGGAAAAGCAAAATGAAAGAGGCCTTGAAACACTTGATCACACATCAGGCATGTGAATGAAAACATATTTAAATGCACATTTTAGTCCATTCAAAATCAAATTGAGAACTTATCACATGGAAATTAAGAGTGAAGGCTTATATACAACTTCTGCATAAATTTAAAGAGTCAGACAAGAACAGTAAAATTCATCCTCTTGCAGAGAGTCCATTTCACACTTTAAATAAGTCTTGGGGAAAAAGAAAAGAAAAAAGAAGAAAAAAAAAAAGAGTACTGGTCTTCTCCCAGAAACTTTTAGGACATGAAATGAACCCAAATCTGCACATATGTCTTCTACTACGCACAGAAGCTGAATCACTGTGACATCCAAACATCTCTCTAAATGAGACCAGCACAAGAGTTTAACGGCCAGTAGTGACATCCTAGATCTCTGTATATTTTCTTGCTCACCCAATCACTTGTATAATTCACAGTTTTTGGTATTGCATGATTCATTTCAGCAGTGATTGAAATCACATTTTTCCACTACTGCTCCTATTAAAAAGCAGCATGGTCTGGCACTGCCCTGTAATGTGAGCAGCTGAACAAAGAATTTTCAAGGTAAAGCTTGTTCAAGATAATGACAGGGATTAATCAGACACATTGCATTTAATGGCAAGCCACTGAACTTCTGACCCAGCATATCCCCTTGATGACAACTCCTGCTTAAAAACTGTTCTTTGCTCATAGCATTCATTCTGCCAGCAAGGAAATTTGAACAAGAAAAAGTAGCATTTGGGAGTTTTTTACAAGAAAACACTCTTGTCCTCACTATGCAGCATTTCTGTCTGTTTAAAGAACATTTATCAGATGTTTCTATGTTTCAGACTTCTTAAGAAGAAAGATCAGATACTCAAGTTCAAAGCACACACCCATTTCAAGTTTTCTGGCCTCTAAAAAGCAATTTTAAAAAAATCTTTTTACCAGGAAGTCTTTCAGTTACTAACACTGACAGATTCTCTAGCTCCTTATATGTGACTCAGCTATTTACTGCATATTTGGTGTCAAGTAATTTCCTACAATAGCTTTTTAATGGGAAAGAAAGCTGTCAAAAGAGCAATAGATTCTTGTGTGAGCTCTAACAGAACAACTACGCAATCCCTTCAGGTTTAGGATCAGGCTCAAAGCAAAAAATATCACTTCAGAGTATGGATTCCTTCTACCCTGATAAAAGCACTGTAGCTTCCACTGCTGCTTAGTTTGACAGGTATTTTACAGGATGAAGATCACACACTTGCTCATACCAACAGCTCCTGTTAGTCAAAGATCAGGATTAGCATGCAGTGAGTACTCTTGCACTTTCTTTGCAGGTCCTTGCAGAAATGTTCCAGATACAACACAAGACTGCAAAACCTGCCTTTCATTTCAAACCCTGTTTCAGGCTTTTCTTTTTCTGAAAAACTAGACAGAATATTTGCCACTCTACCTTTAAAGATCTAGAAATGCATTTTCTTTATGACTTCTCAAACAGAACTTTTATTTGCCTTTTCTTAAATTTACTTGCAATGCTCCTTGGGGACAAAGCATGTTTTACAGTTTTACAGTGTTTTACAGTTCCAGCTGTCTGGATTATGGACTAATAACAGCTACAAGGGCTGTCAGCAGTCAGTTTACACCAGAAACTTCTGCAAATAGATGAAAACATAGGTTTATGTTATTTATTACAAAAGGCTATTTTTCATCAGCTTCACTATGATTTCTTATCACATTGCTAATGTACTCTACACCCAAACAATCTTGTGCAATATACACTCTGTGGCAGAAGTTTAGAGGAAACCCTTGCTGAAGCACATCTCCAGTGGAGGATTCTGCATACCTGTTAGAGGAGCTAGGGGTAGAAAAAATATCAATGGCTGGTGTAGTCATTATGCTTCCTGCTGCAGTTGACACAGGAGAAGCTGCTGTGGTTAAAGAGGTATGAGGCTTCTTTGCAAGTTCTTTTAGACGTTGCTCCTGTTGGGAAGATGAGCTGGCATAAGAAATCTGAACATTTGTGTGTATGACATTGGAGGTAAATAAAGCAGAACTAAAGAATTATTTATTCCACACACTAGTGTTAGCCACTTGTAATTACAAGAGTCAGTGGTGCCACAAATGCTTCAGGAAACTATTTTAACAAACTCTCCACAAGCTATACCATCTAAGTACACACAACTCTACTTCCAGCACTTTGCCAACAGTACATGTTCGGTATTAATACCTCTGTTTTCCCCTTTGCTTAAGAATCCTAATAAGCTATCAAAAAGAGCACAGGAAAAGTATTTTCAATTAAAAATTCTGTACGCTTACCTTTAAAGCTTTTAAGAGAGCCTGTTCTTCCTCTAATGCAGCTTGTTTTTCCCTTTCATCCACTTTTGTGAGGGACAGGCCAGTGCTTGCAAGGGAAGAGACTGCATTGGAGAGGGTGGTAGCCCTAAAGTAATTGGACAGGAGAAAAGCTGGCTGTTAAAACACAACACGTGATATCAGCGTCTGAAGAACACTTTGCTCGTATCCACCCAGTCTCCTTCTGAGCTCTCTGTAACATTGGCCAGATCTACACTGCATAAGTGAAAAGTTTACATAAGACACATCATATGAAATGCACAATTAAAAATGCCCAGAAACCTTGCAATCTATTCTACCGGCTTTTGGATTTTCCACCTTAAATGCTTCCTGTCCAAACTGCATCATAAAATTCACATTTGAAGCCTTTGCTCTTTTCCTGTTTGCCTAAAATGAAATTATTTGTAGGCATACAGCAATCTCCAATCATCTGGGCTCCATTTCAAATTGTTGTTAATTTAACAGGCTTAGTGAACAAACTATCAATGCTTTTAATATATCCCAAAGGAAATTTTTAATTTATCATCATGTTTAACAGTATGCAAAATTATTTAAAACAAATACTTAAATTTTAACAGAGTAATCTTACAAAAGAAAGCAAATATTCTAAAAATTAGTGCCCTAATAGTCACTGCCGTAATGAACTCATAAAATATTACTGCCTCAGTTTTTGAACGTGCAATAAAGAAATGCTATTTAATTTTACAAGTCTTACCCCCAAGATTATGCTTTGTTTAATTTGAACAATTAAATTTGTCATGTAGAGGGGACTTCTCTATATTGCCTGTTGTATTTTAGAAAGCACTCACAATAATTTAATGCCTTATACCATATGCATTATGGCTTTCACTTCCAATTACTTTCAAAATTCATTCTTAATGTAAGGACTTCCTGGAAGCATTTCCTTGCTTTTGACAAAACAGGGATTAAAGCTGAGATGTAGAAGTCTAAGGACATGTATTTATTCATGTTGCATACCTTGCAGAAGTCTAATTATTAATAGAAAATGAACATTTACAGGTAGTATGTGAAAGAAACTTAGATTCTCTTCAGAAGTTCAGGATCAAATGCTAAAAGTGTAACTAGGGATGCTAGAGGAGGCCCTTACAGATCCTTAGATTCTAGTTCTACTGACCTGGAAGAAGGTGTTTTTAAGATATGACAATTTGCTAATCCATCATTGCTCATACAATGCCTTTAAGGAAACCTCCTCAAATCTTAATTTACAATGAAATTGAAAAAAAACCTGATTTAACACTCGATTTGACAATTGTCCAAAAGGACAAGCATATAAGCACCTGCTTGCAGCTGTGGAATCTTTGATTTTCTTCCCTTCTAGAGAAGCTAAATGTTGTTCCAAAGCATCAAGAAGGCTACTCGGTGCCTGCAAAGAGAGACATTGGGGAATACATTTGAAGAAACCAATAGCTTAAATATTTTCAGAGAATGCAACTGTAGGGCAACTGGTACAAGAGTTCTGAATACTTTTACCCCCTCTTGGCATTCTGTATGTTTTTAATGACTTCAAGTATAAGGTGATCTATTCTACTCACTACATTATTCCCTCACAAGCATTTATCAGCAAGGACTGAAATAAGTCAAGAAATGTTAAAATTAACTGCTAGGAAACAGCAGGCAGATAATCAGAAGCAGTCAGTGTTTTAAGAGGCACTAAGAAGGAAATTGTACCTAAAGTAATTTCTCTGTGCATGTTCTGCAAGCCTTCACATTAACTTCACACTAACTTCAATAGGCATATAGCCAAAAGCAAGGCTGCTAAAAACCACAGCTTTGTAATATCATGTAAGACTTTCATTATGTGACCTCACAGATATAAACTGTGTCTTCAAGCATGATGGAAATAAGGTTATCTTAAAATTCAATTAGAGAATGACAGAAATGTTATAAATTTTTTACAACAGGATCACTGAATATAAAGGCCAGGCTCTGACAGAGCTTGGATTTAATCACAAACTTAGAGATAACTTGGTGACAACATATACAGTAATGCCTAAGTGAGTACCATAATGGCATTTCTGATCATGCAACCCTAAAAATACACACACATGCACTGGCAAACACATAATAGGTTTATCTACCTGTGAGAGATCTGGTATGTCTCCTCTGTCAATTCCAACTTGCTGTAATAAAACAAACGAGCTTTAGAACCTGTTTGTTGTTTTTTTTTAACGCAGAGATACTCAGAAAGTAAACAACATTAATATGAAGTAATGCAAAAAGCACAAACTTGTTCAATATAAATTTTAATCTCCAGAGTCTGTACTCTGTAATGGTTGGTTGTAATAAATTATTGTTAAATGTATACACATTGAAGTAGGTGTATTACACAGATATTTCAACAGATGGAAGCTTAGAAACAAGAACCCAGTGTTTTAGAACCTGAAGAAGTTTGACTATCTCACAATTTACGCGGCAAACTCTCAGACCTACTGATACACAGGATATATTTGATGAAATAAAGCATCAATGAAGTTTTATAAAGAAACATTTTTCTAAAATGCAGATGAAATTTAGGAAGTTTGCAGCAGGACATATACTGTTACAACAGAAAGATCAATACTCTCAACTTCAATTGACGGTTTTATCAGCTGAAGACAGGATCTCTGACAGACACACTGCCAGGACAGACAGCAAGCCAAGCTTGAAGGCTTATTATTTTGTTAAGAGAGATTTGAATACTGAGGAAATAAAAACAAGAAGAGAAGCACACCTCAACTGAGGAATTCCATAATATTAGGACATCAATTTAGCAGTGCTCTAGAAACAAGAAGCCAACAGACTAAGCATTTCTTAAAAAAACCCACAAACTAAACATTTTGCAAAGTAATTGCTTTTCCCTCTATGAGCACACCTACAGCAAAAAATCTTGAAGAAATCCCATGTTCATCTGTTTGTCTCAGTTGCCTATTTCTGAAGCTGTTATTTCATCTAAAACTTCTGGTAGAATTGTGGGTTTCAAACTAGAATACAGCTAGGATCATAGAAAGCAGATCACCATGAAGTTCCTTTGTTTGTTTAAAGCAAGCTCACAAGTATTCCATAACCAAGGAATTTTTAAAATGCACATTAATACACTCTCCTCCACAAAAGACCAATAAGCACTTCACAGTTAGGTTTTCCAATACAGTCCTCAAATGAACTAATCACCAGGGTAGAGATAAACAAGATGACCCTTGAGAGAATAGCAAATAAGCAGGAAGGAAGAAGCACCTGTTTTATGATAAAATAAGCACTTTATAAGCTGTTTCAAATAAACAGCTAAGTTTATTGGCTTAAGTTTACCTCTGCAACTTTAAGGAACTCTGAGATCCGTGTCATTCTAGTGAGGAACTTCTTATATATATCAAGGCCTTCTTTGCATTGGTTCTTTTTCATATCAAAGTATTTTTCTAGAAACAGTAAAAATATTTGCATTAAATAAGAAATCAAGATTTGCAAAGGATATGCAAAGTAAAAGCATATAAACCAAGACAAACAGAAAATACCTGCTGATCTGTTATTATGATAACTGCAGAAGTCACTATACCTAACTTGCACCAAATGACAAAAGCTCTGTCAAATGTGAGCCATTGGTTCCATGCATGAAAATACACCTTACCTTGCAGGTACTAGATACCACGAAAGCACAACCACCTTGAAGAGGACAATCAAGTTAAAGAATAGGTCACTCAAAGAAATGTAAATTCATCTTCTTGGGAAGAAGAACAAACAAACAAAAAAAGGGCAGTTTTACAATCTGGTAGTCAAATATCTACTCTATTCCAGTGGCCAGACATCAGGCAAGATTTTGATCTTCTCTGACAAACTGATGCCTCTTACTATGGTCTGGGGCAGTGAAGTACAACTGATTAGAAAACAACAGTGCTGAAAAGCAAGAAGGTCCCACTCCTCTTTCAAAAAGCCCTTTCAAGGCCTGTTTCTTCTTTTTTACTAAACTTCACTCAAAGCCTAAGTTGAAAGCAAGTGCATATTACTTCTTACCAAGGGAAAGGAAGCTGACAGGAGCAACACACTGGAAGACTGACTGACTTCAGATTGTCCCTTACTGACTTAGTCTGGATTTTACTTTTCATTTTGCAAGCACTGGGTAATGACAGCAATCAGGAGCTTAATTTAATCACAGCATATAACAAAATCAAGTAAGTCAACTGATTACTTTCAACTTAACTCTTTCCTAAATTTAGGAAAATTCATCTCCAGTATGTGCAAGTGAAAGGGCCTTAACCCTGAATTTTTAATTCTCCTTAATATATAATATATGCTCTAGGAACATAAAACAACCAATCATGGAAACAAAGCAACACTGAAGTTTCAATAGCCAAGCAATTACGGACGTTGTGACTACAGATCTGCAACTGACCATAACTGATTCCTTTACTAGGAAACACAAACTGTTTCTTAAGAAAATCCCCAACCAACATCAATATTATAATTCAGGTTTGTCATGCAGTTCAATAAGACAAAATTAAAAAAAAAAAAAAAACAACCAAAACCAAAACCAATGTCCACAAAAATCCCTAACAAAGCAGTGCAAGAAAAAAAATTAGGTGAATAAAATCTTGGATGGACTTGCTTTCAGATTTTACCTATCCCTGGGTACAAAGCAACGTCAAATGCGACTGCATAGACAAACACTGGAAATGACAGCAAAATTTTGATGTTTTACACTAAGACTTTTTCAGTTTCTCAAGAGAGCAGCTCTTGTGAATCATTCACTGAGCAACCCCCCCAGAGCTGAGCATTGCAGAGAGCAGTTGTCCTTACCCAAGAGGTTAATAATCCCTTCGTTATATGCCGCGAACAGTCTAATGGCATCTTTGAAGAGGAGCATGAAGGCAGCATTAATTACACCATTTGTAAGTTCATTGCTATTAACCTAGGAAGATCAGAAAAAGTTAATTGAACTGGATTGATCTCTTACTGGAAAACTTCTAGTTAAACTTCAGAACATTATCTCATGACAGGCTTTCCAGTCATCTCACTGGCTGTTAGCAGAAAGTAACACCATAACTAACCAACAGTTTCTCTCATCACAGAATTAAGTCAAATCATTTTGGCAGACATTTTTGTTAAACAATGCTAATGTTAACTAACATAACTAAAAGACAGAGGGCATAAATAATCAGCTTTTCAACAAACAAGCAACTCTTACATAAGGTACACAAAAACACAGTCATTTAGCACAAAGCATTCTCTCTAGTGAGCATTGTATCTATTTTTTCTGATTTCTTGGGGATATACCAATGAACAAAATGATTTGTGCTCTTTAAACTGTGCAGATAACACGGAACCAAGTGCAAGACATTTAATCTTAACCTATTTTATGTGTTTGTACAACAAGTTGATGGTATGTTAGAAATGTATGTGCTGCTAAACTTACATTAAAGTCAAGAAGTGCATCCATTTGATTTTGTATAATTGGTACAGTTTTTAAGAGCTTTTCTGTGCTCATTGTTCTCATCACTCCATCAGCCCTGTTGTGAGGAAAAAAAAAACAAAGAAAATTCTTCACATGAATCTTGAAAGCAATTTTTAGTAAGAAACAACAGAAAATATAGCAGTTCATCAGAGAAACCATTTAAGTCTTTGCCATACAAAGCAATCCTTGTGGTGTTTAGGAATGGTGTCTAGCCATTATAACTGTAATAACTGCAGCACAGAAATACAATTACTTATTTGGTCAAAATGTGACTTCAAGATGAATTTTTACTCAGAGAAAATGAAACAAATAGTGTTTAGAAATACAGGAGAGCTACGATGCATCAGGTAACAAAAAAAAAGCTCCAAAGATTATTTTTGAAGCAATTTTTAATGTATTCTTTTTCCAATTATCCAATTATTATTTTGTGTCAGTTTGAATTATTTTCAACTTAAAGAGGTGAGAAAGAATAAAAAAATGCAGCAGTATGTTTTTCAAGCTTTTTCAGAAAGATTCTACAGACTACATGAAATTTCCTTTTCAAGGCTGACCACCAATATTTGGTTGTTTATTAATTACTCAAATTGAATACACTAAGATTGGCTGCAGATTTGAAAAACCCATCAAATGAATAACAAAAACACCCAAGAAATGCAACAGCTGAGGAAGAGACTAAATCCACTCAGGGACATGAAACAACTGCTTTCTGTAAGACAAATCAGACAGCCTTGCAGTTCATCAGCACGCACAGAGCAAACCAAATGCTTCTGCAAGTGCAAATCTCATAGTGCATCTTCACAGAACAGTTTGTGGCTGTTCTCCAGGTTGGAAAGCAGTGGGGAGCATGCTGCTTCCAGCTCTCTACTTGTGCTGTATATTTACTCCTAACAGCAAACAGCAAATGCAACAAACTGAATGGGGCAGAGCATGGGTGTGAGGGCCCTGAGAAAAGGCAGATTGCTGCGATCAGAACAGTTATTCCTATGGGCTCACAGAAGGACCTCAAGGCACATGGTGCAGGTTAAATAATTCATCTCATTAGACCTAAAACACCTGATAAAACAATTGTGTATTTCTTCAGAGCAGCTGCAGCCACCTTACCACATACAAATCTTAGGTGTGGAAAATACTGTTTTGTGTTGTTGGCAATCCAAGCAACTCTAAAGGCAGAACGAACAAAAGGAGCCCAGACATCCTCCTTTTACTCTACCATCACACTTCAAACCAAAATGGATTCTACAGTCTTAGCAAGGAGGCAGAAGGGATTTGGACAGTGTTCTGAGGCGCACTACAAATGCCTTTACAACATTAATGCAAAATATCATTAGACAGCCCATTACTACAATTAATTCATTCAATAGTATTAAATCCAGATTTCTGTGGATTAAACATTAAGTTTTTAGTTTCAATATAATTTCACCTATATGGATGATATATGATTTAGATTTGGGTGTCCTATATATACATATATATATACGCACACACACATATATATATACACACAAATACATACACACACACATATATATATATAAGACACCCAAATCTAAAACTAGTATTATGCTTTTAAACCCTAAAAAGCACCATATAAAAAGACAATGGACAAAGATGGAAAGACTCAACTGTGATTGGTACCTTTTCTCCAGCCTTCCCAAAGAAGAGCTCCAGATTAATTCCATCATTCACTATAACATATAATTTACCAAACCACTGGTGCTCTGCACTGTGTTATTTTACACGTAAACAGGTACTTAATCTCAAAATAACTCCTCTTAAATGAACACACTTTCCAGGGAAAATTTGAATTCCTGTCAACCAACTCAGGATAGCATCTGCTGTAAGGTACTATTAAAAGTACAAATTTACATTACCTTCAAAAGGTAGTAAACTTCACACAGATACTTTGTGACAGAACAGAGAAACACCAGGAAGGACTGCAAGGCTGCTTCACCTGTCATTTAAACCTTCCACAGCTACAAGCACAAATAAATTGCATAGTCTGCTATATTACATAAGAGGCAAAGTATATAATCTATTGTGAAAGATTTGTTAAAACTTCTACTTTTTTAGATAGACTTCCATGCATACCATCTTTCATTTTTTTTATATTAAACTGTTGATGTTTAAAGATAAAAAATTACAACAACTGAAGTAAAAAATGTTTTGCTATATACACTTTCAGGCTGTTGGGCCTTTGCGTGTCATGGGAGATATTCAAAAGAGAAAAGGAGTCATTATTGTCTGTATTAAGCCTGAGCTAACAACGATATTTTTCACTAGAATTACAGGACATAGGACAAAACCTCAAAATCAGTAGAACAAAATGCAGTCCTTACCCTCTTTTTACTTTTGTGAAGTCAAAAGCCACTTGTCTATAGGAAACTGCCTTTTCATTCAAATACCTGCTATACCGCCTGATAAACGTTGACATGTCATAACCTAAAAAATAAGTTTCAGGGGTTTATTACTTACCTAATCAAAGAACAAGAATGTCATTCAAAATAAAGTGCAAAATATTAGCACAAGACAGCTCCATTGACTATGCAAAATTGTGCAAAAATATAATCTGACAATAACTGCATACGTCATTGTATTCACCATGTAAATCAAACAGACAATACCACAAATATCTAGACAACCTCAAGTATGTTAAAGTTTACACTTCACTTCCTAAGGAAATCACTTCCACAAGCAAAATGAAGTAATTTTTATGCAAGTTCTTTTATACTACAATAGAAATTACTATCAAAAAAATTAAATGATGCATTCACAAAGGCATTCCCATCAGCTCAGCAACACACTGTCTCATTTGCAACTGAACAGAAAAAAAAAAGGCTTTGATGGAAACACCACAATATGACAGAAATTCTTCTCTGTTAAGATAGCAGTAATGGGAAATATTTTGATTAACTGTCAATCTAGGGGTACAGACTAAGAAGAAGATCTGTTCATAGTCTATGCTGAGACCATAGAAGTTAAAACTCAAAAAAATGACAATTTGGTAGAGCTTTAGTTATAACTGAGAAGGTTTCTGTCCTCAGGCAACCACTTTGGCTGCCTGTTCTAGCACACTTGTGGCAAAGATCCGAAGTATATAAGAAGCAGTAGACAAAGTAAGGAACCATCTTAGGAGAAAAAACAATGCCAGCTACAGGTATGGTCAGAACTGCACTGAACTGCAGCATAAGAGTTTGGAAGACTATTTCAGTTGAAAAATTTGAACCAGAGAAACAGTTATTTGCCCACTGAATTAGTCTCAAAGTTAAATGGAATAGTCTTTGATCAATTTCCCAAAAAATTAACCTTAATTTTTTTTAGAGACAGTTCTTGTCTTGCTGATCTGTTGTATGTACATATGATGCATTTTTTAAAAATTAATAATCAAAATTGCCTCATTTGGAGATGTCTATCTCTATAGAAATAAGAGGGATACTGAGATCTGTATGTCTAAGGAAGTCAGAAGCCTTTCAGTATGCCTGTTAGAAAAGATTCAACATGGTCCTCCAGCAGATAGCTCCTGCCACACCATTACAGCATTTTATTTAAGAAATGCAAGCTCGGGTAAAAGGGACAGAAAAGTTACTTCCTAAATGACAGGGTTCATTAGAGTAACCAAGTCGTCTTTGCTGTTCCTCAGCACATTACTAACTTCTAATGAATAAAAGACACCTTACCTTGCAATCCACTTTTGTCTAGGAAATTGCTCAAATTAAACAATGTGTTTCTGGACGCCAGATACTGGATAAAACGCTAGATGAAAGAGAAAAAATTGAATACTTTTACTGTGCTACCAAGGAGAAGGAACTGCAGTAACAACACCAGAAACTTTTTATCAAGGTTACAAAATTCCCCTTTTATGCCTCAAGACTGACTTTAAATCTGGAAACTATTACAAAACCAGCTAAGCTATCGAAGTAAGCTAGTTATTTTTTATGTATAAATCTCTGAAAAAATCCAAGTAGCGTTTTGTATGAAGGCCTCATTTAGTTGAAGTTTATTTTAAGCTAGAATATGGAACTCTGAACTTCTGAAAAATCCCTTCAAATACATTCTCATTTTACGCGCTCATAGTTGTTTCACTGACTTCAATTTTATAACAACTGATTTAATAATGCTAATTAGCCAAGTCATCTTTACTCAGCATACAACAGTAATGGTACTTAAATATGAATCTAGGTGATGGAAATGTTAGTTTGCTTATAAATCAAATATCAAACATAACAATTCATATAAAGCATTAACACTGTATCACACAACTTCTAATTATACTTAATTACAAACTATGTTTCACAAGGTGAATGATGCTATTTTCATTTTGTAAAGACACATTTAAGATTGTTGACACAATAGGAAAAAAAACTTGTACAGAGCTGCTACAAAAATAAGCCAATCATTCAGTTGCAAGAAACATTCTGACAAAAGACAAAAGCAGTGTTGATTAGTGTAACATCTACTGCTTCATTACTTTCATTAGCATACATAGGTTACATAGAAAAAAGACTGGAGAAGAGTAAAGGCACTCAGTTATAACACCTAGTTATAAAGGAATTAAGCCAAAGTTGGAGGCACCATCCCTGGAGGTATTTAAAAGACACACAGATGTGGCATTTGGGGATATGGGTTAGTGGTGGGCTTGCAGTGCTGGGTTAGCAGCTGGACTTGATTTTAAAGGTCCTATGCAATCTAAATGGTGCTATAATCCGTTTGCACTCTCATTGTTCAAGTACTATTTCTGACTGTGAAAAATTTCATTTTGAGCAGCAATCTTTCCCTCCATACTCCTGTAATATATTTGGCAAGCAAAATTTGTTTGTAAATTCTATCCTTAATGCAAAGTATTTCAGACAGTAGTCCCATGAAATACTTTTAATTGCTATGAACTATTTTGGTATCAGTTTAAGATTCATATGACTCAAAGTGCAAGGTGTACAGATTGTGTTTTGAAAAATGCCAATTATCCCAATGAAAAAGTTTAAGCTTCAAGCCAACAACAGAAGTTTGCCCTCTTGTGGCTTAGTTAGCTTCACATAATAGATTTTCACCCAGACCAGCAATAACCTGCAAGTGAAACCAGTACATATATAAAAACTTAACCTCCCCCTCCCACCCACACAAGTCAGTCAGAGGAAGCAGCTCCTCTGAATGCAAACTCAAATGAAAAATTTGCTAAAGCTATTTCAATTCCAAAGTTCATATAGCTTACCTTATTCTGCAGCAAAAAGGAATGCTTACAAACATTTTCTAAGAAAGCCTTAGAAATATTTTTTTTTTGTTTTTTTTAAAGGCAAAGCATACAAGCTGCTGCTATGCTTGGCTTTGTATTCCAAAAAATAAGGCCCCATAGGAATTAAAATTGTGAGACAAAACAGGTTTATTCCTTTTTGTGTAACTTGGGGCTATGCTTGTTAAACTGCTCAACTGTTAACAGTTCGGTGTTATTTCACCCTGTCCTAGGGTGACCCTCAAAGCCAAGTCATAGGCACGTATTTGTTTTAATTGTAAAAGATTAGGGTGTGATAGTAGAAATTACTTTAGAATAAAGTTATCGATGAGAAAAGACCAGAGGGTTAGCTACAGCATGAAGGCAAAAATGCTTCTATTTTCAGCTTGTAGAATCCCATGTGAGGTAGTTTTTCTTGGGTTTTTTCTCTTTCACCATTAGAATATGAACACAGGAAAAAAGTACCTATGACTACCTAAGACATTTACTTTTGACGCTAGAATTGCACACTTGGAAGTAGAAACAATGGAAACAAACAGAAAATGAAACCTGTGTTCATTCAGAGTAGGATCCAAAAAGGCAAACCTGAAGATTGTCTTACAAAAAGAATTACTGGAAGCATTTAGGTGACATTTACAGGAATGAGGGACTGCAACTGTTCTCAAAATAATACATCATTTTGGTATTACCTCATTTCCATACACCATTAGATGATGGGTTGTGATAAGAGATTTGAAGACCACTACCCAGCTACTGTTGGTAGTTCTTTCAAATAAACTATCTGCCAGTTGTGGGATGTTCACATTCATCTCATTCGTGCACTGGATTAAATCTGTAATACAAAAATTTCTGTTGTTATTATCAGTTCTGTAAAGGAAGATCAATCATGCTCCCCAAAAAAATCAGTATATTAATTTTCTGTAGTAATGTTTTTGATGAAAACTGAGGGGCTTTCCAGCAAAATAAATATCGAAAAGCAGCATGGCTCTGGTCTATCAGAAGTTAATAATACAAAGCTCATTCTGCTCACAGCCAAGATTCAACTGCTTCTGCAGCTGCCTTAGAAGGCCCTGGAACAGAAGTACCATAATGACTTACACTACCTCTGACTAACAACTGTCAGCTTTCCAACACCTAAAGCATTAAATAGCAAAATAATTATTACATGGTACCATTTAATTAAGTTTTACTGGAAGATTATGACTAGAATTAACCGTAATCTCAGATTTCTGGCCTCTTAATGGATCAGTAAATACTTTCCAGCACTGGTTCAAAGTGAGTAACAAAAGATTCAAATACTACTTAGTCTTGATAAAATGCAATCAACACCTTCAAAAGGGCAGAGAAAATGTTGAGTAGAAAAAGGAGCCCCTCCCTAGCAACAATGCCAGAAACTGACAGATTAATTTAGTTCAAACAAAGTTGGATCATTAACCAAAAAGATGGTTAGGAGCACAAGACCTGAGGTTGGCTAACTAAAACAAAGTTTTCCAATCTCTGTTCAGCCTGGACTACTGTCCCACCTGTGTAAACATGGGGAGCTATACTTTCAGTACAACCAACAGAACAATGTCTCATCATCCAGTAACTTATTTCCAAAGGCCAATGAAGGAAGGGATGACTTAAGATCACGACACTATGCTGACAAATACAACAGAAACAACTATAGGATTATACAGCATGCATGCTATTATTTAATATGAAGCATAACTTAATGCAACATAGCAGTGATGAAATTTTTCTACCATTACCACTCCAAAAATAAACCAGCGAATTTCTCTCAAACTGACAGCCCTGCCAAGGGCTGTAGCTCAATAAAAATCAAGACTTCAGAATGTCCTATGCCTTCCTGACTAAGGACTACCAAGGCATATTGGAAACACCCATTTAATCTGAAGGCAAACATTTCACTTCTGAAGACAGTTTTGTATCTTCCTATGAACAATCATCCACCTTGAAGGACTCCTGAAAGACAGGACCTTCCTTCAGCCAGAGCAGCAGGTAAGCACAGCTACCACACACTCTGAACTAGAATGGTTAGAACTGAAAAAGCTGCTATTTACATGGTTAGGTATTAAAGGAAGCGAGCAGGAAATGATTTCCACATTCATAAATGTAATGAGATGGAGAGATAAACATTATTTTATCTACAAGTAAAATTGTGATGACTACAGGCATTCATGACCTCATTTCTAAGTCATGGTTATCTATTACTGGATGATGATTTGGGGCTGTTAAGACAATGCCAGGATATTACTCAGCAAGAGATGTGCTCTGAACTGCATCATCAAAACCAAGCCCTGCAGCTTCTTCACCTTCAGGTCTTCCCTCCTAAATAATAACACAAGCAGTTTTGTGCATGGCTATCAGGCAGGAACATACATTAAATACAAAGGTACACATATCACTGGATGTCAAGTTATGCATTTTGGCATAAGAGGTGCAAGTGCATATTAGAAAGTGAGAATTTCTATTCTTAAATACAACACCTGCCAGCAAATCAACAGTAATAAAAAATACAAAAGAAGAGATGGCACTTGAAAATTCACAATCTAAAATCATTTAAAAAACCCCACCCAAAATAAATATCCAGTGTAGATGATATTTTGTGCTTGGAGAAATGGTTTCTGAAATGCCACTCTACTTTGAAATCATTATCTCTTGCAGTGTATAAAAGAAAACAGGCTCTGTAACCCTCAGAAAATCATCATCACAGGACTGATGAGTGCTTCTGTGAAAAGCATATGAATGAACCTGGGGGGCAGGGGGGCAGAGGGAGAGACTGCCAGCACATTATGAGGAACCAGTGACCAACTGGGAGAGAACACAAGCAAGAAGCAAAGTACAGAGGAAACTCCAGCCTTCAGTGGAAGTAAATTTACAAATGCAAACATGGGAGTCACTACAATACTACAGTTACTAGAAGCTAAATTTAGTAAAACAGGAAATTTCTCTCTCTCCAAAATACTGATCGAACAGATGCACAACAATCTGGTATATATTAATACCTCAAAGTACCTACACCATACACATCTCAGAAAAGTTACATCTCTCTAAAATTTCTTTTCAAAGTATTTTCATAAGCAATGCTAAATAGGTAAAGAAATATTTGCACAGTTACAGCCGAATTAGAACAGCAATTTTTGTGCTAACTATACTATAAGCAGCATAGTACAGACAGCAGAAGATGGTATCATTCATCCCACACTCCTGCACTACATCCCACACTACATATACAGTGTTCTTATTTATCCTGTTCCCACAAACACCCTTCATTAAAGGAGAGGAACAAATATATCGTTATTTTCACATCCTACGCTTAACACAACTTGTCTCACACCCACCTATGAAAACACTAGCTTTGTGTTTGGAAACCTAAGGGCCCCAAAGCAACAAATCTCTAGACTGCTACTTACTGGAAATGCCATGAGCAATACCACAGGCAGGTGTATAACCAAAGGGTACAGCACTAAGGGGAACAGCTTTCATCTTAGGGCACAAATAGAAACAAACAAAATCATCAAGAAAACAAAGGATAACCCTTGGTGAAAGAGTTATATGCCTGTTTCATTGATCATCTTGTCATGGGAGTCAGGGAGAAAGATTTAGTGGTTACTCCCATCAATACTATAGAAAGGAAAATCACTTTATGTGTCAACCTTCTGCATTAAGACCCAGAATACCTCAAAGCAGGAAAAGAAATACTCTCCTGGGAAATAAACCACTTAAAATCATAGAATTCTGCAATTCTAAAATCTGTTAAAACCTTCACTGTAAGAGACACACAGCATACAGGTGTTAGATAATGAAAGTCATCCCCTATTTCAAAGAAGGCAGCAATTAGCAACAAGAATCTTAAGCTTGCAGCTGGCTGGGAGACTTATACGAGGGAAGCTTAGACAGCAACAAATGCACAGTCATATCTATGGATGTGGCTGGGGACAGCCAAGGGAAAGGCTACCAGGTTGCCCAGGGTGTAAAGCACAAATGCACAAGAAGTGGTTGAAGGAGGTGGATTTATTCCACCAGCAAAACAGAAGGCTGGAGGCGGAGGGAGGGAATATAAAGACTACCTTCAATTGGGTATCTCTTGGAGGTTTACAGAAAAAGGACGAAAAGCAAAAGAAAATGGTCAGGCACCAGAGCCTGTAAACAGCCAGATCTGTTTATGTTCAGCATGGTTTAAAACCTGGAGTTCATTACAAAACCTGAGATCCCCTCCAATCTAAAGCCATTTACAAATCTATACAACATCTATAGAAAGAAAGAATAAAGGCAGGCAAAAACAGAGAAGTGACTTACAAAGTAAGTTGAAGTCAGAAAGACTAGTCCAAGAGGTATTCCTAAGATCAAAAACCTTAGACTTCTGTGACTGACAAAACATGTTTTGAGAACACCACTTAACCTACCTACAGTATCAAATTTTGGCAGAGGTTTCAGAGGCAAAACGAGATTTTCCAAGAAAACACTTGTAGCTTGTTTTTAAACAGTGTTTAGATTTTATTTTTGTTGTAACAGTTAAAGCTTTCACCACCAAGCGACCTTCACATAATTCAGTTCTGTTTGGGTCTCTTTCCACCAAAACAAGGGTTTTGCAAGGAATCATAACAAAGGTCTGGCCAACAGACATTTCAGCAATACTTGAAGATTTGCAATTGCACCTGTACCAAAGCAAGCATATTGCCTAACCCTGTTCAAGTTAACTACTGCAAAACATACAGTACCATACTGTACAAGGCTCAGGCTTAGAAAATAATATACTTGCAACTCCCAACCAAGAGTTCTACAGCCTTTCAACCACTCAGCCTTCATTACAGGAAAGAGCCAAGTGATTCATTGCCTTATGCTATTAATAGTTAATCAGGTGAAAGAAGTATAAAGGTGCAAAGTAGAATAAAAGCAGAGCAAGATTGAAGATTCCTACACAAGAAAGAAGCAGCAATCACCTACACAAAGCAGTGACTACAAGGCTATGATGATAAAGTATGCCGTCTACTCCACATTAGGCATGTAGATGTGGATTAGGCAACCCATGGCAAGAGATCATGAGTCTTGACCCACGGCAAACATGAAGAAGTCAGGCTGTATAATAAAGCATCAAAGGCATCTGTCCCAAATGACCCCAGAGAATGCATGTGCTTTCAGCATGTGCCTGTGACCTAACTCCTTGCAGAGTTCTGCACCAGGCAGCCTGCTAAGACAAAATTGTAAAAAACTGGTTTCCTTCCAGACAAAAAAAGAACCACAAGGTATCCTGAATGACTCTTTATGATTTTTTTTCCCAGAATCTTACTCATATGAATTCACAGTAAGATTATAAAGAACCAGGTTGAGAATAGCTTTCATTAACGGTTTTAGTTTCAGATCCAGTTTCAGTTTACTGTGTCATTTGTCGTAACTTGACAAGCAGATTGAACATAAGCCAGATTTACATACCCCATGTACATGCAGTACCTGATTATTTCCAATGTTTTACATGTATCTCTCATTTTGAACAATATTTTTATTTGTAAGGTATCAGTCTGAAATATTTACAAGAGTAAGATCTTCCAGGCCAGAAAGCCCCAGTTACTTCAATATAGGTCAAGCAACTGTGACAGATATCCATCTTGTTAGCTATTGCTTTTTCATCTTTTACACCAACGACTCTACCTAGAATAAGCAAGTAATCGGCTATATCCTGCAAGTTATTGACAGCTGTGCCATTTAAAAATATATATATAATGGGAGAGACAGTATCCTTTCAGTAAGCAATTGAACTATTGATCATCCAACATGAGTAGGCAGATAGTGCCAAGAGCTAAACACATTACATCCTTCAGTTAAAAAATACAAGAATAATAAAAGAATATTTAAATGCATATTGGTGGATCCAAAGCACAAGCCAATACACATCAGATTATGTTTACTTAACTGGTAAGTCTAAAATTGAAGTCAATATAGCAAACTTGTTTTTTTTTTTTTAATACAAAAGGAAATATAAAACATTTATTGCATGAATTAATATTCACACAACTTATGCTCACATAGAGGAGTTCAACAGAACACAGTTAATTTAGTACCTTCTAACTGAAGAGAAAACATGCTAGTGACTGACACTCCACTCACGAGGGAACACTTGTGGTGAGTCACAATGCTGGAACACAGGACAGTGTCTATCCTTAAGATAATTTTACTTAAGAGTGTGCATCTGCTTATGATCAATTCCTCTTTCACCCAAGGCCATACAAAATGATTTTTAGATTTGAGCAAAAGATTTAATAATTATTGATACAGGGCTATTTTGCTTTCCTCTTAAGGGGCCATTTCCTCAACGAGACAAAACCTTCAAAGCTGATACACTCTCATTTTATCATATCTTTGGAAATGAGTGGGAAAAACGTTGGTGTCTCAACCCAAAATCCTGAAACAAAAATAAAATACTAATGGAAAAGACATGGTTATCTACACTGTCAATACTCAAGTTAAATTACTTTCCTGGCTGCCTAGATTTCAATTCCTACAATGATTTTCAAATTATACCACTTTCCTCTATGTCAGGGTCTCATTTTCTTCTTGTTCTACACAAATATTTGATCACTGGAACAGAGCTGCTCCCTCATTTGGTCAGCAATCTTAATCAAAATGCAAATGGTCTGAATCTAAAAGTCTATTAAACAGCTAAAACATTTCCAAAGGATAGGTGAGAAAGCAGCAATGTGACCATTTCCCAATGGTCACGCAATGACACACCATGTAGCACCAGTTAACACTGACAACTTCAGGAATTTGGTGAAAATTTCAAAGATCAGAAGTCAGCAAGTTCACATCAAATTGGTTAATGATGTGAAAAATGTCTGGTTTTATGCCATTGAGGAGTCAGCCACTAGACAAAAAGTTCCTTCATTTGATTTTTTGTTAGGAATACAGTTACAGCAAGCTTTTACTACTTCTAAAGAAATTTTACAGGTTTAAGACCAACATTCCCCTGCCTACCCCTAAAGAGCTCATGATCTATATGGTCACATAGATTTTAAATAGTCCTGTTACAGGTTCTGGGAAAGCACACATGCCTGTCACATCTTTCCTTCCCAGAAGGACATTGAGAAAGTTTCACAAGAGGGGGGAAAATATGGGATATTGAGAAGGGGGGGG
>NW_005054302.1:14690130-14709324 GCF_000277835.1 Geospiza fortis
GGGGGGGCGGGGAATTAAAGAAATAAGCATGTTCCAACTACAGTAATGCAACATTTGTCAGCAGATCAAAAATGAAGGAGAAGCTGAATTTAGTATCAATGAAGTTTTTCATGGTCTGTTTTTATTTTGTTATTTACTGAACTGGAAGTGTCTTTTTAACCAGAGTGGTTTGCATAAAACGTAACATAAAATAATAGAAATATCTAACCTCTGTATATTAGATATTCTTCCCAGTTGTATTTTTTTTTCTTCAAATTTCTATAAGATCATCTTCCTTCCTTGGATAATTGGCAAATCAAGGTAGTTCCTTATTTTCAAAACTTCAATAAAAAGTATCAAGTAAAGTTTTTCAACTGGCTACAGATGAAAACAGGTATTTTGGACTATGGAGGTTATTTTTTCTATTTACCTTGACACAATGACTATGAAGAGTGTGCTCTAATTTTATCCAATTACAAAATTAACAAAAATTAAATGACTTCACAAATACATAACAGTTTTATTCTAGCAAAGTGCTTTGAAAACATTTCTAGAACATATAGAGACAGTTTTCTCTAGTATTTAAATACTTGGAGGACTTAACTGTGCCATGAATGAACACCTATAAAAACTTCAAGAAATCAGAATACCAAAATCAGAACAAAAGAAAAGGTTTTCTGTAAAATCTATAATTAAAATCTACTTCTACAGATTAACAGTTCTGATAACTACAAACCCTGACACATTCAGACCTGATTCTACACATTCCAACTGACATTTTAAAAGTAGATAACTTAATGCAAGCATATGGTAACTTTCTAAATAATTTCCCACTTCTTCCACAGGTGATGTCCTTATTTAAATATGGGAAATAGGATTTGAATGTTCCTGGAAGTAAAGAAGTACTTTCATTAGAGAACCAAGCAATTTGTCTACAAATAATACTCAGAATAATTCTGAACATTAATGCAAAGTGGTAAAATTGTAATTTTTAAACAATACATTTGTAACCAAAAATTAAGCTTGTGCAAAAACAAGGATACCCCAAATGACATACTGGAGTGATCAAATGAAACACAGAGATGGTAAATTTCATTCTGAGCCACTCACTAAAGGACATTTAGTCTGCTGAATTTAATCTGAAGAATAATATATAGCAAGCATGTATTTGAAAACTGAGTGAATACTTCAGTATTTTCCTAATTAACAGAAAATACCTACGTTTGCAGTTTAAAACAAAATATGCTGTAAAAACTATTGGTTTTAAATTTAGGTTTATCTTCTGAATAAACCCATTTGAACCAAACCACTTTACCAGAAGTAGTTTACTACATCAGATTGCCCCATGGCTTCACCAAAGTCCCTTTGAGAAAGCAGACAAGGAAATTTAGACCACACATTTTTAAATTAACGAGAAAAATTCCCACTGAGAATTCTTTCTCTGCATACAAACAGCATCTAAACAGCAACATGCACTGACTCAGGAAACAATTTCTGGAAGAGTTAAAGAAACCTGAGAAGTCTCATTCTATTCTGAGCTTTCCATGTTTAAAAAGAACTATGATTTAATCTAATTTATATTAGATAAGCAGGATAAAAATGCAGAAAGAAGATTTATTATAGTGTTGAATAACTTGCTCTATAGCCACAGGTTTATATTTTCATTTAATCAAGCTACATCTTGTCTTTTTCTTCGAACTCAAATGAGACTATCATGTTCTCTCTCCTACTTAAAACCACTGTTTCTAATTGGAATTCTTACAAATTACTTTAAATCTCTATCAGTAACCCTGTGAACTCAGCATTACTGACTCAGGTATCTTTTAAATATTTTTCTCATATGGCAGCACTTCGAGCAACTTACTGCTTCTGTTTGAGAACTGCAAAAACTAATTAATATACTTTCTGCAAAAAAGAGAGTAAAAATTTGTTCAGTTGAACAACTGGTTTCAATGAAGAATTCTCTGAAAAACATTAGTAGTGTCTACCAAAACTCCTCAACAAACAAAGCACTGGTAAATGAAACAGCAAAAGAAGCTAAAAATAAGGGAAGAATAATTAAAACCATTAGGTACACAATTTTCCTTTTTCTTTTCTTTATCTCAATTCCTAAATACTTGAAGGTGCCACATTAACACGTCATTTAATATTCATAATGATTATTCAAACTTCTCCAGTCACAAATATTGTGGAAAAGTGTGGCTATGTTACCTTTGGAGAATTGATTTCTCAAGACAGACCTGAACATCACTTTCATCTAACCTTGCCAAATACCCCCATCACATTTTAAAGGCTAACATGAAAATACTGCTAAATATTGCCTCAACAGCTCCAGCCACAGACTGTAAATATAACATTCTCATTTCAAATACATTCAAGCTGAATACAAACCATAACTTAACTCACCTAGATCTTCATCCAAGTTTAACACATGGCAGAAGTTCATTCTTTTAGACCAACACAAATGCATAAGATCTATAACTCACAGGATATGTTTTCATGATAACTCATGACAAATCTGGGTGGTCCCATTCCTGTCTCTACCTGCAAATATTGACACACTTCCACTGATGACATGCTTATGTCATGTCAGCCCTTCTCTGCACTTCTCTGAACCATACTAACTTCTCATAGTAGGGAAAAAAAAAAACGCACAAAACCCCCTGACCTCAGTGGTGTTGGATGGGATAATGGGGATGACACATGAGGGGACAAAACACAGCACAGTTTTTTCATTATCCTAACTGATAAAAAAATGGCTCACAAAATACCAAAACAGGCGAAAGCTTCAACAAGAAAAGGAGACTATTGACATGCAAAGGTAAGAAGAAAGAGGAAAAAGGGAAGTGGACAATACCTTCCACCCTTGGCACCAGTGAGTCACTGCTACTCAACCATCCCACTACAGTCATCCTCTGTTCTTTCAAGATGTCTTGCCTTGGCTTCAGCGGTTACTGTACATGTCTACAGTTCCAAGTTTTCTTACATTAATATTCCAAAGTCTGGTGTTCTAGTGCAGATTAAAAAAAGAAACTCCCCTTGTGCTTCTCACTGAAGACTGAGTATTGATAATCCCCATAAAAAACTTCAACACAATGAAAAAACTATTTTCTTTCTTAATAAATAACTTCTTTTGAATGTTTCCTAACTTTTCAGTCTTCTTAATTCATCTGACCACCTCTGGATTTTCTACAGTTAGTTAGTTTTTCTAACAAAAAACATCATTAGAACTAGATATGGACATATTCTCAACTTTAAGTGTTCTCCAGTTGTAGGCTAAGGGATATAAGCACTCTGTATTAAAGCAGCCCTCTCTGGGTCCACTAAGTTTGAAAATCAAAGAAAAAACACACTAAAACCCATGGCTGTTACCTGTACCTATCAGTTGTTATAACAGGAGAGCACTATCTTTGTTAAAATCTTAAAATACTAATAAATACAAAAGTAGCTAAAATTTATTAGTTTCCTTTCTAAGGATTAATTTCCCAGCTGCCACTCACTCTTAAGACTAAATTCTTCCTCAAAACAGAACAAATCAACAATTGTTTCAGCTCCCTAATACTAAGAAATATGCAAGACATACCAAAGCTACTGAATACTTTTGCTCTAGGTTCAGTTCCTACATACCCTTTAAAAGCATTTTATCAAGAAATCTAGTTCAAATAATTATAATCTCCCACATGTACACTAGCACATTATTCCCACTGAAAAGTATCTGTAAACTTAGAGCCTTGATCCTATCTTTATAAACATGCTTAATAACAAGCCTGTGAATCATATTCTAAAGATGATTCTTGATTAAAAGATGAAAAATGTCTATATCTATCAGCCAACTAACATGACAATTCATGCATAAGCTGTATATTCAATTTGAATATTTAACCCACTGGCCTAATTAAACCAGGGAAAAATCAATAATCTTTTTCACTAATCACATGCTAATTTCAATGCATTAATGAATAAAATTATGAATAATTCTCTGTTGAAGATTGTCCGTATTTCCAGAGTGCACGGCTGCAAACACTTGAGGATGCACCCTATTTCAGGTTCTGATAAGCAAGAAAGCAGGTATGTACCCTAAGGGTTCTATATGAGTACTGCTGTTTAAGAATACATTAGGACAGGTGGTTGGACAGGCTTTGATTTTGAATTACTCTCGGGGTCGGCTGTTTGTTCTCTGCCCCCGAGGTGAGGGAGCGACCCCAGGCTCTGAAGAATGAGACTGGACCCTCTGGTGTTCGGTCTTCGGATTGTTTATTAAATCTTATCTACAAAATTTTCTCCCTGCCAGACAGAGGTCTGACCAGCAAGGCAGCCGCAACGCTCTCTGCCCGCCCCCGAGGCTGCATCCTCTTTTATACTACAAATCACGTATATCATATTTACCTTTACTTTCCAATACCTATCACCCATATTAGACAGTGCACTTCTATTCTAAACCAATCCCCAAGTGCCAACATCACAGCAGAAGATGGAGAACAAGAAGAAGAAAGAAGAAGGACGAGACACACCCTGTTCCCTCCATCTTGTCCCCATTACCCTTATACCAAAAATTTTAAAACTTATATTTTCACCCTGTGTACACCTTGTAAAAACACCCTTTAAACCCATGTGACCTTCCAGCCCTGATACCAAACTGGCAATTCATTTGCAGGATCAAAGTCCAGCCACCAAGTGTTCCGGGCATCATGCCAAGACCTCTGAGCCCCCCGACGGGGTTTCGGCTCTCGACGTGGTCTCGGGAGACTCCTCACATCCGAAGTGATGTGCAGAGTTCTCACAAATGACAGCCATTGGTTTGATATTAAAATCAATACTTAATATATTAGTGTCTAATATTAAATTACTATATTAAATATGAGAATAACTTATTATAATACTTAAGCACCCAATATAATATTTATAGTGTGAATGGTCACACATCATGGGTGAATGGAAGCACGATGAACTGCATTAGGTGGAACATTTTAACTTTGATGAAGACTAATTACTTTGAAAATGGCATAGTTTTAACACTGCATTTATATCCTACTAAAAACATGAAGGTGTTTCAAGCAGCCCGCATATATGTGAGTTTTTCCTATGATTTCACCTTATGATGCATAGAGAAGGCACATAACATGGTTTATAGATAGATGAGAGATCAGTATGTGAGGCCAGAGATACTAACCCTCGGGACTCCTCATCACCACGTACACACTGAATGTTACCACACTGTTCTCTCTCCCTGGCAGGAATAGTGCCCAAGCCATCTGCCTTTGCATACAGTAAATTTTTGGTTATAGTGTGCACTTATAGCCCTCTCTTTCTGCTCTGAAGAACCTGTAAATATTCTATAGCTATTGCACCTCCATACAATTTAAAAAAATGCTAAAAACAATGCTAAAATTATGCCAACAGACATGGTTGTAAAAAAAGGCCTGTGAAACACAGGTACAAGCAGCTGTTGTATTGCCAATAGCATGTAACCAATCCTTGCAGATTGCTCTGGGTACCTCCGGGATGCAGGCATAGCACCAACAAATGCCTCACCTGACAGCTTGCTAGCAGTGGTACAGTGACATTAGTAGTTCAGCCCACTGGAACAGGGAAACAATTTTGTTAATAGGAGACACCACTGAACAAAAAATCCTCAATGAGCACAACTCTACAGTAGTTCTGCAGCAAGCCAACTTCTATCTTTTCAAGAGGGTAAGCCTTTAACATAACTAGGGTTTGTTTAAATATCTGACCCTCCTCAATCCTGCAAGGAACTCCTAATCTCAACTTTAGCTCACCTGGTTATATGGCATTCTGATGATATCTGTTAAAAAATATACCCAAAGACTGTCAAAGTACCTATCACAGAACCATAGAATGGTTTACATTGGAAATGATCTTAAAGATCATCTAGTTCCAACACCCCCACCACAGCAAGGATGTCACTCATGATCAGGCTGCTGAAAGCTCCATCGAATCTGGCCTTAAACACCTGAAGAGATAGGGCATCTAGAACTTCTCCGGACAATGTGTTCCAGTGCTCCACCAGCCTCTGAGTAAAGAATTTCTCCCTCTGTCTGTTAAAAGCCATTTCCCCTTGTCCTGTCATTATCTACCCATATGAAAAGTCCCCCTCCCTCCTTTTTACAAGCCTCCTCCAGCTATTGGAAGGCTGCAGAGAGGTCTCCCCAAAGCCTTCTTGTATCCATACCGAACGGCTCCAGCTCTCTCAGCCCATGCCAACTTCCATCATCTGTGACTTCCTTAATCCTGCGTTACCGAGGAGCAAACAGAAAAAGCCAGACTTTGCGCACAGTATGTTTTGGCAGTAAACACTTCTAGCACACTTCCTGAATCTAAATATATGTATCTTCTAAATATAGAGTAGCCACACAAGTGCAACTTAGGTGTTTCTTAGATGTTTACCTTCCCTTTTTGTAGTAGTGATGTACCATCACAGTAGAGCACAGTGAAACTGAAACCAGTGAGCGTTAACACCAACCTGACCTCCTGCCACCACATCCCACAGAACAGATCTTCAAGCCAAAGAAATCCAAAGACCTTTGTTACTTTGGAATTAATCACACACATGTAATTCACATTCTTTTCTCTTTGAACAGCAGCAGTGCACCATCTTTAGTTAGGTAGTTTAATAGACAAAACCAAAGATAAGAGAAAACCAAAGCCATCTGACCTGAGGTTTTCCTACTTCAATACTTGTCTCATTTCAGTAGCTCAAAGGTCTTACTCCAGCAAAGTTGTTTGGAATATGTGTCATTCTCTCCCATTTTAAACCAAGATTTTGGAAATTAGATTTCCTTCTGGACAAAATCTAACTCTGAGCATGAATAGCACATTTTTCCCTGAATGCCTTTGGGAGCTGTCAGGAAGCATGTATTTAAGTTAAAGGAGTTATGCCTCTGTATTTGCCTTCCTCCACCAGTGCTGAAACTGCCAGTGAAGATGTGTGTATCTGATGCATGGTAGGACACATTTCTTGGTAGATACCACCCTCTACAGCTTCTGGATAACTAGTGGAAAAAACTGGGTTGCCTGGTTAACCACTGGAAAAACCCCAACCAAAACCTAAACTTGTGTGGAAATAGGTTCCCTTTTGTCAAGAGTCCATGCTAATATGTTGTACAAAACAGCTGTACTGTCAAGGAAGTCTAAAGGTGTGTCAGCATCTACTACAGGTTCTTTTGCCCCTGTAGTATACTGGTTAAAAAACAACATTCTACATTTTATTGCTTCTCATGTATTTACATAGATTTTCAAAATTAACCTGATAAAGGGAAGGAAAAAACTGGGAAATTTTTGCATCCAAAACCAAAAAGGTTTAAGCCATATTCTAAAATGGTTTATTACATCATGTTCTTCCAACATCATAGAGATGCAAAAATTACTCATTTGGATTTGTTTTAATATAGTAGGCATCAAAAGCCTGATATATAAAATTACTGCTGCATATGATGCTTTTCTAGCATAAAATAAATAGAAGTCCAAATTACTTAGATTTTTTAAATTAATACTATTTATTACAAAACAGTGCAAATGCTTTTCCTTATAAATAGTACAATGCCCAGCTACTGGAGAAAACCTCCTCAGATTATAGCTTTAAAACAGATTTTTATTATGAATAAACGTCACACACATCATACTACAATCCAGCTAATGCAGTATTTCCTATTTTGTATGGATAATGCACGTATCTTACTTTTCTGTGGGTCTCTTTAGGAAATACATACAGCAGGGTCCTGTCAGATAATCACTCACTCTTTTAGCTGACTAAACAGAGCTTAACAGGTCTCAATGTAGCTCCGATTTAAAGGCTTATAAACAATGACCTAAGCATACCAACAAATGTGAAAAACCTGAAAGGAAGGGAAAATAAGGCAAAGATAATTGAATCACCAGGCTAATAAGTGACAAACAAAACAGATTTCATGAAGGAAATTTCCTGAGGAATACTTTTTTCTTGAAGTTTCTATAGAAGAAGCTGGTCAAGAAGCTCAAAATAGTAACCCTCAAGATTATAAACACTTGCCCAAAGTGCACTTTTTTTGCACTTGCTGCAAAAACGTCCTTACCAAATTTCAGTTAACAGACCAAGGAGGAAATCAGTTTAGAATATTTGCCTATTATATCATATAATGAATTTTCTTAAAGAAAAAAAAATAAACTCCTGACAAAGTATCTGAATTATTTGAATGATCAAAGCAGCACATTTTTAAACTTCAAATACTTATCATTCAGCGAAAATCAAACATCATCCTTCTCCTACAAAGTGACTGGCAGAAAATCACACAGGCCAGCACAGGTTTACACAGTTGGGTATTTGAGCTGGTATCTCAGAGATCAAATAGGCTAAATGTTGTACTCCCTGGTGTTATATGAAAACAGACAAAATTCAGCCACATTGTGCAAAACTTTCTCTATACTAAAAAAAACCACCAAACTCTGCACATCAGACATTTTTATATGACTTCTGTCTAATTCCTAAGTGAGACTAATCTTAATTTCTGCCATTAGGAATAGGAGAAAGAAGTACAACAAAAACCAAGAAACTACTCCTTCCATGTCAATGTATTTGGTGATGTGCAAAATTCTGGTCATTCTGTTACGAAAGTGTCACTACTTTAAAAACTACCATTTCTTAAGTAACAAGGGAAGTTCATAATACACGGATTTAGAGCACTTCCGCAGTCACTTTAACACAAGCTCCATCAATTCCGTACAATCTACTTCACGGGTTGTACTTAAAATTAGGTGAACTCATTAAAGGAGATCTATTACTGGCAGCCACTTTCATACCTTTTCTTTTGTTCTTTTAACCAAAACCGGAGCAGATTTTGACATGAACTGTTAGAAAACTGGATGAAGCAGAGCACAAGAGCTAAAAAAACCAAAAAAAACAAAAACCAACCAACCAAACAAACAAAAAAAAAAACCAAAAAACCAAAACCCCAACAACCAAAACCAACCTCTCTACCTATAAAAACAGAGGTATCACCACAAAATTGTTTCAAGTGACACTCCTCTACTGTGACTGTGAAGCTCTTCCATGAAGGGAGGCAGTCAAGCAAAAGTACAGCTAAATTCTTCCATCCTATTAATAGAAATGTTGGAAATGCTTGCCTAATTTAGCTTTTACTTCCTTTTTCAATTTAGACTAACATCTCCCATGAGACATTTGGAGCTCTGTGACCAAACAAGACTCACCCTGGCTCGTCCCAGGCACATCTTCAATGCACATTTGAATAGCACTCTCTTACAAGGGCACAACAAAACCAACCCTCACAGAGCACGTCCAAGCTGCTCAGAGTGAAAATTTTAGAACATACTGTGATAAGAGGTTAGGATGGTGCAGGAACAAATTTCACTTAACATGTAGAGTAAAGAGGAAGCTGAGTTTTTCCAAGACCATACACTAAGCTTTACCAATTCTCAGTAGATAAAGCAGAGGATATTACCAAGGGGAACACATCCTCTTTACAGCAACACTGTTATGTCTGAGTTTCATAAATCCAAATCAGTTCTTTCCCTCGTGCCTCACTTTTAGAGACTGTTCCTGAGCCCTTCATTAGCGACCATGGAGTCAGGAAATTTCACAAAGCTTCAGAGCCAATATGGTGTTTCAAACTTTTAGTCTGAAACTGGATGGGTAAGGGAAATTGTATACAGAAAGACTCCTCAGTATCCACAGTTTTCAGCTGGGAATTTCTCTGTTTACCATGAACAAAGACATGTCCCTATCACAAACAGCCTCTAAGATAAACTAAAGCCAAGAGAAGTAGTAAATAACATCTGTCTTTTGGTTTTCACTAAAAGGAAAGAAACCTTCAGCCAGATTATATGCTTAAAATTAAACTGTTTCATAAGAAAAGCTCAAAAAAGAAAAGAATTAGTTATTCCATTTACTTCAAAGTAATGTTGTTCATTGATTAAACCCTCAGAGAGCTAAACTGAATGTGGAACTCTGGTAAAACTAGGTGTTAAGACATCTTGTGTCAGCCCTAGTATATACCAAGAGACTGACCACATTCCTGTCTACAAAGACTCCTCATTAACAGTTTAAAATAAGGATGAAAGCATCTCCTCCAACTCGCTGTATTTTACTTACAGATCATTAAATATGAAGAAAGTCTCCTCATAAACCATGTGTAAACAAAAAGCAAAAAAAAACCCCAGCAAAACAAGAGAGAAAATCAGACCGTAGAAATGTGTGAGCTTCAAACACCTAACAATGAAATCCCAAGCATATTCAATTCAAATTCATAACAATGAAATCCCAAATTTCAGAAGTTATACTAACTGTGCTGCTCCCTAGTATTTGAGAACTAACACAAAAACTTCTTTGGATTTCCATCTGCTTACACACCAAATTCAGCACTGAAACGAACTTGATATATTCCAGACTTTTAATGCAAAGTAACCTGCTTGGAAATTGACTTAATTTATGTTACTTTTGATAGGCTTAAATGATGCTACATAGTGGCGAGGCGTTTCAACTGAACAGGTCAGGAAAAAAGCTTGGGCTAGCTCCTTATTAACTATCAAGAACCTAAAAATAAAAGTCTGTATCCAGACAACCATTTTTCCTCAAAGCTCAACAAATTCTGTATTAGTCCCTGTGTATCAAACAGCTTATAGCTAAGAGTTGTGCATCCTGAGCTTTTCCATTCATCTGCTAATCAAATGTGACAACTTACTAAGCATGAAATATCCTTATTAGAAATAACTACAGTCCACAAATGCAGAGGTGTTCATATGTGGGTTCATTTTTTTCTTTTTTTCCTATGATTAAAATCCACTTCACATATATTTTTTGATATTCAATCGTATTCTGAAGTGCTGCACTGTAACACTTCTGATTGAAATGCAAAGACTCTAGGGAGAAATAATCTCTAATGAATTTAAGACATTAGGTTATTAACATATAACAGAAAAACTGATTTAAAGGAAAATAAACCCAAATTCAGTCATTTGAATAAAAACCAGCTGATCCAATCATGGCTATATCAATGAAAGCTAAGGGACATGGACATTCAGAGAATTAATTAAAAACTGAAATCTACCCAAGGATTCCAGTATAATTCTAAACAGTAAAGAAACTTCACTTCTCAAGAGAATAAAAGAACACAAGGATATTGTTCAAAAACACATTTTTCTTTTTTATCTGCAACTAGGATTTGAACTAGTTATGTTTCATGATGAATAAAAAGTAATTGCAAGTAAAATACCTGAAGTTCAGCCCTAAAACTTACAAACTGACTTAACTGCTTACATAAATATTAAATTCAAGTGCCCCTTGTGAGACAGAAGAATGAATGCATTTTATGACTAAGCAAGACGTGATGAAACCAGCCTTACATCAACCCAGAAATGAAGAATTGCTTTGGGAACTATAACTGCATGAGGCTGCAATACATAATCAAGTAAATACTCCTAACAAACTGATTTGTAAATGAAAGTTATTTTGAATCTCTCCATAACAGCATACATCCCGAATTATGAACACCAATGGCTTCTGGCAAATAGAAAAGGGGACAGAATTAAACATGATCAAATAGCACCACCATTCCCCTGTGTGGAGACAGCCATCACAACAGTTCGAACGAGGTTTTACACTTCACATAAAAAATAAGGTCAGATCCAGAATACAGAGTTGCTGATCAGAAAAATTCATAATGTTTGAAATAGGCTGCAATGATGGCTGAAACTACTATGATAATACTGGGCAGAAAGAGAAGGAAAGGGGATAAAGCAAATTCAAGTGTGACCCCATTTCCAAATAGATATTGACCCATTGGTCAGCAAGAGTGGAGGTACCAGCTAAATAAACCAAGAGCAACTGCAGGCAAATGTAGCTGAAATGGTGATGCAACCTCTGAACATACGGGACAAAGTGGGGAAGGGAGGGACATGCTACATAACAAAACTAAACCCAAGACAAAAAGTGCACACTTGAACTGCAAAAGAGAGGCACAGAAACACTTCGGGTCACTTTACAGATCAGCATCCACCCCAGAAAAGCCCAAACATACCAACAGCAAAGCAAGTTACAAGCAGCCCTTAAGGACACCCAAGGAACACGAAGACAGCAATGTCTACCTTTTGACAGCCAAGACATTCAACCTTCTCACCTGGCAGAGTAACAAATCACAAACAACCAGAGCTGCTCAGAGTGGATTTACTGCCAGGGGAAGGTAAATACTTTTTTTTTAAATTAAAAATAAGTATTTAAAACATGCTTAATTCTGCGTATAGCTTTGTAGCCTGAGTTTAATTTAAAACGTTGCATGTTACACACTTGGAGCTGGAAATCAAGTTGACTATGGCAACTTTAGAAACTTATGCTGTGCAGACAAATACAAGTGGGTTAGTTTGGTTTTGTTGGGTTTATTTTTTCTTTTTTTTTTTTTTGGAGCAAAAGTAATTAAGGAATGATATAAACCTCATTATCACCTTTTTGTAAATGGATAAAAGAATGTACTTTTTTACAAGTTGTTAACATGGACAATTTGTTTATATACTAATTATTTAACTAGGACACAGTGTTATTAAGGATTCACAATTTATGCTTTAAATTTTATTGAATTAACTATTCAAAAAATCAAGAAAGGTTACAAACAATACAGGCACTTTGTTGATGTCATAACACACAGCCAGCAACTGGAATAGCTGAGCTACTGCAAGCACCATATTTAGAGTAAATATGTGAAATGCCAGAGCAGTTTCAACCCATGCAAACTTCTCACTTCCCACATCAGCAAAAGAATCACTCCTGCTAGAATGGCACCGCTGCTGGAGCATATGAATGTTGTGACTGAAGGCCTGCTGGCTTAGGAGGAAGCAATAAAGGACAGCAAGTAAAGATTTCAAAAGTGTCTTTTCAGGAGAAAAGGCAAAAAGGAGTTGATGAGGAGAACTCAATAAATTAACATTGGTATGAATGAAAGTACATAGGAGATCTCAGAATGAGTATAATCCCCACTTTTGGAGGTTTTTAATTTATTTTAATTTAGACTACTTATGTCAAGACCTGCATAAAAGTCTCAAGGTTTCCCTTTATGCCACCACTGTTCACTCCAGTAAATTTTCTTATGCTTTTGATGTAGATCTTCTTCATTTTCACCCTCTCTTCTGAGGTAAAACCTATAAAAGCCTAATTTACCCTTTTATAATGTTGCAAATTATCCAGATAAGCATTACTTTAATAAAGCTCCTTTAGCAAAATAGCACAGGAGATTTTTAGTCACAATCAGAAAATCCAGCGTATTTGCTGAATCTGTATGAAATGCTTAACTTCATTAAGTTATTCTCACACAGTTAAATACAGCTTAGTCCCCTAATTTCTAAATTCCCAATACCCGATTTGTGACATATTACTCATAACTTGGATTTATCGTCAGTAGATTTGAGACTACTACACTTTAGCACTGAATTTACTAACATTATTTTTAAGTTTAGAAATTACCAGTCAATTGATAAAGCTCTGATATAAACTAGGGGTAAAATACAAAATAGAACAATATTTCTCCTTCAAGTTTTGAAGTTACTTTGAATTTACTAAGAGTTCATAATCTGCCCACTCATGATCATACTTCACAACGGAGAAAATGGCCACAAGAGCAAGGAAAACACCAAGCCAAACAATTTTATAGCAACAAAAGCTTCTTTCCACTTGATTGCATTCTTTTTTGTTAGTTACTTGTTGGTTACTTTTAATCTGCTGCAGATACAATCAGTAATAAAATCTCTCTCGTACCCAAGTCTTTGCAAGATAACATTAAGCTCCAAATTGCAACTACTCCCAGAGTTAAGACTTGGACCCACAGGAATTCTAAATGGCTAAATTCACATACTCATGAATAAAAAGCAAAGTTTGCAGCAGAAGAGTTTGCTAAAATACTCAAAAGGACACATACTTGAGATTATTGCTTTAAACTTGTATTGCAAACTACTTGAAAATATTAAATAACTGCCCCAGTAGAGGGCTTCAAGACTTTATATACAAGTCATTTCCAATCCTTACCTGATTTCTACTATCGTGTTGAGAAAGAGCTACTTCAGTTTACAGAGAAGTGGACATATCCTACCAGCAGTAAAGCTACTATGTGCTATTTTTAAAGCATTAATTGATGTGTGAGATGTTTTGAGTGAAAATGTTTTAACAGCAGTGAGAAATTTCAATTTAAGAAAGCTGTTTAATAAATTAAGCTTTCAAATACAAAAGGTGTCTTGGCTTCAGAAATAATGTTGCATTTTCCAGAGGGAGTGAGAGACCAGTAATGTTTTTTAAGTGAACTTTCCCAGAATTCTACCATCACCAACAAATCATGTACTTTACATAAGGCAACAAATGCAAAAGTCAGGAAGCTTTAAATTCCACATTGGATAAGTCATCTCTTGTATTATTATGCAAACTACCATTACTTTGTAAGACAAGTCGTTAGGGACAACTTAAAATTTTCACGTCTACAAATCAAAAACTGATTTTAGGATTAGGAACTGTAGACTGAAATAGATCATTAGGTCACAGGCTGAACGGCAAAAGAATGTTTCTCCCAAGTGTCCCTTTTAGAAAATGCAAGATATGACAGCACCATTAAAAAAAATAATTAAGAAAAATCTCAACGAGGGCTATAGCCCAAAGTTACATGAGACCTGAATAATCACTGCTACTGGGAAACAATGGTGGTATGAAGAGTCACAGGAAGCTGATTGCAGGTGTCCTACAGCTTCTCCTCCTTAGCTCCTGCCTCTTACTTCATCTGAAGCAGAATACTGCTTCAGGCTAAGTAAAATAAAACAACAGCTGCACAGCTACACAGCTATTCTTTCTGCAAATGAGCAGCTGTAGTAGAAAATTGTCCCTCTGGCAGCCAGGAGGAGTATGATAGTTCTCATACTCTACTAAAAGGCACGAACAAATATTCCAAAGGAATTCCAGTAAAAAGTAAGAAAGTTGGCTAAAGAAAGAAACTATGAAGGAATCAGAGAAAAAACTCAGAAAGAAAACTGAATACTTCAAAAGAAAGTTGTAATAATGCAATTATCTGTATTTGAAATAATTACAGTTACAAAGAACATTTCTAAGCAAAAATAACAATGGATTGCCTCTAGAAATTTAAGTCAATTACAGAAAGGAAGCAAAGCTGCAAGAAACCTCAGGTGATTCTGCCAAAACCAGAGACAAAATATGAGTTAGTAGAAGCACTAAAATACCATAAAAGGAATGTGGATAATCTGTGTCAACTGGAGAACACAGAAGTACCCACAGAACTAGGAGTTAATTCACCTCATCACCCAGGTACACTTTAGCATATAAAGGCAAGTGAAACCTCACAACGCTGGTTTTCCCAGCTTTTCTACAAATCTCTTGGGTGATCCAGAGAAAACCAATGATCCTTGTTACTCAGTTCTCCAAGTTACCCTTTTATACCATCCCAGTTTGAAATAGAAGCTGTCCCCAGCACAGACATGAAGCAAGTCTTGCTGGGCTTTTCTCTATCCCAGTAGTAGCCTCTGGACAAAACCAAAGCAGCTGACATCAGTGATTTAGGATTTAAGTTCCCAACAAGCTCCTTCAAGTTTACTTTGCCTTACACAGCTTCTCATAGACATCTACTCAGCACAGGGCAGGGTTTCGGTTTACTGTCTTCCTTAAAAATACATGTTTTCTTTCACAATAAGAAATCAAGGAAATTACACTCTGGCTTAATTATAGAGATATTTCCTGTTAAGAATGGGTAATTACAGCATCACAACTTCCTTCCAAGTCACCCTTCCACATTCTCATTTAAAGAGGGCTACTCCATTAGCTACAAGCAGATAGGGTTACTATGCCACACTCATTCAAGAGGCCAACCCTAAACGAGTATCACAACAAAGCTGTTTTAAGCACACTCCACAACACACACATGTACACAAACATTTTTATGCTACTGAGCTACTGCTGCTACAGCAGCTTCACAGAACCAACCCAGTGAAATTTACTAGGCATTAACTTCAGATATTCCTAATATTAATTATCCACCACACATACAACACAAGCACACCTCCCTCCCAGAATCACATAAAGGAGGAGTGAAATCTGGCAACAAGTTTCCCAGCACCATTTATATTCGAACAACCTAAAGCACTCATTCTCAGCATCACTATCCAACGTGGGGACAAAAAAGCTACCTAGAAAGAAAAGGTTGTACCAATCTGTGCGTGCAAGTTAAACCCACAAATCAGTTTAGAGCTCCCACTGCTCAGATAGGTGTAAAAATGGGGACAAAGTCCTAGTGAAACTAGGTTTTCCATAAAAGAAATTAATGAACTATGTTTTGAGGGTTCCAAGGCTATTAAACCTGATTTCTGTAAAACAAGTAATCCATCACAACAAGCACAGCATTCAGAGCAGCAAACAGAATCCTTAACCCAGCTCTAAGCTCTAAGGCTGGACCTTCAAAATAGAAGAAAAAACCAGTATCATGGATTCAAGTATATAGCCTCAAGATGATGTTACTACCTATCACAAGCCATGTCCACTTATAAATTAGAAGTCTTTCTCCCCCAAATCAAACAACTAAGCTTTGTAATGGGAGAGAAAGCATTCTTTGAAATATATTACATTTTAACCACTATGAGCTAAGGAAAAAATTCCTTTTTAACTTCCTTGATAAAGATAACCATCACTCAGGGAAATAGAGGTAACCTAGGATGGAGAGCACTTCAGTTTTCAAACTCCACACACTGTCAGAAGCAAGATAAATAAGAATAGGAATAATTAAGTTCATGAGTATCTAAGTTGGACTTCCCCCCATTTTTATGAGTTAACATGAGGCTGAGCTAGTTAAATCTGTTTGTGACAGCTCAAGCTTAATGAAGAAAGAATTTCACTAACAGGACAGTCAGAAATCTTGAGATCTGTACAAGAAATACAGCAACATTAATGTATGTCATGGTCACAGACCATGCTACAAGACTAAGACTTCATTACAGGACAGTATAGGAAAACTCAACTCATCCCCTCACCAGGACACAACCTAGAGTAAGTGTTACCTGTATTATCATAATAAGCAATAATCAGAAAAATATTAAGGCAGCATGCTGCCTATGAAGACAGGTATATTAATTGTCATTTACAATGAGATGTCAGTTCACAGGCTTTACCAAGTGAAACTGTTTGTTGGAAAAGGAAGATATGTACAAATAGTTCAGAAGTGGGGCTTGAGTCACAGCTTGTGTAAAAAATATTTATTTTAAAGTATACAACCATAAAGGGTATGAACAAAGAAAAGTTCAAAATACAAGACCATGTGTCATTTCCTGATGCCAGGAACAGAGACTTCTAATAAATATATTAGGGTACAAAACATCCATTTCAACCACTAAAAAGAGGGACTATTTAAAAAACCAAGTTTTCTTTTCTCTGATAAAAATTCTCAGAGAGGTAGAAACTAAAACTCGTGACAGTCTAGAGTAGAAAAAGGAAGCACAGAATTGATCTTCTCATCCAGCAACTACCAGGCAGCTTTCTAAGGAAGTCCAGGCAACCTTCTGAAGCAGCACCCTGGAGGTCTCCATTCGGCTGTTGCCTAGCAGCCCTATCCAGAACATCACCCTTCTACACAAACACCCCCCCCCCCACCTGAAGAGCAGCTCTCTGTCCAGCTTCATATTCTTTCCAACAAAGCTTATACCACAAAATAATTCAGCTCCTAAATGCCTCATTACTGAAACCGTACTTTTAGCACAATTACAGGCTAAACCTGACAGAAGTTTGTTTTCCAGAAAGCCTCACTTCTGCTGTGTGAAATCAAGTAACATCACGATTTCATACATATGCCATATGACAAAGGGTTTTCTCTACCTGCCAATAAGTTACTCAAAGCCCAAAGATTTCCTCAGTGTTCTGACACCCTCAACTAACCAAATATAACAAGACCACTCAGTTACTCTCATCTTCAGCCAAAAGATGAAATGAATGAGGGCATACCAAAAAGAGTCAGTGGCAGCTGTTCTGGTACTACCCTAAAAAATTAATCACATTGCTTTCAGGTACTTGCAGAACAAGAATTTCTTAAACCTTTAACATGCACACGTTTTGGTGGAAAGAAGAAAGAACTACAATACAATTAATCCTACTACTATCATCTGGTGTTCTCATTTGGATACAGAGCAATTCAGAAGGCACAAACTCAAGACTCATGAAGACTCAACCTTCTCCTGCAGATGTGGGTGGGAGGAAGGGAGAAAGCACACATATAGAAGGCATAGACACACAAATCTCTCCAGTATCTTTTATTATATATTTGGGAAAGTGAAAGGGGTGGGGAGGAGGCTGTCCTTAAAAGGCCAAGAATAAACAGATGCAAGACAATAAGATATTAAAAACAAGAACTTCCTCAGTCCTGTGACCTTACAGCTTAGTGGAGAAACGCTAATGTGAACTTTGGTGTTCATCATTCTCCTCATAATCACCTGGACAGATCACAGTTGATTGAAAACCTTTTAAGCCTTCCCACCTTTGATCTGTTCTTAACAGAAGCTGAAAAATGGCCAGACCCCGCATGGTATGTTAAGACCAGGTACAGAAGTTCTAAAGAAGTCCTCTTAAATACATCTTTCCAAGTGAATGAGACAGAATAGAAAGAAGACTAGGAACATCCTCACTGAGAGATCTGCTCCTCAAACAGTCGTTTCATATATTTTCCTATACGGAAGATTTACATTATTTTTAAAGGATTTTTTTTTCCTGGTAGAGTACCTGGAAAATAATTAAGATAACTGATGAGCTATTCCTTCCTGAAACTCCTGCACCTCCTCTAGAGAATGGGGGAGTGCTGCCCTAGCACGACGCAAATGAGATCAATTAGTAAGGAAATTGCAGCCCATTCCTCTGCCTGGCCTCCGTGGTTCTCTCTCTCCCTATGAAAGGGGTACGGAGCAGGTCCTGTCCTTCAGGAGCTCACATTGTCCGGGGCCCTGTGCATAAGGAAGACTGGCAAGGCCCCTTTTGGAGAGCAGATATACTGAACAGCCTCTCCCAGGCTCTCCATCGCCACGTCCCCGACCCTACGCCCCCGCCCTCGGGGTATGCCCTACGCTGAAACCCCAAGCTCCCCCGCCTGAGGAGGCTTGCCGTCCCCACGAGGCCGGTGGGATGGGCGGCAGCCCCGCAGCGGGACCCTGGCACAGGCCAGGCAATCCCGCTCCTCGGCGGGACGCTCGGGGAGATCC
>NW_005054302.1:14709818-14713600 GCF_000277835.1 Geospiza fortis
GGGGGGCGGGGTGGGGGGGGGGGAGCCGCTCCTCGGGCCGGGATCGCTTTTGCCGGGATCCCTGAGGCCGGGACACCCTCCGCTGCTCCCGGCGGCCCTTCCCCTTGGGGAGCCTCCCCATAGGGAGCCTCCCGTTCCTCTGGGCAGGCTCCCCTCGGGAGATTCGGTGAGCCTCTCTTCGGGTTCAGCGCCGGGTAAAGTCTCCGTGGAGCGAGTGGGGGGTGTCTCCGCCCCTGAAGGAAGTAGTTTTGTGTTTCTCAGCCTGCAAAGTTTTTGTGGAAACTCCTTTGGTGTCACCTTAGGCTAGGGAAAGCTCAAAGGGAAAAAAATCTGTTCTTAGGCAGCGAAGGTTTCGGAGCCGGCTGGTTGCTGCGATCGGGCTTCTCTTCGGAGTTATTGTTACTTGAAAGCTCGCCAAAAATTTCTCGAATGTACATCACGGCTAGCATAAAAACACTGGTGGTTTTCAGGTCTTTCATGATTAGCCTCCCACTGTTCTGCTAGTCAGCTAATGCTTCTTGGACCTATTCAGTAGCTCTGTCCTTGTCAGCCTGGGATTTTGTACTCGGTTTCTGTTCATAAAAATCAGAAAAAAGTTCCTTAAGGCGCCTTCTCCCCGCCTGGTACCTACAGCTGTAAGCCTGGCTACGTGTGACAGATGGTGGGGAGCAGCTCCTTGACGTCCTCAGCTCCCGTCGCCCCTTGCCCAGGAGCCCCCCCAGGCTCCCAGCTCCCTGCAGCTTCCATTGCTCCTTGCAGCTGCGCTCCTCTCCTCCTCCCCGAACACACAGCCGTGAATAACACGGCAAAACCACAGGATTCCAGCTGACAAAGTTCTTCCTCCCCTAGAAGTGCCTCCTAAGGAGCTGCTTTGTAAGTGTCCCCCATCCATGAAGCCACTGAAATATTTATTGGGCAACTTAAAGAGAAGCAGTATACAAATGGTATTCAGCTCTGTCTGCTTGACAGGATGTGTAAGTAGGATTATCTGTTTATAATATGTAAGGAGAACTGGTGTCAGAGGAAGAACATCTAGTGAAAGCTGAACCCAGATAATGCCATTTGTGTGTGTGTTTCTAAGGAAGACTAGCAACATGTAGAACTTGCTTTCTTCACAATGCCAAGCTCTTTGAGGATACTGCTGTATTTGTATTTCTTAGCTCCTCCTGAGCTGCTTTAGGACTGCCAAATATCCAAGCTGGGGAAATAAATCACTGATGTATACAGCAGCAGACTCTGGCATAAGACAGCTTTAGCATAAAGCTTCGCACTATGGAAGCACAGGGGCTGCTCTAGGCTACTGATACAGCAACACACATTGGTATTTTTTATGCCAACGTCAGCTAGGGCATGGATTTCAACACCCCATTTCAAGCTGATTTTTGGAGAAATTCCATGGAATTGGCCTGAGTAAATTAGGCTCCATCAGTTCTTCTTAGATGATGCCTGTCACTTTCTCCGGGAGCAGTGAACTATCCAAACAGAGGAAGCTTGTGACTCTAGGAGTTACTGAGACCAGATTTGGACAAAATATCTCATTCCTAAGGGAACAAAAAGTGACCTCAATCTTAGAAGTCCAAAACTAAAAATAAATTTTGCCTTTTTTGCAGCTCTTCTTGTTCACAGAAAGCTCACAGTTTTACTCCACAGTTAAAAATTCTGCTTGTAATGTTTGTTCATAAGAAGAAATGGATGAGAGAACTGATGGCAAAATTTATTTTGATAATTATTTGTTGCTTGGGAGGCACTTGATGCCATTACAGCAAGAAACTTGAAGCACTATGATAGATAATATCTGAGCACCTCCCAAAGATTTGGAAATTGAAATCAAAATATTATCTCTTTTCCTTTCCAACCTGGAGAAAACAAGTTTGATTAGCTTGTAACTCATTTGTTTTTGTTTGTGTGCCGGGGTGTGCTTGAGAATGAAAGGAGGAAGGAGTACATATCTAAAGAGAAACTACTCCAGAGATAGGAGTCCTATATTTAGTGAAGCAGCAAACCTAAACAACATTCTTTTCTCTTGTGAAAAGTTCTTCCAGAATCTGGATCTAGCTGTTGTGAAAGTGCTGCATCATGCATTCACAAGCTCCCCAAAATTGACAGTATTTAGCTGGTATTCAGCTATCCTGGAAGAACAAACAAGCTAACAGATCTTTTTCTTCCCATGTGTATTGTATAGTACTGAAAACCTAACCTCAGCATGACCTCTGTAATTTATTATGTATATCATTTTCTTGCCACAATGTCATTTCCACTCAGTGAGGGCCTGTCACACTGAAATGCCTGCAGTCCACCAGGGTGATCTGGTGTTCCCAGTGCTGCTGGCATCCATGCTCTTCCTCCTTGCTTCATGGAAGCACTATTAGGAGAGCCATGAGTTGGGGGCACTATTAATTGCTTCAGATCTAAGCCAGGCGTTTTGGCTGAATTTCAAGTCTATTAGAAATCAGCCCATCTGAGCCACAAAACTAGCGAGGAACAAAGCTGAGCATATACTGATAAACTGTTGCAGGTTCATTACCAAGGATCTGAGGCCATATCTGCTAAAGCAACAAAAAAACCCATATCAACCATAATTTGGGAAGCTAAGGGGTCTAGTGAAGAGAAGTTGAAAAGAGAGAATGAGTTTGAAATAGGGCTGGGTACTGGAACAACTGACAGGAAATGGTAAGAGTGATGGGGCAAGGAAGCAATGGGGAGGAAAAGCAAAGGCAGCAAAGCCATCTCTGTAAGGTTGGGAAATGCCCTATCAGTGTTGTATAAATGATTTGGAAATAAGTTGCAATCCAGGTGTTTCCCATGACCCATTTAAAGGATCACTGCAGGTTCATTTGCTCTTAAGGGTTATAGTATTTTCCCCAGCTTTTCAGGGAAGGTGGTTTTGATATCAGCTCCAGGAATTCAGCATCTGTTTGAGTAGACATAAGATGTAGAATAGACTGCAGGAAATAGAAAACACCAGCTTTCCAAATGTAGCTCTCTATGACATTTGTCCATGTCCGTGGCCACTATATGGTCCCATTTCTTGTGCACCTCTGGCAACAGAGAACTACAGAGTGGCTGCACAGCTAGAACCAGGCTACTCACTGACCATATCTACAGTTGAAATCTACAGTTGGTGATGTGCTTTTGAGTAGCCTAATATTACCCAGCCTAGTAGAACTGTGCCAGTTTAACTCCAGTATTAATTTCAAAACCATGTTCAAAGAGTTTGGCAAAGATTTACCCAATGTTGTTTTTATGTGACTATAGCAAGAATTCAATATAATTTGCATCACCATAGCAACTTAACAAATAATTTTATGGACAATGATAAACTTTTTCCAGCAATGCTTCTAAGAAGATGAAGTAAATTAAAGTGGAACAAAGAAAAATTATGGTTAAAATAATGCTTGTTAGTGGCACAATGAAATGAAGTAGTCCAGGAGTATGGTTCTTGTTACTCATTCGTGCTGCCAACAAGACCAGAAGCCAACAGAGGTCGGCTAGGTGGCCACGTTGCTTGGCTAGGAGGAAAGGAGGCAACAAGATCATTTATCACTGCAATCTGGAATATTTCAAAATAGTCATGAAACACAGTGGAGTTAGGATACATTTTAAAGTGATATACATCTTCACTACTCCAAATGTCCACAGGTTTTCCTTTTGCTTCACTTGTATCCAGTTTCTGGTCCTTCATACTTTAAGTATTCAGCTCCTTCCTTTCATAATGATCATTACTTCATGTTAATTCCTGTTTCAAATACATCACCCTTTTCCATCCAAATACCCACCCTGAG
>NW_005054302.1:14713655-14751979 GCF_000277835.1 Geospiza fortis
ATCACCTATGTTTCTTCAAGTTCCACACTGTCCTCACATCTATTCCAAATCTATCAATCCTCAAATCTATTCCAACTCACTCCTTGCAAAGACAACTTCCTCAAGTCCATAGTGAATCAGAGATCTCTTTCCCAATTCTCTTCCCTCTTTCTGGAAATAGTGACATCTTTCATGTTTCTTTTGTTTCTTTTACATTCTCTCTTTTGTGCCTCTCTCAGTAAGGCAAATATCCAACTTCCTTTCTTATACACAGTATTCTAAGCTCTGCAGCTTGTGGCACCTTCTCATGCAGCTCCAGTTATCTAGTAGTCAATGTCCCTTGCAGTGCTGTTCCCTGAAAAGAAGCTGACTTTGTCAATAAAGAAAGCAGCTGTCCAAAAGCTAATGTGATTTTGACATGATAAAAGCACGTAGGAAGGAACAAAAGTGAGTCAGTACCATTGCACAGGAGGGGAGCAATCAGAACTAATTTTTTTCACTTAGGAGCAGGACATCTATGTAGGAGCTCCCAGGCCTCATGAGAGTATCTAAGTAGAGACCAACAACAAATGTGATGCTTCTGAATCCTCTTGTGTGTTCTAACACCTTTCTCTCCTTGTCCTGACATGAAACTTGCACACTGCAAGATTGATCATGTCATTAATGCTGTGAGCAGGATTCCTACCTGGCTGACAAATGCACATAGTAAATGTCTTTGAGTGTGAGAGAGAAAGGAAACGAGCTCCCTTGCATTTTGTTCACACTTGCCAGTGGATGTGTCAAACACTGACACCTCTGAAGGGCAAGAGGCTTTCTGTCCTCTGCACCTGCCATGCATTGCCCATCAGCAAACATTCCTAATGCACTCCTGCTGCTCTCGTTCCTACTGTGGTTTTTTACACATCCTTTCTTGGCAGTGGGCGCTCTCACAGTAACTCACTCAGATACTGAACAAGGAAAAGCAAACCTTACAACACAGCATCACCGGCATGGTAAGTGCACCTATACACTTGCCCAAAATTTCTGTAGACCATCTAGGGAAATAAAAATTTTCCATACAGGGAAAAAAAAGTGTCCCCATCCCTGCTAGTGACACTTGTCCTATCCCTTCTTCCTAGTTTGATGTTGAAAACCTAGGGCCTTGCTGCCAAATGCTTCTCCCCATCATTGCAGGCTGGCAGTGTTTGTGAGACTTGGCAGGAGACAGCATTTGATAAGAATCCTTCTCTGGGCACCTCTGAGAGGGCACTGTCTCTCATTTCACCCCCTGCCAGTTCACAAACACCAAGCCAGCAGGGCAAGTACAGGAGGAACTGCATTCCTTTTGGGCTCCTGTAACTTGGAAGCAGCCCCTATCATTTCCTTCAGTCACCTTTGAGCCAAAAGCAAGCAGAACACACTCCAGCCCCAAAGGAATATTTTTAAGGAAAGATATAAGCAAACAAACAGGCAGGGTATCAATGGAACAGGCACTGCTGCCAAGCTAAAATTGGTACTCATGTTCACACTCTTGCACACATATACGTGCAGCAGAGCTTAATCAATTCCCTCATTAATGTTGAGGATCATGTGCTCATGCTCTGTGTCTGGGAAAGCTTTACACCCACATGAATTTTGATGTGGAGCTGAAACAAAAATGTTGATGCTGGCAATGCCAGCTATAGAGAGTAAATAGCTGGGGCCTGCCAATGCTGACTTGAATGGGGCTTCTCACCCAGAAGAAAACCTACATGTGGAAAGTATTCTCATTATCAGGTCTGTGCAGTAAAACTGATCTTCTTCCTCAAGCAAATAAATCCATTTATGCCAGTGAGTTGGTTTCAAGTCCTGTATGGGTAGGTTCCACTCTCTGGTCTTTATGTGAGATCTGAGTCTTGCCCACTGGAATGAGTCAGGCTATCAGTGTTTGGCTCTGTGCTTCAGGGGTCAGTGACTGCATTTACACATGGGCAAGACTTCATGCTGATTAAATCAAACTACTGCACTGAAAAGAACATTAACTAAATGCCTCCTAACATTCTGATGGTGTATAAGCTATTCTAAATCTTAAAATCCATAGAGGATTTGTCCTAATTCATTCCAGTAAACACAAGTACATAAATGAAAGTGCTTTCTGTTTAGTAAATTGGAGGAAATGCATAAAAAATAGGTTAATGGCAATTTAAAGTTGCTTTCTTTTTCAAGGTCCGAGAAGCAAAGAATTGTGAGTAATATTGGAATGAAGGTTCTCACCTTCTTTGTCATCCTGTGTTTCCTAGATTTATTTCTTAGAACTCAAAAAGCAATACTTTCTTAATAGTAGTGGCACAGCAGGCTTGTCTGATAACATGCTTCAGCCACAAGCCTTGTCTAGAAGTGATTGGATAAATTGTTTTTCTTGTCTTCTCTACTGAAATCAGGGACAGATGCAGGCCAGATGTTAATATCAGGGACACAGGACTCCCTTCACAACTCTGTGTTGGGCACTCACCTTTCTGACAGCTCAAAGGCCTTGAGGACATCCCACAGTGGAGGGCCAAATGCAGGAGAATGCATACTCACAGTCCTGACTCAGGCTGTGCTTTCTCTACAACTCCCCACTGCTTGTGGCTAGTGTTGAGGTACCAGAGAGGGGATGAGATGATATCCCCTCTGGGAACAAGGGAATTGCTAGCACTACACCAGTGCAGTGGGAGAGGGGCTACAAGAAGGGTAAAATTTCCTTGGTAGCCTCCCAATAAATCCGTATCAGTTTAAAGCTACAAGTGAATCTGGCAACAAACTTCTATGACTTCAGATCATAAGTCACCCACTGTGTTGAAAGCTGTTTGATGTGGATCTCTCCCCTGGCAACTGGCTGCAGGCCAACAAACTCACTTTCTATGGATCACAAAATCACCACAGTTTTTACTGATCACTTTTTTTCTGAAGGCAGGAATAAAGGGTAGTAGAGGATCTGTGGTTTTTGTGCGTCCACCTTCCCAGTTCTTCTCTGTACCACTTCCATGTGCTTTCAGTAATCAGTTAAGCATGCCTTTGCCTTTCATACAGCATCCCTCTTCAACGGAAATCCAGATATCTTGGCAGTGCTTGCTACCAGAGGAGTAAAGAAGGAGTAATGATCCAAAAGAAATTATTACAGTCTCTCAAATTGCACTGGGATATTCTCAAGTCAAACAGTAGCCCCGCATGTGTTGGTATTCACTTCTAATATTCTCCAAGAGAGCCTGTGCATTGCTGAAGACTTGTGCATTGTAATAGCGGCTGAAACCTAGGAAGAACTACAAAAGTAAGATGCTGATGATTCTGGGCACCTGTGTTTTTTAACCCTCACAACCAAAAAATCAGTGAATGATAAAGAGCAAAAATGGATAGCACATGCATTGAACTTATTTAGATTAGATAACACAGTTGGAGGAAAGGGGAGAAGATAAGTAGTTTGTGCAACATCTTGTTGACCTGAAAGATCAGATGCCTAAAAGAATATTTTACTAAGAACAGTTGTAAAGAAAAGAGTAATGTGGGCAGGTAAAACCACAAATCAAATACTTTGCAGGTCCATATTTCATTACATGGCAGTATACTTTCAGATGCTATATTCTGTTGCTATTGAATCTATGGAAAAATGCCCACTGACTTCAAACAGAATAAGTTTTGTCCCTCTAAGCTATGAGTATGGCCAGCAATACTAATGCAGAATAGAAATAAATTGTATGGGTGAAGAGTAGGGAGTTGGTGCTGGAAATTAATGCCTGCCTAATCTTAATCCTTTTATTTTCAAATAAACAAAACTCTTTTGCTCTTTGAACATTATATCAACCATTGGTTTTTTTGGTCCACAATATTTTACAGTCCATTGGCTGAAGTGATTATTGCAAATAAACTTTATTTGGTAAATAATTTTTTAAATAGCTAACCAATGTTTTCAAAAGCATTAGAAACATTCTTTTCAAACCAGAACTTTTTGATATTGCGGCCAGTTTTGCTCAAGACCTTTGAACCTTCTCATTTGTATTCTCTTTCTTTTTACCTCCTCCTCTGTTGCATGATATTCACTTTAGTGAAGTTTATCCAAATCTATATTCTTAAACCTTATCCTGAAAGTGGATTTGATAAATCTTTGTAATTGATTATAGCATTATAGCAGGTATCTGTGCATGGATGTGAAAATGAATAGCATAAAATGAACTACTGAACTTTTTTTGTTTTGAAGGAATTTTGCATCAAAACAAGCAAAATTGCCAGCAGTGTATCTGTAGTATTTTAAAATCATATAAAAATAGGATTGCTGAATTCTTTAATTAACATAGCTGAAAGTTAGCCAAATCAGCTTCGGACACAGCAGGAGACGTACAGTTTGTCCTGATTTTGTGGGGAATGAAAAAATGTAATACTTGGCACATGAACTAACTGTGCTAACTTAAAATGTTACCAAAAACATATTCAACTAAATCAAATACGGTGGTTTACCAGAGATTAGCACACATATTTTAACAGAACAGAAGAGCACAATTTTAAAGTTGTAGGTTACTGAAAGAAACAAAGTGATTATCGGTGACATGAAAATTTTGAAGAATACTGCTTACATATTGAAATCAGTGGTCCTTCAGCCAAACTCTGGTGTTCTTACTGACAGAGATTAACATAATCCCCTATGAACAGTTCTGTTCATTTGGGAATCCAGTCTTTTATGGCAAGTGAAATCTCAAGGTGTTTCAACTGGAGTGAACATTTTCCATTGTCAAGATGTTAAAACCCACCACTTTTTGATTTCTATGTTCACATTTGCATTAAAAGGGTTTTGATTAGATTAGAGGTATACTATTATGATAGGGATAAATTTTTTATTAAACAGAAACAAACATCAACTGAGTAAACATCATTAGTGTTTACAAAATCTAGACTAGATGTAGTAGCTGCCTGTGTATGATGGAACTTCAGTGTCTTCCTAAGCAGATACTTTCTTGTTAAAATTTTAGAGCAGAATTCTGTCATTTTCAGATGTGCATCCTTAAGCAAAGAAACTCTTGTGAAAAACTTATGAAAAGCCCAATTAGAAAACATCTGATGAAGTCAAATGTGGCTTTCAAAACAGTCCTGTTACAGAAAGGTAAAACTGATTTTTCAGTTTCACTGAGGCAGTGAGGACTGAATCCAGAGAAATTTCTTGAGGAAGGACATTGCTATCTTCCCTGCAAAGCTTTGCTGTTTTAAATTGTAGTTCAAATTCCTGCGAGTAAGGTGAGGGGGATTAAATTAGTTCATGTGGCAGCTGCTCTCCCCATTCACTTTTCTGTAGACAGCCCAGTTCAACTTAGGTAACACTGGCCCGTGGATGAGAGGGCTGTGTGCAGACAGCTACCAAATTTAGTTTTAGTGGCATTTTCTGTCTTTAGAAATTTTTTTTTCCCAAGAATTTTATTATGAAAACTGTCTCATTCCCAGATACAATATTTCATGGTTTTGGAAGAAACAGCTACCTCCAGAACTTGTCTAAATTGCCACATCCCTTGGTGTTTCTCTAGTCCAGATCACTTTGTTTCCTAGAAAATACAGCTCATCCTCTCAGAGAACTGAGTTTCCCTTGCATGGATGGTTTGCTTGTTAAAAAATTTGCCTTCAGAAACCACAGTATACCATGAGCACCCTTAGGCAACAGTTCCCAAAACAGGGGTTCTGACCAAAATTAAGTTATTGTCCTGGGGCTGTGAGCCAGTCTGAAGGGGAACTTGCAATGAAGAGTTACTGAAAAGCCAGTTGGACTGCACCTTACTCTTTTACCAGCTTCCATCTTTCAGATGTCTGTGAGATGTATTCTGTAGTCACAATGGGTGAGGATTATAATGGCTCCTCCATTTCACAGACAATAAACACCAACACATGAGGCACAAAGACAAGAAAGGCCCTGCAGATTAGATGGTGAGGCAGAAATCTTGCTTTTCCTCAAGTCAGAGCCACTGATTCCCTTTGCATAACACTCCAAAGAGCTGTGACCTCTTTAGGTGAGACATGATTTTTGGGCATTGTTCCTCAAAGATCTCTTTTCTACCAAACCCATACTCCTTTGGTGGGGGAGGTAGGATGACTCAGTCACTCCACAGGCTCTCTCTCACTTCTCCGTGATATGTACTCTCAAGAAAAGCAGAATGCATCCATGCTCTTTGGTAAACAAAGGGATGTGTGGGAGCATTTGTCCCCGTAGAGACTTAGAGACATTGCATGGGTAGATGAAGCAGATCTAAAAACAAAGACATAATGCCAGTGCTCTAGCAAAAACATCTGGCCAGCACTGTCTCTTAAAAAAACAGACTGGAGGAATGTAAACATATGTTTGGCTCGCAAAGGAGTCGTTACATAAATGCTAATTATGAAGAGGATTTCCCATGAGTACAAGAGCTTTTGACAGACCTTTGATTCCATGCAGGACACAAGTCTCAGGAGTCACATGCTCTGCCTTAGAGCTGTGCTGACACTTCTCTGAGTACTAAGAAGCAGCAAGGGCATTTGCTGTAGCACAGGAACAGAACAAGCTTTGATGATTGTAAGTGAAGTTTGCACAGCATCATGTTGAAGCACCTCTGTGTAATTAGAGGGTTCCACTGATTATGTGGAACATGTGAATATCTAGCTATGATCCCACAATGGTAAGGCAGCTTCCCTTAGGTTACCTAAAGAAGCTATCTGAGCATTATCATATCATTTGGCATAGCAAGGGCTATGGAACCATTACATTTTTTGCTGTTATGGCACTGAGATTCTTCTCTTTGCTTTCAACATTTTTAGCTGTTATGATGTGACTTTCATGCCTCTTTCCTCCACAGTCAGGAGGTATTCAAGTTAAACTGACCTTTCCAAAGGAATGCTGAGATTCTCACATGTCTAACATGACTCCAGGCTCCCACAAAGATCACAAGAACTGGGGACAACCTTAGGCTTTCTTTGCTGTGAATAGTGCCATTTAGCAAAGGGAGTGATTCACCATATCCAAAGTGAAGCCTGCCTTCAAGCCATTAGGGTGAAGGCACCAGAGGACCAGTTTAGTAATCACCCTGTTTGCATTGCTTAAACAGACACTGTGACCCTCCTCTTCTTTTCCCACTATGGCCACCTCTTCTTCCTGCACCACCCTTGTTCTTGCAGCTCTTGTGCTGCTGGGTGATGAATCTGACCAGGGAACTTACCTGACTGAAAAGTATGACTGATGTTTATCTGGCCTTTTTTGCAGTGTTACGTTTTCAGTTGGATCAGAGTTCCCCGTTCCAATTTGTGGTGTGGCTCCAAAGTCTGTCAGCAGAGTAAAGACAATGAGAGGTGGGAATGTTCAGGTGGGAGTGGGAGTTCAGGGATGTGAAAACCGTGGGTCTTTGGTGTCCAGTGACTGAATATTGAGCCATGCTGTTGGACTGATACCTTCTGTCTGCCTTGCCTGTTAAACTCTTACTGCATATGGTGCTCTATAAATAATGTCTTTTGAAACTATAACAAGCCTCTTTTAAAAGAGAAACACAGTTACTGAATTTCCACTACAATTTATCTGACAGCCCTCCTTCCTCCCCAGTGGCTGAACATATCACTTATGTATTTCACAAATGCAAAACAGAATACTCCACTGCTTTTTCCTCCATTTTTAAATGAAATTGTGAGAATTCATCCTTTCAAAATGACTAAAAAGTAGCAGGACTTGTGCTCAGGAAGAAAGAAGGTGATCTAGATTTAAGGCTTTAGAAAATTTCAAACAGTGAGAACGACTTGAAACATTTAAAACCCAGGATTCCTAAGCAAGCTTTTCATTGAATTTTTTTTATATATATATAAAATTTTTGACCATATCCAAGAGGTTGCATAGTTCTATATAATGGCATTGGAGAGAGTTTGTAGTCAAAGCGTCAGTGACTTTGTTGTTAATGCTGATAACAACCTTTTTTTTCCAAGCAATAAAATATGAGTTACAATTCTGAAGATGACACAATTCAAAGCATACTTATTTGCAGTAAAAATCTGCATCTGAAAGAGGAAATAATGGTTTGTTCATAACATTGGCTCTGAAATATACTCAACAGTGTCAGAGGGCCAGCTTTTCCAAGAAGATGATTCTGTGAGTGCCATTGGTACCCAAAGAGCAGGTGATATATTATGTACCCTTGATCTATGGCTTCTGGCTACATTACCTGTTCTCCTAGTGATGTAATAACAAGGAGTCAAACTCTCAGCTGTATTTAATATTGACTCACAAGCCTTTGTCACAGGCGAGTATGATTTCCTGATGTCTTTGACACCCAGGAAAGAAGGATGAGTGAGACACCTATAAATCTCAAAGTCCTGTTCTAGACATAACAGAGCGAAGGAGAGAATATTATGACAACGTAGCATTTACATGGTCAAAGTACTGCAGTTGTAATAGCATCTCAAATACCCTCATAAAGCTAAGGAGTAAACACTATTATCTCCATAAAGAAGCTTGCTAAAGGTGATATGCCCTGGAATTTATTCTGAGTACGTTTAAGCTCTTCAGTTTCCCTCTAGAAACTTGTGAGCCATTGAGAAGCAAACATGTAGCAGAAGTAAGAATAGACACTGGGTCTTGCTGGGATTCAAGCCCATGCCACCTCACAACTATCAGAATTTCCTGTCTGAGAGGTAGCTGGAAGCTGTATAAAAAGCTGGAGTTTATTAAGCTGTGTCTGCACACTGGACCAGCTCTCTGGAATTTGTCTCCTGCAAACTGTCCTTCATTTGGTGTTTCCCTGAAAAGAAGTAATCCTTGTTTCCACTTCTGATGATAAACCACAAGTTAAAACAAGCAGGTTTTTCCTTGAATGCCAACCAGCTATTATTATACAATTTGTTATCAGATCAAAGCAAACATGACCTTAGCCCTTGGACAGTACATCATAGTGCCATACCTTTCACATGGAAAGGAGGAGGAAGGGGGAGGAGAATACATATCCTGCTTTGCTCTCCAGATGTGACTGCATGTACTTAAAACCATAATTATGGAAGTGGCTAAGCTCTTTGCCTTTCATACTGATGGGGTGTCTCCCCTCCTCAGTCTGTTTCTGGGTGCTGTAAATATTGCTCTCCATGTAGCACAAAAGCAACTGATTCACAGCCTTGCAGTCTAATGACTCAAAAATGTGAGGACAGATAGAAGCCATGCCCACTTCTGAAGTTCACTTGCTCAGCAAATCAGTACAGGTCAATGCAGCCTTTATACCTTAGCAGTAGTCCTTGCTGCACCTGAGGGATCATCTTGTGACAGGTGCCCTTCCCTCAACCTGTCCCTTTCTGTGCCTTGCGAGACACAGACAGAGCAGAGTTCAAACTTGCCACCTGGAGGGAGCCTTTGCCAAGAACAGAGGATAGTTTGCCAAGCTGATAGCTCTGTTGTTAACATTTATTATTCTTTGCATTTTACATTAAAGCCCAGATCCTGGAATTTAGTGGTTATGTGAGAAATTCAACTTTTGTTTATTTCTTTGAAAGGTTTCTAGTGTTCAGGTTTGTGAAGAAAGGACTTCTGAATTCAGGGCTCAGAAGTTAGGAGGAAGGGAAGCCCCTGTCCATAATTGCTACCTATAGGAAATGGTGATATTTTTAAACAAATTTCATGGTAATGAAATATGAGTCATGTTGTTTTAAGATCTGAGCTGCTGATAGTCCTATTTTAATGTCTTTTGCATAGTCCCACAGACTCTTTCACATCTGGTCATAGACCCAGTGCACAGTTTGTGTTGTTTAATAGTAGTACAACAGGTTCCCTGATACCTGCTTACCTCTCAAAAGTCATGTCAGGTAGGCACTGCTTGCATCTCCACAATTAGTTATTTCCTTCCAAGTAAAGGAAGAGCTTTAGGCCAATGTGAATGGCACATCTCACAGGTGGTGGCTTTCCCCCACTTTTCTCAATTGCAGTGTTCTCATCAGCATTAAAAATGAGCTCAGTACATAGCACTCTTATTCTTAAAATTATTCTTGCTGCAAGGCTTCAGCTCAGCATCACTTGGGCTCTAAAGGTGATCCTTTTTTCACATGCTGTTCACACTTTTCGTTGTAGCATTTTGAGCAATTACAGATATGTTACAGACTAATTTATCCCTCACAATTCCCCTCAGAGCATGCAAATGTGTTTTATTATCCTTCCTTTACTGACAATTAAAGCAAGACACGGAGATTAAAGGCAATATTCTCTCCTTTGTTTTTGTTCTTGGAAAAGAGCCAATTTTATTAAATTCTAGCTGAAAGCGGGGGCAGAAAGTCAAGATATGGGGACTGGTCTGGGACAAACTCCTCCCATTCCTTGAAGCCTTTTAAAAGCAGTTCTGCCACAACCTTTGGAGATGAGGTCTCTGGGAGGTCCTGGAGATGACAAAAAGGGGTAAGAGGGAGCTTTGTGATGATAGAAATTTTCCATCAGTCTGAGTTGAAGGTTGCAGTTTGTCACTGCAGAGACAGAGAGTTTATAAGGAGCCTGTATTTACAAGAAGAGTGAGGAGGCTGTGAGAAGTGACAGGGTGTCAGGTTCACTGAGCTGAAGTGGACCTTGAGAGGAGGGGCTGCTGTTAAGGTATCAGGAACAAACACCATGAAAAGCAGGATGGTGGAAGGTTTGCTGTGATACCAGTGAGCCCTCTCCGCTCTTGCTGCAGCTGAAATTTTCCTGGCTTGTAGAGGGAAAGGCCAATCCATTAGGAAAGAGAAAATTCCACTGATTAAATCAAGGAGAATTTGGAATGCATTTGCAAAGACTCTGACTCCCAGTGAATAAGATATGCTGTCCAAGTATGGTGGGGGCCAAAACAGGGCCTCTAACTTATATCCTAGTGGGAATGTCAGAGCAATAGAGAAGTATTGTCCCCACCCACTTAGGACAATACATTCCTTGTGGGATCTGGATAGGATTCCCCAAGAGAATTATGAATTCTATGTTAGATGAAGAACTTCTGTACTGAAAAAAAACAAAACTGAAAAAGTGTCTAACTGGTACATAGCAGAAAGTCTGTGTTCTTGCACTTAAATTTATGCCACAAACTAGTCTTCCTCCATCCAGCTGACTGTCTCAGGAAGGGCCCTAAATTCTGGAAAAGGAAGTAGATGCTTCTATACATTATCTATTTAACACTCAGTTGACTTACCACTGTCATTCCAGAAGAGAAGAGAGAAATACATGGTTCCTCTGAACTCTGTAATTCTGCAAATTTGTTTGGAATTTAGAAAAAAGGGTGATAGATGTCTTCTAAATGTTAATGACAAGATAGATATGTGTTCCTTCCTTAACCTACCATTTTCTTTCAAAGTGCTGCTGTCTACTGTCTCTTCTTGTTTCTTGTGTTCAGATTTGAGAAATAAAACCAGCTGGCATATACAGACAGCCCTGATCCCAGCCATGATCTCTGACTTTTTAGCACTCCCAGAACTGTAATGGTAGCAGTGTCAAGCTCTGTTGAAAACAGATGCAAAGAGTCCAGTCATCATTCACGTAGCTCTGTGCCTCCACTCCATATATCCAGGAGAGTCATTAGTCCAAATGTTCTGTCCTGACAATGAGATTTCTTCCTCTCTTCCTGTTTTCTTCACTGATTTTATTTAACCTGATATCCAATGTTTCAGTTTATATTCTGATCTAATGTCTGATCACTGTGGACAAAAAGTGGAAAAATCCCACTCAGGCAGTGCATTTTTTACAGTAAGTGTGGAACTGGCACTGGAACAGGTTGTTCAGAAAGGTTGTGGATGCCCCATCTCTGGAAGTGTTCAAGGCCAGGTTGGACAGGGCTTTTAGCAACCTGGTCTAGTGGGACATGTCCCTGCCCATGGCAGGGGGTTTAGACTAGAGGTTCTTCAAAGGTCCCTTCCAACACAAACCATTTTATTATTCTGTGGTTCTATTACAGAAATAAGTTCATAGAGCAGCTCATAAGAAGAATTATGCCTTTTCTGTAAGATGACACATTTAGATAAGACTTGTCAATCAGTGTTCCTTCTTTTTACTCCCATAGAATTTCTCCCTGCAGCTGCACTTTTCCCCTCACCTTTTTATTTACTTTTGTCTCAGCTGAGACTCCCACCACAGTGTTGGACCTCCTCACCTACCTCCTTCTGGCCTTGGCCAAGCCAGTCAGTTGCATTAACAGGTTGAGCTTCACTGATCTCTAAATTCATGCAGCTTCTTTTCATTTGTCCTTCTGCCCCTGGACAGAACAGCGCTGCTGTTCCAGCAGCCCACCAGAATGCTGGAAGTGTTGGGAGTTGTTTGCTCTTTGTCCCTCTGCAGTTCCTTACTTTTAATTTTTTAACCATTTGTTGCCATGTCTTTCTTACTTTTCAGACACTGTTCTCTCCAGTCCTTTGGCTTCTCCTTTTCTCTGCCTTCTCTCTTTTTTCATCCCTTCTTAGTTTCTGAGGGAGTGCATTGATGGTGTGTCAGAGTTGGACTAATCCCCATCCCCTAAGACACAGGGACAAAAGGGACAGTGGCCAAACCATTAAATGAAGATCCATCTCCTGTTGTTTGTTTCACACCTGGCCTCTCCTAACTTTACCTCATGGCCTCTTGCACTCAAAGGGGCAGTGGCCTAAAGAGTGTGTCTGTTTGGTGTCACACAGAAACTGTAGGCAGGCTCTGGGGAGCTGTCAGGCCTTGTGGGATTTAGGCTGGATAGTCAGTGTAGAACAGTTCCCTTGCTGAGAGCACAAAAATATGAAGCTTTTGTGGAATGCAGGAAGGGGATAAAGACAATGCTCAAATAAATAAACAGAGGTGTGGATGGCGTGAAGATATTTTCTTTGTCTCTGCACTCCATTCACAGCTTCATTTTTCTCCACCTCTCTCCCCACCAAGGCCATACTGTCTGTCCAGTGCAGTGGGATGCTTCTGCTGACACAGATGGAACGGCGATGATGTAGTGGTAGTGGAATTTCCAACTCCTTACACAACTCTGCATGTAAATATGCAGAGATGCTTTCTCTGCATATTTAAATGCACAGCATTTACACAAACTCTCTTCACATCCCTTATGCATGCATATATGTCCTCTTTTTCTGAGTCAGGCTTTCAGACAGAACATCCTTGCTGCCTTGTGCTTGCTGTTCATGTCACATTGGTCATCCCAGCAGATTTGTAGCTACTGTGCATCACTGGAATAGGGCAGCCAACATGCACTGTGGAGGGAACCTGAGCAGCTGACAGGAAGATAATTTACTTTCACAGAATCATAGAGTCACTAAGGTGGGAAAAATCAATGGGTCCACCCATTAACCCAGAACTGCCAAGCCCAGCACTAAACCACATCCACAAGTGCCACATCTACATGTATTTTTAACCTTTTAGATTAAAAAATAATTCTAATATCCAATCTAAGCCTCCCCGGGGACAACTTGAGGCCATTTCATCCTGTCACTTGCTACCTGGGAGACGGGACTTGCCGCCACCTCACTACAACCTCCTTTCAGTTGTAGAGAGTGATAAGGTTTCCTTTATGGTATTTTTTACATGCAGTGCTCCATGTGAAACAGCTATGTAGCTGTAATGGGCCAGTCTTATGCCATTTACAGAGCTGTTAAAACAAAAGCCTGCCAACCTGAAACACTTAATTCTGGCTGCAATTAAATTTGATATCTACCTGCAGCCACAGTTGGAATCCCATGGGTTTTCCAATGACTGCTAATGACTGATGAGGTGCCCAAGATAACTATTGCCTGGGTTGTACGACACACTGCTATTGATCTTGTTTACATAGGTTTTGGTGAGTGCAACTGCATATGCTGCCTTGAGATCTCAAAAATGCTTTTTTCAGTGGATGCTAATCTGGAGCTACCAAAAAACCCATAGGTACAGGAAAGGCAGATTATGTTCTTCAAATCATACATTGGGATCCAGCCAAGTACAAAAGAAACTGAACAAGAGCCACAGTCAGGCCTTTGAAGGTAAAACAGTGTGAAACATTTGCTTCTGTTAAAAATACTCCAATTGCTTTTTTTTGTGTGTCAGTCTTCCTGCAAAATCATTTGCCTCTATGGCTTTTTTTTTCCCCCAGCTCTGGACACAAAATACACACTCTGGATGGCTGCCAAAATGGTGAGGCAGCTTTTCTTAGGTCGCTTAAAAAGGACATCTGAGCATTATCAGTTGGATTTTGTCATGCAGTGAGGGGAATATAAGGTTTTTCTGCTTCCCCAATGGTACAGCCTCTTGCAATACTTCAAGCAGACTGTGTTTTCATAGTTTGTTTTCAGAAGGGGCTGGATTATGAGCTAGCCAGAAAACTAAAGCCAAGCTGGTTATCTCATGCAGCTTGCAACATTGCTGAGAAGCCAGTTCCCTTGCAGCTAAGAATTTCCAAAGATACAGATTACTTGAATGCACTAACATCTCTAATATCTGAGTAGCCTCCACAAAATATCTCAGAAAGTCTGTTTTTGGAAAAACTGTGCTCCTCTTCTGTGAAACTGAACCTGTTCCAGTTGTCACAAAGTAAATGGGCAGTAACAAAAATCACAGACAGTTAAAAATCTTGGCTAAGTTATTCTTTGACCATATAGTTATTATGCATGTTTAAAAGACCCTGCAAATTTGTTTGAATTATTAGAGTCTACAAGCATTAATCCTGAAGCCTCATCAGACCTGTCTTATTTAGATGTGGATTTAAGCAAGCAAATAAGAACCTCTTTAATATGGAAATTGGGAGCACTTCAGCAGAATTATCAATGCTGACTTTAGCTTATTTCCTGAGGTAAACATGGGTAGTATCTTCCCTCTTCCATTAACTTCCTAGTTCCTCAATAAAATATTCTAGAGAATTAGATTCTTCTCTGTTGCCAGTTTGAACAGGAAACATTTAGTGCTGGTGAATAGTAAGTATTTTCCATATGCAAATTTGCTCATTTGCTGCCCCTTACGTCTTGTTAAGCGAAAGGGTCATTTATTCTGCTTAAAGCTTTCCTTCAGAGCTATTCAAATTAACAACATGCTAAGTGTTTTACTGAGGAGGGTCTATAATTTCCTCAGCTGGTACAGCTGGAAAATCGACATTTATTTATTCTCTGTTCAGAAATTACTGGTACAGAGACATACATTTGCTATGTAAAATACATTGTTAGTTTCTCAGCATGTATCATGATTCTGGGTCAGAGTTAAGAAGGTTAATGAAATATTTAAAGTGAATTTTTGCATAGCATTTCTTTGAGTATACTGCAATGGATAAACCACAAAGCTAAGAGCATGTTTATGTAAGGTATTTAATCAGGTGTTTTCATCCTATAGAATGTATAGAGGCTATTATCAAGATGTTCTTACACCACTTGAATGAGACTAAACTCTTTATAAATACTCTTTTAAAGGCAAATTTGAAATTTGCTTCTAAGGTTGTATTGATATAGTAATGAGCAACAGAGCTGATGTCTCTCCGAGTTTGCTTTGATTTATACTATTTTTGAGGCCAAATTGGCTGTAGTTGCTTTTGGGCTTGAGATTTTTAGAGGAGATGCACCTGTGTCACCCTTGTCAGTCCAAAATTCAGTGGAGCTCAAGGGCTCTGAGTATGTTGTGTATATCAAAGGCAGTATTTTTGACTAGGTCCCCTGGTCCAAGACATCCAGACCAAGGCATTATGAAATGTTGATTTTTGTCTTCCTCACAGAACTCCTTGAGCAATGGAATTTCTTGCATATCATCAAAATAACTCAGACCCAGATGTGGACTGTTCCTGCTTGATATACCAGGAGTGAAGCTAGCTTTCTGTAGCTTCCCATGCTGCAATGAGAGAAGGATAAAAAACTAAGGTGTTAGAACGTTGTGAAATTACACACAAATAAAGCAGTGGATATATTTAAAAGGGCTCTTTGCAAATAAACAAAAAAAAGTCACCACTTTGACACAGCCAGGCTTGAAAAGAACATGCCAAGCTCAAATAACAGCTGTATGCACTGGAGCTGGAATCAAAACAATCTGGTCCACTTCATTTTCTAGTTCACAAACAAGGATTTTGGTTGATAAAAATGCTCTTAAGCCTTTTTAGCTGTGTGGTAGATACAAGATTGCTCCGAAGTGGCTTTACAGGAGCAGGCTGTACTAGCGGAGCATGTCAACAGTTTGACTTTTTTCTAGGCAGTGAGCTTGGCACCTGCTGATCAGGTGTGGAAGAATAGAATCAGAGAATGGGTGGGAAGGGACCTTTGAAGATCACCTCATTCCAACCTCCCTGCCATGAGCAGGGACATCTTCCTGCCCTTCTTTCCTTCCAGCTTCCAGCCCCATCCAGCCTGCCCTTAAAATTTTCTAGGGATAGGGAATCTACCACTTCTCTGTGCCAGTGTCTCATCACCCTCACAGTAAATGATTTCTTCCTAATATCTAATCTAAACCTGCCCTACTTCAGAAACTCCATTTCTTCTTGTGCTGCACTGCATGCCCTTGTCAAAAGTTTCTCTCAAGCTTTCTCATAAACCCTCTTTTACTGGAAGGCTGTAATAAGGTCTTTTTGAAGTCTTGTCTTCTCCAGGCTGAAAAATCTCTTCTCTCAGCCTTTCCTCACAGGAGATGCACTCCAGCCCTCTGATAACTTTTGTGGCCCTTCTCTTGACCTGCTCCAACAAGTCCATGCCTTTCCTCCACTGATGACTCCAGGGCTGGATGCAGTACTCCAGGTGTGGTCTTACCAGAGTGGAGTATAGATATGAGAACCATCACTACAAACCAAACACAGTCTGAAAAAAACCTCAGGAGTCTAGATATCTGTTTTATTTCTATTCTTCATTTAGAATCAGAAGCTGCCATCTTCAGTTAACTCATCATTAGCAGGATGTGAATTATATGAGACAAGTTTCTGACCCTGTTTCTGCTGTGGTAAAGCTGGAGTGGTTCTGACTATTGGGATGTTTTGCCATGGATGAGCACTTTTGGGCATTTAACTGTTTATTTAGTTCTTTCATCAGAATCACTGTTGTCAACAGCAGCCAAGCATGGCCTCAGCTGTCTGGTTATTAGATAAGGAAGACAAGATTGCAGTTTTGGGAGAATTTGATACACACACAGCACCACTAATCTTTTCACAGTAGTGCAGTGTAGAAAGATAAACTGTCATGGTTATAACAGTACAGGAACCTGGCATCTGAGACAGAGATGATTTAACTTGTGTATTTTTAGAGGCATCACAATCTATTTGTTTGGAAATTTTTTGATTGTTTTTATCTTTTAAAAATCTGGAATCAGCTTTCTCCTTTCTTGCGGCAGAGAATTTTTCAGCAGTTTCATCAAAATAAATATACAGCATGGGATCTTGAACAGATATGGTTTTCTTCAGGATATGTGTCAGAAACTGGAGTTAATGTGTAGCAACAACAGAAATAAATGAAAATTCTACCTGAAATGGTAGACAAAATTCTTTAAAAATGGGTTAAGACCCATTTTTTGTTTACTTCATGTAAGACCTACGCAAGTTCCCCAATCTCTTTTCTGGCATAAATGTAAACCAGACAAACTCTTTTTAAATCTTCCGCAGTTATCGTGAAACAACAAAGAATGACATCAGGCTTAAAAATCTCTTCCTAGATTTTCACCTGAGAAACATCTTGCTAAAACCAAAATTTTGTCCACCAGATTTGAGAATTAGGGTCATTTGTAATTGCAAATAACCCAGCCATGCTAGTTAGGGCTCTCAATATTTTTACCATTATAACTGGATACGCACAACAAGTCAGTGTGTGCCTCAGCAAAACTGGATGACAGGAATCCACCAGCTTAAAAGGAGTATTGCATTACACATAAAAGGGAAAAACCTGCTAGTTGTAAATGGTTTCATTTGTATCTCACAGCAAATTAGGTTCCTTCAAAATCTCCTCAAGGGAGTGTGGCATCATGAAGCCTTTCATCAGGGGCCCCAGACTGGGCTCTGCTTCCAACTTCTTCAGAAGAACAGAACAAACATCCTCCTTCCACTGAGCCGGATGTTTTCCGAAGGTAGAACAAGGTATCCTCTGTACCTCAAAGGGAGGAAGGATCACATAACACCAGGCATAAATGTGAAGTTACCAGTTTTCACAGGCTTTTTTATTATTATTACTTTTTTAAACCAGGAAGCTTTCCCACATCCCAATTAGAGCTATGAAGTTCTATGGGTTTCCTCTGCTTTGGATATACAGACATTCAAATCCCAGGCTCTCAAACACAGTCATTATGTACTGGGCACCTTAGCAGAGAGTGAGTGGCTGGTAGATCATTTCACTCTCATAACAGCTCTATAACAAATACAGAAATGGTGTATGTGGAAAATTATTTATCAGGAAGCATTTGATGTATTTTTAGGTTCTCCTTTAAAGCAATTTAGTGGCTGGAAAGCAAGGGAGAGGAGATCAAGTTCCTGGCACACTGCCAGTAACTTCTCTGTAGACTTCAGCTTTGGAACCAGCCACGCATGAACTTTTTCAGAGTTGTCAGCAATTCAGATCAAAATTGAAGCATCTTTCTTATGACACCATATGAGCAGCAGTTCCTGCCATTTCCTTCCCTTAACTCAATAGCCCGTGTCAGGCATTTAAACAGGCTGCCCAGGGAAGTGGTGGAATATCTGTCCCTGGAAGTATTCAAAAGGCATGTGTATGTGGGACTTGGGGACAACATTTCATGGTGAACATGGTGGTAGTGGGTTAATGGTTGGACACTACAATTTTAGAGGTCGTTCCAACCTAGACAATTCCATGATTCTAATCAACTGAACAAAAGTTTGTATGAACTTTGTCCTATATTGATCACTCTTCAGAATGAGACAGCTTGGTATTCTTGTTGTAGACTTCACCAGGAGCATGGAACAAAGCAGAGCAAGGGGCTTTTTCTCTAGCAAACTTCCTAAGTTTAAATAGCTCACATTCTTCTGGACTTCTCTGTTCTTGCTTTAATGGTTTTGCACATTTTGCCTGTGTATGCAAAATACTTACATGTTGTCTAAAGCGTTCTGGAAAATAAATATTTTCATTCATACCCAAGAGAGGAAAGGGCATGATCAGCTCAAAGGATTAATAAAAAGGGATTTGAAGTTATTCACCTCCTAAAGATTCACTTCTAGGCTGCAGGTTGTAGTGATTTCAAGACTAGCCAGTGGTACACTGAAGAATGTTTCACACTTGTGTTCCCATTGACCTACATGTGAATGTCTGTCACAAACCTCAGACCACATGGTGTTTTCTATAATTTTTTTCACATTTCCAAGATAATGGACTAAAAAATGAATGGTGTGGAGATGACCTACACATTTATGTGTGGAGTATTTGTCTCAAGGGCAGAAGAAAGTAATTTTATAGGTCTTTGTTATTCATTTATTGTCTTGATAATGAAAGTTGTTTTCTCTTTTACATCTGTTGACTTGTAAACTCAGATTTTTTAGGCTGTAGACCTCGTAAGCTCATGTTTACAGAATAATGAATAATTTTAGACATTGTAGAAACAAGAACTGCATAACCAGCAGCAATGGAAGCTTTACCATCTCTTCCATCACATTGATACTTTAGTAAAGCCTTTGACACCATTTCCCAGAGCATTCTCCTGGAGAAATGGCTGGGATAGGTGCACTGTGGGTTAAAAACTATCTGGATGGCCCAGAGTGGTGGGAATGGAGTTACATGCAGTTGGCAGCCAGTCACCAGTGGTGTTCCCCAGGGCTCAGTCCTTTTTAACATCTTTATTGATGATCTAGATAGACATGGGGATTGAGTGCACCCTCAGTCAGTTTGCAGACACCAAGTTAGGTGATAGTGTTGATCTGCTGGAGGGCAGGAAAGCTCTACAGAGGGATCTGGACAGGCTGGATTGATGGGCCAAGGCCAACTGTATGAGGTTCAATAAAACAAAGTGCTCAGTCCTGCCCTTGGGTCACAACAACCCCAGGCAGTGCTACTGGCTTGGGGAAGAATGGCTGGAAAGCTGCCCAGTGGAAAAGGACCTGGGGGTGCTTGTCAGCAGCAGCTGACCCTGAACCAGAGTATACCCGGGTGGCCAAGAAGGCCAATGGCATCCTGGCCTGTGTCAGCAACAGTGTGGCCAGCAGGACCAGGGCAGGAATTTGGATTGTCCTCCTCTACTGAGCACTGGTGAGGCTGTACCTTGAATGAAAAGGGCAGAACAGACCAAGAAGCACTGATAAAGAACAGACCCTTGGCTCAGCCAGCTTCAGAAGATAATCACAAGCTTTCTGGAAGCCAATTTAAGTGCCATGCCAGAACACAGTCTAATTTTGCTGTTAAGCCCTTTGCCAGGAAATAAACTATTTCATTCAAAATGTTATTGCATTAAGCAGAAATGACTAAGGCTGAGATTCTGAGATCCAGTTCATGCCGAATGTCACCTCACTTGACAGGCAGATCTTAAGTAACAAAAAAGGCATTCAAAAAGCAAGCTTTTAATTCAGTTATATTTTTAGCTAGGCCCTCCTGCTTATCTCTAGATATCTTGTTTCTTATCACAATGAGCTAAAGCCTCACGGAGCATAAGATGAAGGAAAGCTGAGCTGCTGTGGTGTGTGACTTTATATACTGAGTAGGACCAAATAGGTGAGAAATTGGTGATGCTGGACAGGAAATAAGATCCTCTTCTTTTCACAAAGCAATGCCCAAGTGTGGTAGTAAGCAGAACCTATTGAAAAAATACAAAATACAAATGTATTCATAAATAATTTAAAGAGTTTGTTTTACTCTGACTTCTACAATTGGAATTATTTGCAAGTTGTTGGATGGCAACCAGAATTTTTTTCACAAGAAGGCCATTTCATTGTTCTGCTCAAAAAATTTCCGTCATTCAATTAGGGAGCTGAAACAATGTCTTGGACAAAAATGACATGTTCTCTGCAAAGCAAACAAAACCCAAAACAAGCTCGGTGGTTTTTTTTCCATTAAAATCCCTGTCTTTCTCCAACTGGCTATCCCAGTTTAAATCCTAATGGAAGTGAGGCTCAGCAGTTTCTGTCTCTGTCAACTCAAAGAAAAATACAGCTGCAGAGAGCAAAGCTGATCTGGCCCAGGTAGCCTGTAGTGAAGAATGGATCCCTTTTGCAGTGAAGATAAAGCCTTAAGGAAGCGGCCACACAGTATGAGTAATGGATAAATAAAGTATGCAAAGAAATGATTCACAAATAACCCATAGACTGAGAGTTATTACTTGATTTACTCACTGGATTCTGACACACACCACATTTTTCAAGATTTCCTAACCAAAAAAGGCATCCTATTTATAGCAGATTTTACCCAGAACTTTAGAGTGCCTAGAAAGAACAGCATTGCTCTGAATTTTGAGTTTTTAAAATGGAAATTGAATTGAAAAACCTCCCTTTGTATGAAACATGAGGACTTGACCACTTTTTTATCGTTATGACTACGCCACTTTTCACAGAAGTAGGGTGCTAACCTCTGAGATGTGGCTGTGTTCCAGCTCAGATGTTTTTCTTTCTTCCTGGATTTTCTGTGTAGTTTCAGCTGGATGACGTATTGCTCACTTCCCTTCCTTTGTGTAATCCTGGTGGCACAGAATGGGAAAGACTGCTGTGTTTCCCCTACAGAGATCTCCTGCTGCTGAAATGCAGCGAGTGAGGGATGTGTGCACAAGGTGAACTGCATCCACACTCTTCAAGGCACTCAAGAGAAGCTGCATATCCATGAGGCAGGCTTTGCCCCCAGTTTATTAAGCTTGCTGTTACCCTCCTTGGATGACAGCAGTGCAGAAATAGGGAGTGGTGTTATCCTGAGCATTGTTTATTGTCCATTCTTTACCCAGAAAACGCAGGTTATTTTTATCAAGCCTTAGAAGTGACAGAGAGGATCATGATTAGCTGATGAAACTCAGCAATTCTGCAGCATAATAAAAGACAAAAAACCCCAAAGGGACAAACAAACTGTAGGTGATCTTTATGATCTGTAAAATTAATCTTTATGATCTGTGAAATTAATCTTGAAGAATTAAAAAGAAGTCCACTCCGGACTTCCACTCCTCTCTTTTACATTAAACCTTTTGCTTCTCCACGAGTAACAAAATCTTTCTGTTTCTCTGCCATGGTGCCTTGTCAGTAAGTGGTGCCATTTGCAAGCAAAGGCATATTTCTCACATATTCCCACAGCACTGTTCTGAAGTTCACTCTTTTATAGGTAGGAATCTGAGACAGGCCTTTCCTAAGGGTCTCTGGGAGGTCTGGGCTGGCATTTTTCCACAGTACCACAATCTCCTTTCTTAACACACCTACATCTCTGGGCGTGGCATGAGCTTGGTTGTTACTTTGGCAGTCCACAACTAAATAAAGGATGAAGAAGAACTCGGGATGATTTTCTGACCCTAAAGAGCCATTCAGTAAAAGCAGGAAAAAGTCCATCTTGATATTGCTAATATTTCATAGGAAATCCACCTCATCCCATTATCCTATTTTTATAATATTTCAGAATGTCTTTGCATAGTATAAAGAGAGAAACATTCTTAATTCTTAATTGAGGATAACTTCTAAATCTGTTTCAAAGACATAGTGGGGCAATACCTTAGAATTTAAGTGCTTCAAACTTCTGAAAAAGCCAGATACGATATTTGCAGCTGAGGCCCACCTCTGCTCTGAAGAAAGCCCATTTCACCAGTGTGATTTTATTTTTAAAAGCAGTTTTCCTGGCAGGCTTCTCTGCCTTCAGCCGATTACGTAAAGTAAACTATTGACATATGCAGACCAGTTGAGGCCATTTTCTCTATTAAATTCAGACCTTGTTTTAAAAGTGCAATTTTAACATGTTGTTCTTTCTGAAATATTCCACAATATGTGCTTTCACGTTTGGTTATATAACATTACATTCTTTTGCAATAATAAAGCCGAGTGTATTTTGGAATTGTTCACAGACTGAAGCAGTTTAGCACATGGGACACATCCAGATGTGAAAAAGTTCTGTGGCTTGGCTAGACGTGTTACTAAACCTTTTCTCAGACATCCAAATGATGCTCAGGATGAATTTAGATTTCCTTTCTGAAAGGGACCTAGCACTTTCCTAGTATGCACAGGGAGAAACATCCTATTTCTGGTGCTGGGCTATTGCAGTTGAACATAAAATATATTTTACTTAATGTTGATTCAGTAATATGCTAAAACTGCTCATGGGCCTCACTTAGGTACTTATATAGCCTGCTAATGGCCTTGATACAGGAGAATACACAAATAAAAATGCTGTATTGAGTTGAATGTCTTTAAATTTCAGCCTAGAGGCAGAGATAACTGAGAGTAATGCAACAAGAAACGTCTGTTTGGTAGGATTTCATGTAAAGGCAGATTGCTATGATTTTTCCAAATTCATAGGTAGGTGCTTAAATATAAGCCACAAGGGGATCTGCTATTCTAACAGAATAAATACATTAATTTGTGAGTATGTGGGGCTTTTCTGTTTCAAGAAGCTGATGAGGGGATGTGACATAAGGAGGGCTACTGCTTTACAGCACCCTCTTGGGTGGAGATGGGCAGCCCCTGTGCTGCAATGAAACACCTCTTTTATCTGAAGGCATTTTCATGACCCTGTGAAACTGAAGGCGATTCAGGCCAAAGCTGTGGTCTGCATCCCCAAACAGAGATTTGAGAGATGCTACATAGCTCTCTCTGCCAAGGGTGTGACATCACTGACATGAGTCTTGGCACAGGGGATCCCTTGCCCAGATACCATCTATTGTCTCTGGCTGCATTATCATGTGTTGCCATCCCCACAGCAGCTACATGATCTGCACATTCAACTGCTATAGCACACTTCTTCACCCCAGCCCTGCACTGTCATCAGCACAAATTTAACCTTATGACCTTACAGGATAGATCCTGCAGACTTACATATATGGATCCTGTATTGTCTCTGCACAAGGGAAAATTCTGTGGACCTCAGGGATTTCATTACAACCTTCATGTGCCACTCATTGTTCTGGTCCTTCACTGGGCTACTTGATACTTGTTTTATCTATGGCCTGGGGATGAGAGAGGATAAAAGTTCTCCACTAGGATCAAATAATCTGCTTCAGTTGGCTTATTCCAGTCTCAGATTCTGGTCTGAATCAGTCAGGACCTGGCCCATTAACTGAAAAGTGTTTCTGTTAGTATGAGACAATGGGTCTATGTCAACAGTGTGCTGGTTTGGCTTTACATCACATTGAAATCAAAGCAGTCATCATGTCATCAGCCTGTAGAAACAAAGTGATGAGTTCATCCACAATAGTTATTTAAAATCTGTCTTTTTTTTTTTTGAGCTGATTTTGATGGAAAACTCCAGGCTGACTGCCTTTGAGTTTGCTTTTTTATGTTGTTGTTCTGCTTCCTGGTTATTATTGACATCCCATCATTATCCAAATAATTTCTAACCACAGGAATTAGTGCAGCTACAAACTCTTTTTTTTTTGTTTGTTTCTTGTTTCTCCCCTTTGCCTGTAACTTATGAATATTTATTTGTAGAGGCCAAATGTCATGTCACAAAGTGTTTTCTATCCTTTCCCTGCATATAGGCACAATACAGTGATTTACCATGAGACCACAGAGTTTAAATTCATTGCCTTGCAGCATTTATTGTTTTATTTATCCACAGAATTCTTATTTATCCATTCAAAGGTTCATCCTGGCACAATTCAGTTTGTTGCAGTGGTGAGATTCTAATTCAAATGTTGAGCTTTGGCTTTCTTTATCAAAGAATTATTTTCCAAACATGCTTATCACCAAATACCCTTCATTTGCAGCTGCAAGATATCTGGGTGGGAAATAAGAGACAACTTAGAAGTGCATGCCAGACCTGTTTTATTTGCAGATGTGCCATGTACACAGAATTCCCACCTGGTCTTTGCCAGCAGTAAAAAAAGATGTATAGTAATGTCTGTACTCGGCTTTCCAATGCTGAAAGCTTTCTTTTCATGGAAAAAAAAAAAGTCTGGACATTTCATGCACTTATATGGTATTTTGTAGCCTAGTACTTCAGAGCCAGAGGAAATGTACATGTCCAAGAGAGTTTGCTGGATACACAGACAGTATTCTTGGAACTAGACTTAACTGTAACCATTAGGGAGAGAGATCACTTTGTTGCTTTCCTTATGCTAGCATAGCCAATGTGCTATGCAGTTTGAACCTCTAGCCTCCTCCTCCAGAGCAGGAAGCTTTCCATTCTGAAAGCAAAAATTCCATACATGATAGCTTGATGAGTAGCACTTGTACACAAAAATACACAGAGTTTTGGGTTTTTTGCCCTTTATCCCTGAGAAGCTTCACACTCACATGTATAATAATCTGCCATCTCTGTTCTTGAGGCTTACAGTCACTACTCCACATCTGCCTCCATGGCTGAGTCATCTCACCTAACATTAGGCATCTCTAGCATAGATGTCTACAGCTAAACCAGGCATCTGAATTGCTTTTTGTAGTCACTGGACAGAAAAACACACTTGCAGGGACCAACATTAGGGATCTTTTTATTCAAAACTGGCCTGTGTTAGATATTTAACCTAGATGAAATGGATTTTGTCTAAAATTCATTTAGTAGATCTTTACTATTCATGAAGGAAACTTGGGTGACTGATCTGGATTTATATATATATGTTATAGTGGCATCCAAGCCTTGTCCTTTCTGTTCAAAGTAAAACCTCATATTGATTTGACATCTTCAGTGGGTGTGTAATGGATTTATATTCCATCTGACCAAGGAAGATGTTCCAGCCTTCACTACCAAAACCTGATTTGTACTCTTTTCATCACTGTGTACTGTTCACGATCTTGTCAGTCAGACCCGTATGCTGGATATCAATTTTGACTTCTTTGCCCTCTTTTGAATTCATTTAAATACAGATTCAATTGTTTAAGTTCCTCTAAAATACATCTCATTAGCAAAAATTGTGTGCAAGTTTTAGGTCTTTTGCATGAGCAAAATGCAGAAATTGTCTAAAATTCAACTACTAAAGAGTATGAAACTTCTTTGCAGTCCTTATGTACAATCCATACTTTACTTGCATAGCCACATCTGTATGGTTTTACTGATTTCCCCTTCTGTGTTCATCCAAACTCAGCTGTATCTCTTTTCTCAGGTTAACAGCTTTTCTGTCCTCTCTTCCTATCATGCATACTGAAAGAGTGACTCCTGCTTTTGCCACGTATTTGCCATGTTAAAAAAAAAAAAAAGTATTCCTATTAATGATCTCTCAGACCCATTCATTGTTCTAATTCAGATTCCTTCTTGCAGCTCTCCTTGGCTATGATGGCTAGAAAATTCTTGGCAATCCATGCTGTCTGGCTGGCTAATGCAGTTGCATCGCTTCCTCACTCTCCATCTAGGTCTTTTGTATTTTGTCTTGGATTTAGATTCTAAAGCTATTTGCCCATATGTATACAGTACTGAGCTCAACTTCTGCTAAGCCACTACAGAATAGAAATATTAAGGTATTAGTAAAAAAAATAATAACACTGAAAAAAAATTTTGAAAACTTAAGAATAAATAACATTTCACAAAAGCTTTCCAGTGGAGATTTGCACTGTCCTCTTTCATAAACACTAACACTGTGCTTCCTTTGTTAGAAAATCTTTATTCTTCTGGTTTTGATTCTTTCATACTTTTAGGCTGAAAAGCTTCAGCTAGGTTCTGAAGCCAACACTTTTGCAAGCATGCAGCCCTTTGGCAAAGTTCTTGTAATTTGTTTTTGTCTGTAAAATACCATGCTTTAGAATAAAAGATCACCATCATTTTGCTCAAGTAAGGCAGAAAACTTCCAGGCTGTAGCAGGTTTCTACCATCTGCTGCTCAGACAGAAAGGATTGTACTTCAAGTGGACATTGGTGACACAAGATTTATTGATAGTCTTTTGTTGGATCAGCTGGTATAGTTTGAAAAGGTAGACAATTTTCAAAAATATTACCCCTTTGTATGTCCCAAAACTTAATGTATATAAAATGTCTAATATACCTCATGCCATAGAAGCAAGAAACAGGTAAAACACAGTAGGAGAAGTGTAATATACAGCCAAGACCTGAGATACCAACTCTCTTGGTCTAGAAAGAGCACAATCAATGCTCTATCAATAATGTTGTATTTTTTTTTTACCAAAGAATACCATTCTACTTAACTAGATGGAGTGCTTGAAAATAGGTGTTTAAACACCTCATAAGGAATTACTTCAGAACAGAAAGAAAACCTCCACTGGTTCTATGGAGTAGCTGACAAGAGCTATCCTAGCCTGGAGCCCACAGAGAGCAGTAACAGCTGTGATTACAGTCTCAGGACATAAATATCCTTTTTTGAAAATGTTCTTCTAGACCTCCTCCTTCCCTCAAACAGCCATTTCCTTTGAAACCAGGGCGTCATTTACAGAGATACTGTTTCTTCAGGTCTGCTTTGTGTGGTGTCTCATTTCTGTGTTATCTCCAGTGAAATCTCAGTCAGGGGATAACAGCTAGAAGAATTAAACTACTGCATGTCAGTAATTAATAATAATGCAAATATCTCTAAGACACAAGAATTATGAATTCATTGACCTTGTTTTTCCAAAATATATGAAAGCTTGTCACTGTCAGGATGAAAGAGCAGTCATTTGGGGAACTATCTCATGTGCATGTCACCATTAAGCACTTATTTATGCCTTATTAAAATATTTGGCCACACAGACTGGCTGAAGGGAGCTGCCTAGAATAGAATATAGATGGCTATAGGTGTTTCATCAGGAATAAAAGTCTATGCAAAGCTCTGTCTCAGTGGAATCAGTCAGCAGTCCTTCTGAAATCTGCCAGCTTTCTGAGGCACCTCAACAACTTTGCCTTATCTTGTGTGTCCTGTTCCTCTGGATAACTGTTTTCTGCTCTGTGCTAAACATGCCTTGTGTGCTGGGAAATGCTGTTGATCTGGCATGGTGCCTGAAAGGTTTTGCATATGGGCAGGAATGTTTTGTTCTGATAAAGAAAGGGCTGCAGATGCAAGAATATCAATTCTGAAGAAAAAGGGAGGAGAGTATCTAGTGCAGTGGAAATAACCCTCCTTTTCTCACGGACCAGGGAAGTGTTTAGTAGTGCTCAGCACCAGCTCTGCCCATTATTTTGTCTATGAGGAGCACCTGATCTTCACTTTGGTGATTTATCATCCACATGAACAACTTTTACAAGAGGCAGTGAACTTATCTGAGGTTAAGATATTTGGTTGCAGAGATTGTTGCTGCTTCGAGTCTGTTGATCCTGACATTTTGGCAACATCTGTACATGACTTTATCTATTACAGCTCCAGGACTGTCACTTCCCTCCTCTTCACCAAGGTCTTGATTTGATACAGTGTCTGTGCAACACTACGAAATTTGTCACCTTTATGTAACACAGCAGTGTTCCAAAAGGCAAATCTTTTTCAATTTATACTTGAAACTTTCAGGCTTTATTTAATAAGATCCACTCAACAGGGGTCTGTTCACATCAAGTATGAAAGTGGCCTGAGAAACACTAAAGACTGTATTATTGAGCCCTCAGTTAACCTTTTCCTTTTTTTTCCTTTTACAATTTTAAGATTAGTCTTGGATTGCATTGCATCCTTTTACAACACTCATAGCCAGGCACATAAGACCAAAATCAGGACATCCTAAATTAAATGTCTAAACCAGAGTGGATAGATGGTGCTGCCTCCTCTACTGACTGCACATGGACCCCAAGGGGATTAGCTGAGACAGTCACCTCTGCTGTGGACATGGGGCACTGGGGGCAATCTAACTTGCCTGAAAATACCTGGAAGCACTCATGTAACTGTGTTCCAGCACAGAGTATGCATGATGACAGTTGCTGTAGGACAATTGCCTCTTTGTACTGCCAATGAATGTAGTTTGTCCCTATAGCTCAAGCAGCCTGAGCAGTCAAGCAGAGAGGTGAAGTTTCACAATGGTTCTACATGTGCAGTATACAGGGAGAATAAATTAGGACAACCTTCCATCAAACATCTGCTTAGCTTTTCAGCCTATATACATAATGTTTTGCATAGGACATATAGGAAATGTAATGGTAAATTGCCTGTGAATCCTGTTCATGGTGCAGTTAGGGAATGGGTGGAATGTTAAAGGATGAGAAGACAGTGCAGAGAAAGAAGGTTATTTTTTAGCATCAGTTTCCTACCAAAAATATGCTGGGAAATGCAGAGAATGGGAGAAAAAAATGAGGTTATCAGCACAGATTAAGGAAGGAAGTTTCACGAATGTAGAATAAATGGTAGCATGACTGAAAAACTCTGTAGAGTCACTGTAGAGATTTGAAAGGGTTTAAGATTCAATGAGATGCCAATAAAACTATATAGCACCCTTGAATGCTCATCCAGTGTTTTAGTATTGAGAGGACAGGGGAATCAAAGTTTATTTTATGTCTGGAAACTTCAATACTGGTCTCTGAAAAGGAACATCAGCAGTATGTTCTTCATTTAACTTTCACTGCTCTCTTAGGTGTAAAACAGCCCAGTGGTTGCTCTAGTGGAAGATCCTGGCTGGATTTAGATGAAGCTTTTCTAGCTCACTCTCTCCCTCCTGAATGTCTGTATTGTGCAGATGAGCACAGTGTAGAACATCCTTTAGGAAATGCTGATTCATACTGGCAAATCCACATAGCAGAGATGTTCCCAGTCTTATCCACTGTAATCTTTCTGGAGCAGATCCCCTGCATGCAGAAAGCAGAAGTAGAAAAATATTCTCTGCCAGAGCCAGCTGGTGGTGGAAGAAGTGGCCACTGCTGCCTGTGTCATCACGTCTCCCCACCAAAGTGGCTATTCTTTCTTCTCTTTTAAAATACCAACTTCATGGGTTTCTCCTGATGAAGCAGTAGGAATACATTTCTGACTCACTTAAGTGAAAAAGGGACAACTTGGCTTAAAAAGTTTAAATAATTCATTTTCACAATCTAGGTCACTTTGCCAGAGAGATGGGTTTGGAAGTGCCTACATAAACAAGTCATCTGACAAATATGAAGGGCCAGGAATACATGGAAGAGAGGCAACATAGAAAATTTGGGAGTGATAACTTCTTCCTGTGTCACAGCTGAATCTAGAGGAAGGTGTCAGCTCACAGACTGAAACTGTGCCACTCAGAAAGGGCTGATGTACACAGCTAATAGTGAAACCATGCTTCGGTGTCTGGGATACACCCAGGTTAAGCTACAATTCAAAATGGTATGACACCCTAGAAAGATGATACCAATATGATAAACCCTTAGACATCTTTTGAAAAGGAAATTTATTTCTCAGCCTTATATTATAGTACTCTAAATCCATCAATAAAATGAATGAGGAAGAATCAGGAGACAGAACGTTGGACTTGAATGAACCTTTGAATAGTTAAGCCATCCAAGAGAAGTAAAATACCACCAGAGGCCAGAGATGAGAAAAATCAGTAATTACTCCACCCATGTTCATCACAGCCAAGAGTTAACAGAGTAGCCAAAAGTTTGGAGTAGAAGCTGCAACAGTCAGCATGGCAATGCCAAATAGCAGGCAACACTCCAGTCCTGGCAGCTTGGTGTCCTACAGCATTTCCCCTGAAATCATGTGTTATATAGACTTGGCGAGATGGTGGGGACAGTGTTGCCTATTCTGTCACAAATGCCAGAAGCAATGCTATCCTCACATCTGTTCTGGTGGGAAGGACTAAAGGAGAGAACAAATGCTCTTATTACTTACCACAATGCTTCCAAAGGAAAAGCATCATAAAACACACTTCAATGAAAAAAAAAAATCTACTCAAACTAAACTCTTGCTATGTAATAAGAAGAACAACTTGTATTATTTTCTGTAAAATTGCCATCTGGGGGTTACTCATATTATATTCCTTGTTTGAAGTGGTGACCATGGATATATTTATGAATGTTCGTTTCTGATCTGGAAAGAGGTGAGAAGCAGGAAGGCAAAACCTGCAGACTAGTCAGTATTATTTCAGGAAAGAAAGACCTGGAGACAGAGCAGAAAGTTTTTGAAGGAATATTCTGAAATAATGTGCTCAGTTTGGCCACTGGGTCTAATAAAGGATATAGTTAAAAGAAAAAGGTTGAGAGATGGGCAGTAAGACTCACATAAGAATGGAAAACCATGGGTATTAAAGGAAAAATACTAAAACTTAATTTTAGTAGCAGGACAACGAGGGGAGACTATGATGAATTGCATGAAATGAACACTTAAAAGAGGCACATTGGGATTCTTCCATTCATATTCTTTTCACAGAACACCATTCACAGAAAGAGAATAGCAGTGAACATGAAAGGAAGGAGGGAAATATTATTTCAAACACTGTACAACCCCCACTGACTTACAAGGTACTAGAGTGAGAGACTAGCTGTTCTTAAAAGAGAATTTTTTATTTTTTAATTAGTATTTTCTGTCTATTTTAATGAAAAATGGAAACATTCTCATTTAAAGGAATAGCAATGAACCTGTGGTATGGAAGAGATTTAAACTCTAAAATTCCATGGCATGAATGCAGCCAAACTATAAGTGAAACTGAAACAAGGTAAGTAACTCTGTTTTGATTGTTTGTGGCAGCTGCCTGTATTCCAACATCTATTAAAAAAATAAAGCTATGCCAATATGAGCTATAATAATTCCTGGGATTAGATTAGAAAATAGAGATATGCAATTTTTTTTTTACTCAACACCTTTTGAGACTTCTCTTTCTGGAAATGTCACACCAGCTTTTGGTAAGAAATTTATTACTTTACAAATTGCAATGAATCAGAACTACAGAGAATATGAAATGAACATGCACAAGGGGAAAACAGATGATCATAACGAGCAGTCTGATGGCCAATGCCTGTTTAGCTGCTGTGGGAATCTATGTATGAGCGTGAGTATCATTAAGATATTACATTTTCTTTAAATGTGTCCCTGGGCAAAACAAAACAAAGGCTAGACTAAGTGATCACCATTGTAACAACTCTTAAACAAAAACAAGGCAGTCTTTCTTTTATTTTCTAGCATTTAAACATCTCATTGCTGAGCCAAGAGTAAAATAATGCTGTTCTGAAGAAGCCTATACATTATCCTGATGTGCAGCTGCTGAAGATTTAATCAAGGTTGCTGACTGAGGCCTTCTCCTTAAACCTCTAGTCTCCTATAAGGTATATGACACAGTGGCTGCATTCCAGTGAGTATCTTCAGGGAGCTTGAAAATAAGCTGATCTCCAGCTTTCTGTGTGGTCTGTAGTCCAAGATGTAGGCAGGGCTCATTGCAATGACAGTTTGAAAATGCATGCCTAATATTACCTCTCCCGTGTGTCTGTATTGTTTTGAACTTGACTTTATACATAAGATTGTCAGCTTTAAGGTAGTTTTAGGTCTACAGATGAATTGTGAGGATGGTGTTAACTGTGGCATTTTGCTATGAGGTCAGAGAAGCTTTGGGCTGTGACTCATGGGCACAGGCAGATGAAAAATGTCTGTAGGGGCTGACACCTACAGACACAGAACACAGAACACAGATTTCAATGTCCCCCATTGCGCTGACACTGGAATTTGTCCAGTCCCTTGATGAGCTGGTTCTGGGCACCAAGGTGCCAGGAAAATACTTCAGTCAAATAAGTGAAAGTTTTCTGTGGATTTATTGCCTTGGAGTGGGGTCCTCGAGAGACATATAAATAGGAGAGCTGGTACTAGGAACAAGATGGGATGATATGGGCAGGAACTAATCAGGCAGGTTTAAATTGTCACCTAATTGGGACCAAAGGTGGGCAACTACACCTGTGGATGGGGATCCTTTGCTGTGCTCAGCAGTGTTTGCTGCTGCTTTCAGACTCCTCCTCCCAACACAAGGTGCTGCTGCCTGACATCTGCTTGCAAAGCTGCCCTGTTGGGTCACAGTGAACCAGGACACTTCCCATTAAAATAATTAAGAAACCAAACTATTTGTGCTTGAAACAGGCTGGGAGACAGGTCTGACAGCAGAAAGAGACAGGCAGTTCCAGAGGAGAAACATGGAAAGAGGTGTGGGTTGGGCACACAGGATACTGGCAGCAAGTATGCTTGTGGTCATGGCTGTTTACCATAGGTATGCTGGTTTCTACACTAAAAGAGCTATGTTTAACTTTGAAAAATAAAAAAAATAGACACCCCCCCCCAAAAAAAAAAAAAAGCAAAACCAAGCAAAACAATCCCCATAAAAAACAAAGATAAATTAGGAAGTGGCTTGATAACAAAACTTATTCTTACAGGGAAGAAATACCAGGTGCCACTTAATGTCACTAATGGCTGGGGCCAGGAACATTTCACAGGAGAAATAAGGCACAATTGTTCAGCTGTGAGAGTGATTAATCTGTGGAACAGACTACCATGGGAAGCAACAGATTTTCCATTTCTTCAAGTCTTCAGCTCAGGACTTGATGCCTTTGTGGAAAATACTTTAAATAAACATGAGATTTTGGGCCCAACACTAACTAATTCAGTAAAACTCAGTTGTGCTTATTAAACAGGAGGTCAAGCTGGATCATATAATACCCTTTCTACTCTTAAAAATCAGTGAAGTGTAAATGAAACAGCTATTGAACTCCACTATGGAACTGGTTAGGGAACACATTCCTATGCTTTCCTTGTCAGTGGCAATGTTTTGGCTGGAATATTGCAGCCTCTGGTGTCCAGGACAGCATCTTGCTCCTACTTAACCCTCTTCTGAGGTCAGCCTGTCTCTGTCTGAAGCCCTTCAGCTATGACTATCTCCAATTCAATGTTCTTTGTGTCTAGTTCAAGTTGTGTTACATAAAAACAGAAGTACAATAATATTGGAAAAAGAAGCATGCTTAGTACCACATGAAAGGTAAATAGAAAAAAGCTAATTTAGTTAGATACAACAGATGCTACATGTGAATGAGATCTGAGTAACAATTTTTTGATGCAGTCTTAAATCTGCAATTTTCTCAGCAACTCATCTCTAAAGTCCCTAAAAATGCTGGGGGTTTTTTTTCCTCCTGAAAGTTATAATACAATACTTAAAAGTGAACTTATCCTTAATAGGACCCAAAGTCCATTAGTGAGGAAATCTTCATTATTATTTGCTTCAGATTTATAGATGGAAATGAAAAATGTGAGTTGTTCATAGGTAGTCAGAAACTAGTGAGGGTGATCCTGCTGTGTGTGTCAGACGAGCATCCAACAAGATTAGAAATATATACTATGAAATATATATATATATATATATAAGTATATATATAGTATATACTAGAAGTATATACTATATATAGAAGTATATATATGTATAAAATACTGTGTACACAGTATTTTATTGCAAGAAACCAAATGTATTTTCCTAAAGGCTTTTCTGTGGCTGTCTTGATAATAATCCTGAAGGAAGTGGGCTAAGGGATGCTCTTGGTCATAGCTGGATCTGATGATTTTCTGTCAAATACAATCATACGACAGATAATGTATAGCTAAAGCTGTAGGCATTTCTGGTACCCTCTGGAGTGACATTTCCAACCATTTATCATGTTCTTCAGATGTAGTTAAGATGTTCAGAGTCAATCCATAGCCAGGAGTGTGGGTAATGTGCATCCCAATGGCAAATGAGAGATACAACAGGTGGGAGAAGAGTAGCTGCAAAGTGCCTGGTGCTCAGCCTGAAACTCAGCACACAACCGCATAGCTGCTCTGCATGCACAGAGCTGGTGCCTGTGCGCCACCCACATATTTACAGGGAATCATGATTGGGAACAGTTAGCTTGTACAGTCTTGGACTGTCTGTGCTCTTAAAAGCAAGCCCTCAGTCTGAGGATGAACTAAAAACAATGTTTTATAATATTACAACATTGTTGTCACCCATTAAAGAGTCACACCATACAGACAAGCACAGGCCATGGTACACAGAAAGGAACTTGAAGGCTTCAGAGTTTTCATAGTAACTTTTTTTCCTACCAGCCAACTTTAGAAACCCCTTTTCAGCAATAAGCCAACATGCACACTGTGGAAATATTACCTCTTTGCTTTCTCAAAGATTATCAGAAATATGTAGCTACCCTGAGCCCAAATCTTACCTTGGCACTAAGGGTGAAGGAAACAGGCCAGCGAGACTTTCCTCTGATTCTGCTGCAATGTAATCTGTTAGACTATTTGTTCCCTACTAATCCCTGTTAATTCTGTGCTTCCTCCTTGTCTGCCCTGCATCTGGAACATGCCTATATAGAAAAGAATTTGAGAGGCCATTGGCCTCATTGGCCTTATATAGGATCATTTATGCTTAAAATATTAATGACTGACATTTCTCTAACCTTGAAGCTTCCATATACTATCCTCAACAACAACCTCTTCCTATTAATTATCTATTAGGATATTTTCCCTATATATAATCTGAATCTTCTTTACTGTAATTAAAGCTCATTGCTTCTTTTCCTGAAGAAAAGAATTTATTTCTTCAATGATCTTTCCTTTTTTTCATGTCTGTTATCACCTCTCTTCTCAGTTTTCTGTTATTAAGGGTAGGAAGTTCCAGTTTGTTCTGTTTTTCCATTGCAGGTCATGGTTTCAAACCTATCATCATTCCTGATGGTTCTTCTCTGGACACTCTCCAACAGAGCTAAATTATTCTTGAAGTGCAGTGCCTGGAACTGGATATACAGATAAGACCTTAGCTGCAGTAGTTGACATTATTCAAACCTTTATGTTATAATCCCCTCAGCCTCCTTCTTGAGGCCTGGTCTTTACTTTTATGTTGTCTGCCTCATGCTTGTGCAGTTGAACATTGCTGCCCAAGTGCAGTATCTCAAATTTACCTCCTTTAAAAAGCTATTTTCAGACCCTTCTATAAATATGTCAAGAGCGTATGGAATTCTAATCCTATACCCCAGTGTTTCTTCAGTCCCCTCCCACCTCTTTGTCATTTCCATGTGGAATGTGCCCATTTTCCATTCCAGCAGCTAAACTATTATTGAATAAATTGAAAAAGACTTAACGAGGGAAAGTTCCACTTGGTAATGCCGCTGCACTAATAAAGGATGGCAGCAAGGAACAGTGCAATGCAGTTGTGACAGCACTGTCCTAGTCTGGTAATACCCAGAACAGAGATTGACCAAATTGCTCTTCTCCAACCTTTTAAGGTCTTCAAGTAGAAAAGTGATGCAAAGACATTTTGGGGCATAGTTAAACCTGTTATGTTTTAAAGAAGCAAAAGTTCACGTTTTCTGTTTCCTGCCTTCCCTTTGGCACATGTACCCTGCACAGCCTTTGTGGCAAACCAGGCTGGGGGAAAACTAAGACAGTAGAAAGAGAAGATGCACAGCTCATGGATGGACGCCTGCTCTGAACCAGGTCACTGTGGAGATTGTGCCCATACAAGGAAAGGGACAGGAAAGCATTGCTGGAAGTGTATGCTCACAATGGTTTTAAGGAAGACTCAGCCCTTGTTGCTGCTTGGAGAAATTGTCCATGCACCTCTCAACCCTTGCTTTCTCTCTGATGCTGGCTCTAATATTTCAAAATATTCTGTTCTTTTTGGCTCCCTTAATTTTGACTTTGGTTGGATCCCTGATCTGGCTGACCACAAGGCAGGCATTAGACAAAGGAGAGAGGCTCCTGAAAATGTAGTTTCATTACTGGCTGTCGTCAAGCAAGTGCTGTTTTGGCAGAGAAGCATTTTCTTTACTGTGCCTTCCACCAGCTCAGCGTGAGGCTGTGTGACTGACAAAAGGGCACAGCAAACACCAGCAGTGTGTCCTGGGCTGCTGCATCCATGCCTTAGGCGCCTCAGCCTTCTGTATTGCTAAGGGCCTTCCATCTGCAACTCCAATCCTGCCTCCCAGAGCTGGGTCCTCTCACACTGGCTGCCTTGGCAATGTTCCCCAGAGCTCCTGGGGCAGTATCTTTCCCTTGTTTTTCTCATGTTGTTGTTCTCATGCTGTTACTCTGTTGTTCTCATGTTTTTATTCTAATGACCTTGCACCTGCAAGTCCCTGATAGTGTTCTCAGCAGGTTCCCATGGGAAGTGATTGCCACCAGCGTGGGAATCACCCCTCCTTTCCCTCTTTTCCTACCCTTTGCTTCTAGTTTACATTTCAGGGGGCACAACGCTTAACAACCACCCAGCATGTGCCACCTACAACATAAGTGGTTTCAACCAATAGCATTTGAGTGGGTCCCAATAACCCTTATATCATTGCTATGGTAAGAGCACTACAGGGCAGCCTGGAGAGAAGTCCAGGAGAGGATGCCTTCTGAGGACCCTCTCCCCATTTTTTTTTCAACGGTCCATGTAGAAGAGCTTTCCCTTTCTTTTTCTCAATCTCTCTAGATATTTTTTTCACACTTAGTTTCAATATATGCCCCCAGCTTTGAGCCCCATTAATCAATATTTGTGTATGTGAACTTGTCACCACACCCTTTCAAAGGAAAGGCTTGTAAGGCAGGAATCCCCTGACAGCTCCCTTGCTCTAGCAACACCACCTCCTATAGCAGCCTGGAGCATCATGCAGGGAAGAGTGCAGCTCCATGCAGTTTAAATGAATGGGTTCAGCTGATGGGTTTGCCATCCTGTGCAATGGAGGGGAGGGAACACACAGCTGAGGCAAGACAGAAAGTGCCAGTGGAATGGCAGCTGCATTGCACTGGAATAGAGTGAAAACATACTCGAAGTGGGAAGGAATAAATATTAATACCCAGGACTTTCCTCTTTGTAGAGAGACAACAAGTTTACATGAACTGGCATGAGAAGAAGAATGGCTCTAGCACTGAAAGCTGCCTGTCACCACAGAGACAGGCAGATCCTGAGGAGCAGAGTTCTTGGGAAAAGAAAGCACAAGAGAAAAGTGATGAGGTGATAGGACATGGGAGCTGTTCCAGCAGCTGCTGGTGTGGACTGTTGCCCTTTTAAGCACTGCTGGCAAATCTGCTTTCACCCTGTTATGAGGTTTCACAGTTACTCTGGAGTTTTTCCAGTACAACTACTGGAAAATGAAACTGAAATACGAGCTGAGAGAATAAAGCATTCATTTAAATACAGATTAACCATAGGTGTTGGACCATTTTCCCCAGCAAATAACTCCTGCAGCACACAGCTAAAGGAAGCCTGAATTACAATGCATAACTGTCTCTAAGGCGTTTCTAAATAATCACATTTTGATGCACTGAAGTTTTAGCATTGTGAGTAGCTTCTGAAGATGATGTCAACACAGTCATCATGACTGTGTGCATTTCAGTGGAAAACACTTGGGCTAAGCCTTGTGCATGGCTATTTCAACAGAAAAATATTTAAGGGAAAGTGTATTGCCATGGTGAACTACATAGAAAAACTAGGGTGTGGCATGGGAAAAAAGGCAAAAGTTACAGGCAAAGGCAGAAGCTGCATTTTTGAAAATTTTATTAATTTATCCAAATATTTATTGCATTAGCTGCTCCTTTGGTGAGTGATGCTGTTACAGAACAGACAATGTGGCACAAGACCTGAGTCTGTA
>NW_005054302.1:14752011-14757500 GCF_000277835.1 Geospiza fortis
ATTAAGGAGACACCCAAACCAAGAACTGCCTGCCAAAGAGGCTCCAACTGGTAATGGAAGCATGAGGCTTCCCTGGATGCTCCTGAAGTGTTGTATCTTTCCAAAGTTGAAAGCAAAGCTTTGTGGGGATCATCCTTGTAGTGTTTTTGGGAAGATGGGGAGAAAATCCTAGGGAGGTAGCTGCACATACTTCTGCTCACTGTACAGATGACAAGTGAAATACAGTTTAGCTGAATGTTAGTTTCTTATCCTGGCCTTTCAGATTCTTCGGTGTTATGATGATTTAGTGCTTTAATATTCACACTTCTATGGACTAATTCTGGGATAGCCAATTGCATGGACAGCAGCCCTCAGCATTTAGGACATTTAGGATATTTAGGACTGCTGCTGTTTCAGGCCACACCAGCAGCTGAATTCCTGTTGATGGCAGAGGTTTCATCAGAGAATCTTTATTGTACTTTGTCACTCAGCCAGTATGTGGGACTGTAGGTCCCCCCATTTCTTCTATAAACTGGGCTCCAAAGTCCCTTTGGAAATGTGTTTCATGTACTGTATTGTGCCTGTCTGGTTTAGTGGGAGCTCCTTCACATACAGAACAAGCTATTCTGTAAGAAAGGTCAATTTAAACTAGGCTAAAGGCTCTGTTCACATGAGCTGCGGGTCCATGAGGATTTATTTGGTGACAATACTGGCTTAAGTAATTCTGGCTTTTTTCCTGCCACCTCCCTCTCTTCCCACCAATTGTTCTTGCGCCACTCCCTGCACTGTGACAGCAGAGCTGTTTGTGTACTACTTTGTGAACAAACAAGGGAACTGATCTAATACAACAAAATAAAGATGTGCTCCTTGTTTTCTTCTGCCAGTTCACTTGACTTGTGTGATTCTTTACACAGCTATGTAAATCAGTCCTTGGCAGAGAATAGAAGGGCAGGTGGAAGCAGGAGAAATTAGGCGGATGGGGTGGGATGGGACTGTCTGTGCCACGCTGTTGCTGATCATGAAGGCACAGACTGAGATGATACTTTACTGACACAAAACTGCACGTTACCCCTCTGTCATCATGGCAGCAGTGCTGTTAGAGTAGCATAGAGAATCCTACACCTTGGGACAAACCCTTTCAACATGGAAGATAAACCATGAACCGAAGAGGCACACAGGCAGATTTCAGGACATTGCTGAGCTGAAGCTCACCACTACTGAGATCTTGTTTCTCTGCCATCTTTCACTCCTGGCTGCAGCTTCCTTTCTGGTGTCATCAGAGAATTTGTGTTTGTCTGGTTTTGTCCATTAGCTAAAGACAAAGGATCAAGTTACTTCATGCTTGATCAATTTTCTTCTGGGTTACTGAGCTGAACTTGCTCATTGAGAGTGTTTTGAAAAGCAAAGCCCATGGAAGAGCAGTGGTGGAAAACCAGAATTAGGAACATGAAGAAGGTTTGGAAAGGGGAGTGGGTGAGATATCCTTCCTTCAGTATCACTGAGCTGTCAGATCTATTCAGCTGTCTTGTCTTCTGATTCAGATACATCTTCCATTTTTATGCAGGTTGTTAGCTCTAGCAGATGGATAACGTATGTAAGTTTTATCCGTATCATCTTGAACTTCTGCAGCAAGATTTAAATGTGTGAGCTGTTCCTTGCTTTCAGAGTATGAGTCAGCCAAAGGTTTGACCCATTAATCTTTCAAAAGTGAGAGGGGGGAAAAGACTGCAGCCTTTTCTGGCTGTTGCACTCCCATTACACAAAAGGGATGCTACGGTTTTTTGTGTGGATGCTTTTCCAGTTGATTTCTAATGTTGCTGTTTTCATAAGGCAAAAACTATGTAAGCAGTCAGACTTAAAAACTCAACTGGTGTTCTGAAAATCCAGCCATGTTTTCAGACTCTTAATAAAAATACCAGTAAAACAGCCTCTGTAATTGGGGATGGACTGACAGGGCTATTGACAATACACGGAGCAGAACAGAATCCACCTCAGTTGCCATGGCTATGTTTTCCCATTGAGCTAATACAATTTTAAAAATTACTTTTATCCAGTTAATTCAGTAGTACTGATCTATAGACATATAAAAACCAGTTAGTAACAATATCAAGAAACACTTTTTATAAAGCAGATCCTGGTATCAGGTAATTTAGCTGTGGGGCACATCTCTGCACAGAGGTAAAATACTATGCTACATAAGGCAGCATAGTGTCGGGGCAGCACAAAGGCCAGGGCCCCTCTGTTAATGCAGGAGCTCTAAAAAGCCAGACTCAGATGCTTCACTGAGTAACAGGAGAGGCTGGAAGAAAACAGGTATTGCCTGGGCAAAATAACTCTCCATGCTGCCTGTGTCAGTGGGAACAAGAAGCTTGTTATCCAGGCCTCTACTCCTTGATGTCTGCCCACTAGCTCACTATTCCATATATCCTCCATTCCCAGCACAGCACAGCTCCTTCATCTTTAAGATGGCAAAATTAAGGGCTACCCACACAGTTAGAAACCTGGAGCTAATTCTAAGGCTCTTTAGAACACCACTGTCTCTTACATTCTTTCTTACATATCATCTACTGCCTACTCTCAGAGACAAAAGTTCTCAGCCACCTGGAGCAGCTGGTTGCCAAAATCACCACTAGAAGAAGGCAGAAGGTATGTGGAGTACCTGAGGCATATCAAGAAAGAAAGATGCCAGGGGACATGTCTTGCTGGACCTGCCACAAACAAAAGTGAGCTGGTCAAAGACGTGGCTGCAGCAAACACAAGACTGTAGAGTCGAAAATCTTCAGAGAAATGAGAAAAGCAAGTAGCAGAATCGCAACCCTGGACTTCAGGAAAGTAGATTTTGGCCTACTTGGGAATCTTTTTGGCAAGATCCAGTTGGTATGGGGCTCAGGACAGCTGGTTGATCTTCAAGGAGAAGCTCATCTAAGAAATTAAAGAGCAGTCCATTCCAATGTGCAGAAAACCAAGCAAGTGAGGCAGGAGACCAGCATGGATGTATAAGGGATTCCCAGCTAAGCTCCAACACAAAAAGGGAAATGTATGGAAAGTGGAAGCACAGATGGACTGCCTAAGGAGAATACAGAGACATTGCTTCAGTGGGTAGGGCCAGTGATAGGAAAGCCAAAGCTCATCTGGGAGACGAAACCAGTCAGAGAGGGGAAGGTTACCAGGAAAGGCTTCTGTAGGTACAGTGGCAGCAAAAGGAAGGCTGAGGAACATACAGATCTGCTGCTCTATGGAGCAAAGGGCAGACACAGTCACAAAGGACATGGAAAATGCAAAGGACACAAATTGAAACATGTGAATTTCTGACTAATTACAACTTAAAAAAAACTATTACCATGAGGGTAATTAAACACTGAACACAGAAGACCACAGTAGCTGCAAAATACCTTGTGCTGAAGGAATTTGTAACTGGACTCAAGGAGGCCTTGAGGAACTGGCTTTAACCAGCCCTTCTTTGAGCAGGGGATAGAGATGATGAGCTTTGGAGGTTCCTTCCAACCTCCAGGATCCCACGATTCTGTGAAGAATCTTGCCCGGTAGAGAATGAATGAAAAGTGTGAGACTGATTTACTTTCAACCCATATATAAAAAAAAATATTTCAATGTCCCTGAATGATCCAGAAATATTGTGGTATGTATTAAAAAAACCCAACAATCCAAAACCAGACTATCCATTAAGACCCCATGTCTTGAATGCATTCCAGTTTTTTTGGCATTTATTATTGCAATCCTATGAGAACTCATATTTGGCAGAGTCTTTCCATATATATTAAATGCAGCCTCCCAAGTATCCACCACCATTAAATCACTACCTAAAACTGACTGCAGATTTAAAAAAAAAATTGTTCTCCTGTTTTCCTCTATATACTATATCAAAGGCTCTATTGCTTCTTAGATAATATGTGTATGGTATTTATATAGCAGTATTATACTAATTAAAAAAAAATGAACTATATTTTTTCATAGTGCCCCTCTGGGATATAAGAAATGTTTCTCACTGTTTCTCAATGTTGAGAAAATGAGGCAGAGAAAAGCCTAGAGGCTTTCCAAAGAGAATCTCAGCAGAGCACAAATTGGTGCAATTTCCCTGAACTTTCAAGCTTGTGTTTAACCACACAACAAACTCTTTAAATAGAAGCTAGATGAAATGTACTATGACATTTGGAAACTGAGTTCCCTGGTACACCAGTCTTTCATGTCTTTCAAGAAAGCAAAAGCAATTGGTTTAGACTAAAATGTGTCTCCAGAGGGAAGCAGAGCTATCACCTTGGGATGGAAGCTATCACCTTTTCCCCAGCATCTAGAAGATAGGAGAAGGCACAGACCTGCCAGGCCATGGCCGCTTGTGAGGGAGATCAACTGATGGATTCTGGGAGTGGGTGAGGAACCTTTCTGCACGCTGGCCGTGAAGCACTGGCTGGCTGAGGCTTCCCCTTTCTGATGAGCTGCTGAAACGTGGTGGAGCTGAACTGCAGCTCAGCTGGCCTGAAGCATGTCAGCTGACAGCTGCAGGACAAAGGGGAGCTGTCTTCTCCCCAGTAGCTCAAGGGCACCCACAGGGAGAAGTTCAAAATTCTCTCTGCTGAAAACTTTGTGCCTGCCCTTCTTTCAACAAATCTGCAGCACAGTCATGAATTACAAGACGCCAGTCTAGAAAAATCCTGCTGTATTTTAGAAACAAGCCTGTATATTTTCCCACAAACACTTCTAACAAAACCTCAAACTTACAGCACAGACCTATGGAGGGCTTTTTACCTGTAAAGCACCACCTTTTGCTGTATGTTGTGTAAAGCTTCATTAGAGCCTACAGTTAAGCAGAACTGAGACTGTTTATTGCTAAAACCACTATAGTACCTGCACCATTTGAAGTATATCTCTTCTTCCTCTTTATCTCTGAAGTTCATGTGAGATTAAATTTTATACACAAGGCATGGCCCACTTCTGTCACTGCTCTCAAAGCTTTTTAGAGACTGGAATGTCTCCCTCAGGGACAAAGACTTGTTTCTACCTCTACAAGTATAGCAGGTAAGATGCTGTCCCTGTGGGCAGATTACTTTCTCCCTTTGCTAGAAGTTTTTTTTTGTTTGTTTGTTTGTTTTTAATTCTTCATAACTATTATGACCCTGGCACCTGTGGTTTGCGAATAAATAAATGAACGAACAAAAACCTGCAAATGAAGTTATTTAATTTATAGCTGCAGAATGAGCTTGGCGGAGAGCACAGAAGTAGGAAGCAGAGAAGAGCCTGTCTTTCTTATCCGGAAACACTATTTGCAGACTGAAGGACTTTTGTGGAGTAAGAGAACCCCCAAGAAACCCTTTGGGCACAAGAAAATAAGGACAGAGAGCTCTGTGACACCCGCGGCGAAAGCGGCGGTTTGTTTCTCCATCGCACGCGTGCTCGGGCTACAGGCAGCGCCGGGCAGGCGCCGCCACGCTGTGACCACGCGGGCTCACTCCCGGCTGAGTCCCCAGGACGAGCGGGGTGCCCGCCGCCCGCCCCGC